>NC_040903.2:105042990-105384240 GCF_004126475.2 Phyllostomus discolor | reverse complement strand
TTGTCACATAGGATGTGGACAGCGAGGGAGAGGAAAGAATGAAACGGTTTCCAAGTTTCTAGCCCAGGACATTGCTTGACGGTTGCATATCACAATTCTTTCTGACTCAAGTCAATGTTAAGCAAAAATGGGTTTTATGGCCTCATGTCTGAAAAATCCTGGGTACAAGCAGCTTGTGGACCAATTTGTTCCAGGACTCAGCCCTGTGATCAGGGTCCAGGTCTCTCCTTCTCTTGGCTCCACTATCCTTCATGCTGAGTTGGTCCTGCTCTGACTTCACGTGTACTGTAGTGGTTGCCAACAGCTCCAGGCTTCTCCTCTCAGATTCTGGGGCAAGAGAAAAAACTAACAATAATTAACACCCATATTTGCTTACTACTGTTTTAAATTTTTACACTTGTAATTCTCACAAGGATGAGGTAGGTAGGAAAACTGAGGCATATTAAGTAACTAGCCCAAAGTAACCAATAAGAGACAGAGCCAGCATTTTTGCCCAGGCAGTCTGGTTTTGCCGTCTGTGCTTGGATGTGCCTCTTCTGAAAGAACTACCATCTTTTTGAGTCCAGTTGCATTGCATTCATTCTGTTTGAGTCCATAAGGCCAGAATGCAATGTCTAATTGACCAGGCTTCAGTCCCATGCCTTCCTGAAGAAGACAGGGGAAAATGCCACCCAGAGCTCCTGGGCTGAGCTTGGGGGAATAATGGAAAAGAGGGGATGACCTAGCAGAAGGATATCTAGCTGCTCTATTCAGAACAAATAGCAAAACAAGTTTCCCATCACAATTAAGATGGAAAATAAAGAAGAAGAAAAGTTTTAGGGATAAAATGATAAACTCAATGTTAGAAAGCTAAAGTTTAAAATGTTAGAAAAACATGAATGTGAAGATGTGGCTTGTTGGACCTATTGATTCATACTTAAAACAAGATGACAACAAAAGGGTAAAAATAAAGTATTGGTAAAGAAATGTCAAGCAAATGAAAAACAAGTGAAAGTAGGAATGGTAACATTACTATCAGACAAGGTGGAAATGCAGGCTAAAGGCACTTTGAGTTTAAGGACCATCCTTATATAAAAGGCACAGATAAACATTAAGAAGATATAACAGTTATAAAGTGGGCATCAAAAAATGTCTGTTTTAGCCTGGCTGATGTGACTCAGTGGATTGAGTGCTGGCCTGCAAACCATAGGGCTACTGGTTTGATTCCCAGTCAGGGCACATGTCGGGGTTGCAGGCCAGCTCCTTAGTAGGGGCTATGTGAGAGGCAACCACACATTGATGTTTCACGCCCTCTCTTTCTCCTTCCTTTCCCCTCTGCCTAAAAATAAATTAAAAAATATTTTTTTAAAATGTCTACTTTAGCAGCCAAATACACATAGGCAGGGAAAATTTATAAATATACAATTATAATTAGAGATTTCAAAATATCTTTCTCATAATTAGCCAGAATTAGCAGTCAAAAAACATTTATTATGCTGTATGCTTTAAACTGATACATTGATTTAGGACAATTATATCTCAATAGAACTAAGAGGAAATCTTGCAGACCAAAAAAATAATACAAAAGTTATACATGTCAAAACATTATTCAGTTGAACTGAACAACATAATGAAATAACTTTATACAGTACAGATAAGGAACTGTATGACCTACAAACAAAGAAAATATTTTTCCATAAAAATGTAAAATTATAAATACATGATAAAAGGTGATCTAAAACCCATAAAGTTAGAAATTAAGAAACAAACTCCTAGGTAAGTCTTGGATCAAAGAGGCAATAAAAAGGAACTCATAATTCTCATGAAACCAATGAAAAGGAAACCACTTCTTATTGAAACATACAGGGCCCCAAAAGTGGAACTAAGAGTAATATTTAGAGCCCTAAGAGAAACCAAAAATTAAAGAAACTAAATATTCATCTTAAAACATTTTTTAAAAATCAGGTAATTGAAACCAAGAGAGGGAAAAGTTTAAACTAATGATACAGAAAAGTAGCAGAAAGCATAAAAATAGTAAATAAGCCAGGCGGTGAGGGACAAATACCATATGATCTCACCTACAAGTGGAACCTAATCAAGAAAAGAAAAAAGCAAACAAAATATAACCAGAGGCATTGAAATTAAGAACAATCTGACAGTAACCAGAGGGAAGGTGAGAGGGGGTAATGGGGGGAAGTGTTTCCAGGAACATCTATAAAGGACACATGGACAAAACCAAGGAGTAGGGGTGGAAGCAAGGGAAGGTGGTGGGTTTGGCTGGGGTGGGGGTGCAGTGTTGGGGGGTAAATTCAGACAACTGTAATTGAACAACAATAAAATAATTAAAAAATAATAAAATAGTAAAAAAGATAAATAAGTAAAAAATCTAGTGAAAATAACTCCAGAAGCTTATTGAATAGACTAATAAACTATACATATTTATGTAAAATAGATAGATGATTTACAATGTTGAAGAGGGAAAAAATAAAAAATAAAAGAGCTTAGGAATGAGAAAAGAATCCTAATCCGATGCATGTGAGAAAAGATTCATGAGACTCACTGTAGACAACTCTACAGCAATGACTATGAAAACCTACCGGAAATGTATAATTTTCTGCAAAATACAAACTATTAAAAAAGACCCAAGAAGCCCTGGTAGGTGTGGCTCAGTGGATCGAATGCCAGCCTTTGAACCAAAGGGTTGCTGGTTCAATTTCCAGTCCAGGCACATGCCTGGGTTGTGGTCAGATCCTTGGGCTGGGGCACACAAGAAGCGACCATACACTGATGTTTCAGTCCATCTTTTCCTCCATTCTTCTCTCTAAAAATAAATAAATAAAATTTTTAAAAAATAAAAAAGACCCAAAAAGAGAGGGAAAATATGAATAGATCAATGATAAGCTGATTGAATGTTAAAAATGAGAAGACTCTAAAGCCAAATGACCCCAAAGCTGAATTTTAGTTTACCTCTAAAGGTCTGATATTTCCAATGTTAAGTTATTTAAACCCTTGCTATCCAAAATGTGTCCACAGACTGGTAGTATCAGCATCACCTGGGATCTGGTTAGAAACACAGGTTTAGCTACTCCAAGCCATAGAAAAATCTTCTAAATTTATGTTTTCAAGCCAATATAACTTTAATGCAAAAATTTAAGAAAAAATGTTCAGATGACTTGTAATTTTTAATTACAATTATAATTATAGATTAATCTCACTTCTGATTTACAGAGAAAATTATAAATAAAATATCAGCTTATAGAAACCTTTATTATATAAAAACAATGAAAAACAATAAACAAGATTTATTCAAAAACTGTAAGAGTGGTTCGATATTCATTAACATAATCCTTTACATTAATAAAATAAGGAAAACATCAGTAGCTGTTCAAACAACACTAAAATTCAGCAGCTACTATTTCTAAAATAATTCTAAGTATAGACATAAGAACAAATTATTTAAATGGCAAAAGACTATTTAAAAGGCCAAAAACCAATAGAAAATATATTTTTTATGATACAGTATAGTAAAAATTTATTAGTGATACAATATCTTAACGATACATTGCCCTCTGATACTTGGATACTATATAATAATGATAAAATAAAAATAGCAGTGAACAAAGGCTGAGTGCTACTAATATGTTAGGTACTATTTAAAGTGTTTTATTTAATACTCAAGAAAACCTCCAAAAGTAGACACTATTACAATCATGACTTGATAGTTGGAAAAACAGAGGAATTTAAAAGTTACATAATTTGTGAGTGATATAATTAGACATTGATTAAGATATACCATATTCAAAGCTGTTTTTTTTTTACTAAGTTGAACTTTAATCTAATGGAGTAAAATAACACATTTACATTTCAACACATTTAAACATGGTATTCAATGGAATTATCTTAAATTGGAAGTCACTGAATAGAAAACACAAAATTCAAACCTAAGGGTTTGGGTTTTTCTATCGATATCAAATGTTCAATAATGAGGGTTATCTATTCTCTTGGCACAGTATTTAATTTTTTTCTGTTTTATTTATGTTAATAATTAGTGCAATAAAAGCTATGCTGTAATTCTGTTTATTTACTTTAGAAAAAAATCACTTTTAGTAAAAAATATAAAGTAGTCCAAAAATTCCATCTAATCTTTTTTGTCCACATTTTTTTATTGTTGTTCAAGTACAGTTGTCTCCATTTTCCCCCACCCAACCCCAGCTATCCCCAGTTCCCACCTTTGATCATACCCTACTTTGGCTTGGTCCATGTGTATTTCATACATGTTTCTGAAAACCCTTCCTCCTTTTCCCTTCATTATTCTCTCCCATCTCTCCTCTGGTTAGTCAGATTGTTCTTAATTTCAATGTCCTGGTTATATTTTGCTTGCTTGTTTGTTTTGTTGATTAGGCTCCACTTATAGGTGAGATCATATAATATTTGTCTTTCACTGCTTGGCTTATTTCACCTAGCATAATGCTCTCCAGATCCATCCAAACTGTTGCAAAGGGTAGAAACTCCTTTCTTTCTGTTGTGTAGTAGTCCATCATGTAAATGTACCATAGCTTTTTGATCCACTCATTTACTGAAGGGCACTTATGTTCCTTCCAGCACTTGGCTATTGTAAATTGTGCTGCTGTGAACATTGGGGTACATAGGTTCTAAAATGGGTGTTTCAGGATTCCTAGGGTGTAATCCCAGTACCAGGATTGCTGGATCAAAAGGCAGTTCCATTTTTAGTTTTCCAAGGAAATACCATACTGTTTGCCACAGTGGCTGTACCAGTCTGCAATCCCACCAACAGTGTACTAGAGCTCCCTTTTCTCCACAAGCTCGCTAGCAATTGTTGTTTGTTGATTTTATTATGATGGCCATTCTGACCAGTGCGAGGTAGTATCTCATTGTGGTTTTAATATGCATCTCTCTGATGGCTAGTGATGCTGATCGTCCTTTTATATATCTCTGGGTCCTTTGTATATCCTCTTTGGAGAAGTGTCTGTTGAGATCATTTGCCCATTTTTAAATTGGATTGTTTGTCTTCCTGGAGTGGAGTAGTGTGAGTTCTTTATATATTTTGGAGATCACACCCTTGTCTGAGGTATCATTGGCAAATACATTTTCCCATATGGTTGGTTCCCTTTTCATTTTGCTGATATTTTCTTTAGCCATGCAGAAGGTTTTTACTTTGATGAAGTCCCATTTGTTTATTTTTTCCTTTATGTCACTTGCTCTAGGGGATATATCTGTGAAAATATTGCTGTGTGGAATATCTGAGATTTGCCTCTCTATGTTCTCCTCTAGGACTTTAATGGTGTTGTGACTTATATTTAAGTCTTTTATCCATCTCGAGTGTATTTTTGTATATGGTGTAAGCTGGTGATCAAGTTTCACTTTTTTTTTTTATGTAGCTATCTAGATCTCCCAACACCACTTGTTGAAGAAGCTATTTTTGCTCCATTTCATGCTTCTGCCCTCTTTGGTGAACATTAATTGACCAGAAAGACTTGAATTTATTTCTGGGCTCTCTGTTCTGTTCCATTGATGTATGTGTCTGTTCTTATGCCAGTACTAGGCTGTTTTGATTACCATGGGCTTGTAATATAGTTTGATGTCAGGTAAGGTGATCCCTCCTACTTTGTTCTTCTTTCTTAAAATTGCTGAAGCTACTCAGGGTCATTTATGGTTCTTTGTAAATTTTTCAAATGTTTGTTCTATATCTGTAAAATATGTCATTGGTATTTTAACAAGGACTGTGTTGGATGTATAAATTGCTTTGGGTAGTATGACCATTTTGATGATGTTAATTCTTCCAATGCATGAACATGGTACATGCTTCCACTTGTTTGTGTCTTTTTTAATTTCTTCCCTCAGTGTTGTGTAGTTTTCTGAGTACAGGGTTTTTTTAAATTTTGTAATTTTTCATTTTTTTTACCCCTTGGTTAGGTTTATTCCTAGGTACTTTATTTTTCTTGTTGCTATATCAAATGAGATTTCCCCCCTGATTTCTGTTTCTGATATTTCATTGTTGGTGCACAAAAATGCCTTTGACTTATGGATCCTGTTGTTTTGTATCTTGCTGTTTTGCCAAGTTCACTTATAACTTGAATAGTTTTTTGGTGGAGTCTACAGGATTTTCTATGTACACTATCATGTTATCTGAAAACAGTGACAATTTTGCTTCTTCCTTTCCAATTTGAATGCCTTTTATTTCTTTTTCTTGTTTGATCACTGTGGCTAGGACTTCTAATACTATACTGGATAGAAGTGGTGAAAGTGAACAGCCTTGTCTTGTTCCTGATCTTAGTGGAAAAGATTTTAATTTTTGAGTATGATGTTGGTTGTAGGTCTCTCATATATGACCTTTATTATGTTGAGGAATGCTCCCTCTATTCCCACTTTGCCGAGTGTTTTTATCATAAATGGGTGCTGTACCTTATCAAAGGCTCTTTCTTCATCTATTGATATGATAATGTGATTTTTGTGTTTCATTTTGTTTATGTGGTATATTACATTTATTGATTTGCTAATATTGTACCATCCTTGCATCCCTGGGATGGATTCCACTTGACCATGGTATATGATCTTTTTAATGTATTGCTGGGTGCAGTTTGCCAATATTTTGTTGAGGATTTTTGCATCTATGTTCATCAGTGATATTGGTCTGTACTTTTCCTTCTTCATTGTGTCTATATCTGGTTTTGGGATTAGGATGATGCTGGCTCCATAAAAAGAGTTTGGGAGTCTTCCCTCTTCTTGGATTTTTTGGAATATTTTATGAAGGATAGGGGTTAGGTCTTCCTTAAATTTTTTGTAAAATTCCCCTCTGAAAACTCCCCTCTGAAACACTTCCTGGGCTTTTGTGTGCCAGGAGTTTTTTGATTACTGCTTCAATTTTGTCTGCTGTTATCAGTCTGTTCAGGCTTTCTGCTTCTTCTTCATTCAGTTTTGGAAGACTATATATTTTCAAGAAACTTGTCCATTTTGCCCAGGTTTTCAAATTTCTTGGCATATAGTTCTTCATAGTAATTTCTTATAATGCTGTGTATCTCTGTGGTATCAGTTGTAATCTCTCCTCTTTCATTTCTGATTTTGTTTACTTGGGTCCTCTCTCTTTTTTTTCTTGACAAGTTTGTTTAAAGGCTTGTCAATTTTGTTTGTCTTTTCCAAGAACCAGCTCCTGGATATATTGATCCTTGGAATTGTTCTTTTAGTCTCCATATTGTTTAATTATGCTCTGATCTTGGTTATTTCCTTCCTTCTACTCACTCTGGGCTTTGCTTGTTGTTCCTCCTCCAGTTATTGTAGATATAGGGTTAGGTTGTTTATTTGAAATGCTCCTATTTTTTTTTTTTTTTAGGTAGGCCTGTATCGCTACGATTTTCCTGTCAGAACTGCTTTTGCTGTGCCCATAGGTTTTGGACTGTTGTGGGTTCATTTTCATTTGTTTCCAGAAACTTTTTGACTTCTTCTTTGATCTAATTATTAACCCATTCATTGTTTAATATCACGTTATTCAATCTCCATGAGTTTGAGTGTGTTTTTTTTCCCCTTGAGATTGGTTTCTAGTGTTAGGCACTTGTGGTTGGAGAAAATTCTTGATATGATCTCAAGTTTCTTTAATTTGTTGAGTCTTGTTTTGTGTCCTATCATGTGAAAATATTCCATGTGCATTTGAAAAGAATGTGTATTTTGCTTCTTTGGAATGAAAGTCTCTCTATATATCAGTTAAATCTATTTGATCTAGGTCATTGTTCAATGCCCCAATATCTTTGTTGATATTTTGTTTGGAAGATCTATCCATTTTTGACAGTGGAGTGTTAAAATCCCCTACTTTAATTGTGTTGCTGTCAATATCTTTCTTGAAGTCCTCCAAGGTTTTCCTTATATATTTGGGTGCTCCTATGTTGGGCACATATATATTTACAACGTTTATGTCTTCTTGATGGATTCTTCTCTTGAGTATTGTGAAGTGACCTTCTGGGTCTCTTTTTACGGCCTTAGTTTTGAAGTCTATTTTGTCTGATATGAGTATTGCTATCCTGGGTCTTCTGTCCTGTCCATTTTCTTGGAATATTTGTTTCCAGCCCTTCACTTTCAGTCTGTGTAGGTCTTTTGTTCTGAGGTGGGTCTCTTGTAGGCAGCATATGTGTGGGTCATGATTTCTCATCCATTCAGCTACCCTATGTCTTTTGATTAGAGCATTTAATCCGTTTACATTTAAAGTTATTATTGATAGCTACTTATTCATTGCCATTTTACATCCTTCATACCTGTGTTCCTCTCTCTCTCACTCTTTTTCTTTCTTTTCTTAAAGCAGTCCCTTTAGCTGTGCTGGTTTGGTGGAGGTGTATTCTTTTAGACATGTTTTATCTGGGAAACTCATTATTTCACCTTCCATTGTAACTGAGAACCTTGCTGGATGGAGTAGTCTTGGTTGCAAGCCTCTGGTTTTCATTACTTGGACTATTCCTTGTCATTCCCTTCTGGCTTATAGAGTTCCCATTGAGAAGTCAGCTGCTAGTTTTATTGGGGCTCCCTTGTATGTTACTTCCTGTTTCTCCTTTGCTGTCTTTAAAATTCTCTCTTTGTCTTGGAATTTTGCCATTTTAATTATGATGCATCTTGGGTTGGGCCTCTTTGGGTTCCTCTTGATTGGGACCCTCTGTGCTTCCTATATTTGTATGACTTTTTTCTGTCTTCAAATTATGGAAGTTTTCCATCATTACTTTTTCAAACAGCTTTTCTATCCATTCCTCTTCTTCTTCCCTATTATATGGATATTATTACATTTCATGTTGTCCTGCAGTTCCTTTAGCCCCTCTTTGTTCTTTTTTTTAGTATTTTTTCCTTTTCTTGCTCTGTCTGGGAGTTTTTTCTACCTTGTCCTCCTGCTCGCTGATTCAATCCTCTGCTTTACTGAGCCTGCTTTTGATTCTTTCTGCTGTGTTCTTCAATTCAGAGATTGTATTCTTCATTTCCTCTTGGTTCTTATTGATAGTTTCTATTTCCTTTCATGTTGATATAGTTTGCAGCAAGTTTCTCATAGATTCCCTGTAGTTTTTGGTAATTCTCTGTGATCTCACTGAGCTTCCTTATAACTATTGTTTTTAATTCAATATCTGATAGTTGACTTGCCTCTGTTTCATTTAGCATTCTTTCTGAGGATTCCTCCTTTCCTTTTGTTTGAGATTTGTTTCTTTGTATTTTCATTGTTTGTGAGACTCTTCTTGTTAGTCTCTTAAATTGATCTGTTCTGACTCCCTGAATTTGCGGTGTGAACTTCTATGGTAGAAATTCAGTGGTGCAGCCTCCTTGATCTCCTGAACTTGCTGCTCTTGGGATGCTGTTTATGTTAGCTCTGTGTTTGCCTTTGGGTTTTGATTGTTGTTGGGTCTTTCTTTGGTGGGTCCTTCCCTCCAGCTGGTTGACTGAGGGTGACTCCATCCACCACATCTTGTAGGCTATTGTGCAGGTAC
Organism: Phyllostomus discolor; assembly: GCF_004126475.2. Taxonomy (NCBI): domain Eukaryota; kingdom Metazoa; phylum Chordata; class Mammalia; order Chiroptera; family Phyllostomidae; genus Phyllostomus; species Phyllostomus discolor. The sequence goes on along the minus strand of NC_040903.2, from coordinate 105,374,794 downwards.
TGCCAGAAGAAAACCACAAAGCCCAGGGAACAAACCCACATCCACAAAAATATCTCCCCCCTGCCCTACAATCTCATTATCAGCATCAAATGAACCAGTATTAATAAGGGTATAAAGAGACTAAGACTATTATAAGAAAGGAGAGAAATAAATTATAGTATAAATTCTAGTGACTTAATATGCACAAACTTGATCGATAAGAAATGAATGTTAAGAAGCTATACAGGAAAGAAAATATTGTCAGTTATGGAGAAGACCACAGTAGATTTCATCTTGGTAGCCTCTAGTATTTACCACTGTTTTTTCTTTCTGGATCTGCCTCTGGTGATGTCAGATGTTAACCCCATTTGACCTTAGGCAGTCTTCGCTGAGATTCCAGGGATCTACTATCTATGGTAGTCTTTTTTAGTTGTTAATCTGGTCACTCTGCACTCAGCAGTCAGGTATAAGCACCACAGAACCAGGACAGAGTTTCTCTTGGTGGAGGGGCTGTTGTTTCCCCTCAGGCTGCTGCCCCTCAGAGGGGAGTAGTCTGCCTGAGCATGACGGCCGCTGCTATATGGGGGATTAATCAGCACCGGGTTCCCAATGGCTACTCTCTCAGCTCTTTTTCCCAGAGCTTTCAACCCTAGTCTCTCTTCAGGCATTTCTAGCTCACTCTGCTCCTGCCTTTACTAAAGAACCCCAGGTAAGTGACAGCAACTGAAAATTTGTGTGTTGGCCCTTTAAATGGCTCTTTGTGTCTCCAACCATCTGTCTCTGTAACCCTGCTGCTTTTCATTGTTGGTTGTTATCTGTGTACTTTTTGGGCTCTTGTGCTCTAGGCTGGGGATCCCAGTTTAGGGTTTAGATCCCATTCTTCTCAGGGGGATCCAACCTGCCACTCACCTCCGGTGCTGCCACCTGTGGATGCCCAGCCAGCACTCTCGAGTCTCCACTGCACTCCTTACCAGACAGATTGTGTTGAAGCTGATTCTTCTGTCTGTTTAAGGTTATAAGGCTTCTCTCTCTCACAATTGTTCAGTAGTTGGTTCTGGGTAATTTCTCCACAATTTAGTTGTTATTCCAGATTGGTCCTGGGAAGAGGTCAGTGTGGCTTTCATTTACTCCTCTGCCATCTTGCTGAGCTTTTAGTAAGTATAATTTTAAGGGAATGTAATAATGACACTGTAGACAGTCAGGGAGGGCCAGGAAATCTCCCTCATTGGCCAAGATGGCACAGGGGAAGCTTCCTACACCAAGCACTCTAAAGCTTAGAAATGGGTAAGGCCTGAGAGCTCTAAAAGGTAGCAGGATGATCAGATAGAAAATGAAAACCCATGCCTCTCTATCTCTATAAGAACCAAATGCTTAAGCAGGGAGGCAACATGGTCTTTGGGATGGGAGTCCACCATTCTCCCAGGTCCTGACATCTGAATAAAAGTTTTTTTCCTTTTGCACCAGCACCTGTCTCACAATTTTGGCTTTTGCTGCCATAGGCAGCTGAATCCACTTTGGTTTCAGGTTTTGGCCAGCCAGCCAGGAGGGCATGGATCTTGGTAAGTCCTGGAGGACCTGGGCTCAGGTCCCAGATGCCACCCCTGGGAGCAAGCTGGTGAAGCAAAACAGGTTTCTGGGGAGCAGATGGACCCCAAGACTAGGTGACTTGAACCAGTGTGGAGACCGGGGGTTCTCTATCCTTGCTTCTTGGGCTCTTGTCACTGAAAGCTGCCAGAAAAGTTTTGATTAGCCAGCAATGTGGAATTAACGGGAAGGACACTGCTTACTTTTGAAAACTGCTGCAGCCCAAGTGTCCATCAGTAAATGAGTGGATCAAACAAACATGGGATATTTACACAAGGGAATACTACTCAGCTATAAAAAAGAAGAAAATTTTACCCCTTGTGACAGTATGGATAGACCTGGAGAACATTATGCTAATGAAATAAGCCAATAAGAGAAAGACAAATACCATATGGTTTCACTCATATGTGGCATCTAATGAACAAACTGAACTAAGAGGGTCGGTGAGGGAGTAGAAGGATTGAGCAAAAAGGAAAAAGTACTCATGGACATAAACAACAGTGTGGTGATTGCTGTGGGGAGGGGTATAAGGGGTCTAAATGGTAATAGAAAAAATAGAATAAATATGGAATTAAAAAATAAAATAAACTAGTGAAAATTGCTGCAGCTAAAAGATCATGGACAGTTGCTGGCAAAATCTTGATTAGCTGGCCATCTCTTCCTGACATTTGGGCTTTGTGTCACTTGGCCTTCATGTCATCAGGGTCTAGTCAGGACTGCTTGCAATATTGGCTGGCAAGAGATAAGATGTTAAGACTTGCTTGTGAGCACTTGTTGGGAATAATGAAATTATGGATCCAAGTTTTGTTTATATGTTCCCACTTTGGGGTCTTGCTATGGTTATGGTTTTGGGTTTGTAGTTTCATGCCATCATGGGTTGGCTCCTGTTTTGACTCCTAAAGGGAGCCCATTGGGTCAAATTTTAGCAGAGTGGTCCGTATACAGCCATAATCCAATGACTAAAAAGGAATTGATTTTCTATTGTGACACTGCTTGGCCTATGTACACTTCAGACTGTGGGGGGAACATCGTCCCTAAATGGTTCTCTAAGTTACTACACCATCACTGGAAGTGTTTTGCCAATGGTCAGGGATATGGGACAAAATCCCTTATGTACAGGCATTTATGTCTTTATATAATAAGGATTTGGCAAAGAAAGGGAATAAGTTAATGGTGCAGAGAAGGGAATTGGCTTCAAAACCCCTCCCTGATAGTAAGACACAGGAAGCAAAGGAAAATGAGGAGATGAGTCTCTTTAATGCCTTGAACCTGGGAATCCCAGGATTAGCAGCTGGAAGTTTCCCATCCCTCAACACCCCTGCTTCTAGATACCCCTGAAATAGGTCACACAAAGGCAACAGCCACACTCCTGTGTGATGAAGGAATGCTATTCCCCACCAAAGACCCAAGAGGGTACCCAGTTTGGCCAGGGAGCATCCCTATCCAAAGTGGGATGATTTACCGTCCAAACTGGGTAGCAATACATAGCTAGCCAGGGGATAAACTGCAGCATCAGTTACTGGAGTGTCTTGACAGTTGAAGGAACAGGCCTTCCTTGGATCTTTGGAATGCTAGCTTGGGGATCAAGGCCTTATATATGTTTTTTTTTCTCCCAGTGGGGATTGCCCCACCATTGCTCTGAGATTTACTGTGTTAATTTACTTTGTATGGATAACCTTTTCACCTGAGAAGCATGAATCACATTTGGAGGTTCTGCTGGATCATGCTCTTCAGCTCCAGATGCTCCTGGATTGCCTGAAGGGACCTGGGTGGACTCTTCCCACCGAAGATCTGTGAGCCGGTTGATCAGGCCATTTGGGCTGACAGAACCCCAGGTGGGTGGTTGACATCCAACCCATAAAAATTAAACTGGATTGCATGACAGAAGAATGGCTGCCATGTCTCTGGGCAGTGGCAGCTGCCTGGGACATCTTGCTGGGAGTGCGGAGGTTCATTCTGTAGTGTTTGTACCACTCCAGATCCTGGTCTTGTTGAAACAGGGAGGAGGGTGTTGGCTGGTGGCAAGGCACATGGGAAAATGTAAGGCCACCTTTTTGCATAGCCTAAGTGTTGCCTTGCAGGCCATCATTGCCTTGAACACAGCCACTCTACTCCTGGACTCAGGTTGAGGCTTGGACCTTTGGCATGATTACTTGGAAATCAGTGATGGGGTTTGTTCCAGTGGACCAGATCTGTTGTGTCAGTGTTTGGCAGAGCCTGGCTGGGAATTGTATGCAGATGTGGGCAGCTTCATGGGGGGTGGTCAGTGGAGGGCCAGTACACAGCAGTCACCATGGATGGGGTGATGGCCCTTGCAGTGGGATCCTTGGCACAAGGGGCTGGATTGCTGGTCCTCATTGGAGACTTAGAATTGCCCCAAGGAGAGAGTGTTGGCATCTACACTGACTTCAGGTGTGCTTTCATACCCATGGAGTCCATACCCATGGAGTATGGCAGGGAGGAAGGGCTGTTGGCCTTAGGGAGTGAGGGTGTTGAGCATGCAAAGGAAATTTTGGGGTTGCTGGGTGCAGTGAATCTACTGAACTGGATTGCTATGGTACGCTTACCTGTACATTGGAGAAGCAGTTCCCACGATGACTGAACTGCTGAGGATGTGATGGGATGGGCCACCTGTGGGCTGCCACTTCTCTGGGCTTTAATTCCCCACCTGGACTTGCCAGAATTTCACTTCTGAAATTTTCTAGAATATAGAACAGGCATTACAGATTCAATGGAAACTACATGCATCTTGGAGACCTTAGCCTATGGGGAAGACTGAGAAAGTGAACCACAAAATAAAGAGGATCCTGGCAAAAAAATATGCCAGGGAACACATTTGAAGTGGGACTAGGTACTCTCTCTTCTTCTACTCTGGTAATGCCCCTGAAGTGGGCTTACATTAAGCCCTTTTAAAATAGTTTGTGGGTGACCCCTCCAAGTTTCCATTTTAGGTAGATTTAGAACATGAATCAAAAATCAAACAATATGTACAACTTTTAGGGTAAATGCTAACAACTTTGCTCATTGTAGGTCTGTCTCCCCATCTGATGAGCCTTTATACCTGTTCCAGCCCTTATACTCATTCCAGTCTTAATAAGGACCTAGAAGAATCAAGGTCCTGAACACCAGTTAGCTGAGCAGTGGACCAGTACCTATGATGCCCTGTTGATGGTACACTCTTCCCTGAAGCTCACAGAAATTGAGTCTTGGATCCACCACACATGGATAAAGTGAGCACCACCTGAGCAGGATGCAGATCTTGCAAGGGAAAGCCAAACCTGCGGTCCTGAAAGAAATTTAAATTCCTCTTAAAAGAAAAATATTTAATTTATTTATTTTTAGAGACAGGAAAGGAGGTAGAAAGAAAAGGAGAGTAACATCGATGTGAGAGAGAAACATAAATCCGTTGCTTCTTGTATGTGCCCTGACTGGGGAAAGAACCCACAACCCAGGCATGTGTCCTAACTGGGCATTGAAGTGGTGAATTTTCACTTTGTGGGCTGATGCCCAATCAGCTGAACCACACTGGTCAGTCTTTAAAATTCTTCTTTAGGAAAGGGACAGTGCCTCCCAAAGGTCTCACTTTGGAAGTCCACCTGCAACACCATCTCTTGAAACATGAAGCTGTCTACTACCTTCACTTGTTCAGCAGTGCCATACTTGAGACACCACATATGCTGTCTTTTGAAGACAGAATCCTTCTCCGTAGCATAAAGGATTCCCTCTGTTCTTGATTCCCTTCATATAGATAGCAGGAGTCTCTGGACCCTGGGATAGATAGGTAAGACTACTTCCTTCGACAGCAAGAAGGATGAACAGAAGATGTGTCCTGCATCCTTTCACCCTTGTAAGATTACAAGGGTCCAGAGTTTACAAGGGGGATGGAATTGATATTGTAGATGGTCAGGGAATGTCCCCCACTGGACATAGTGGTGCAGGGGGAGGTTCTTACATTGAGCATGCCGAAGGTTAGAAAGGTAAATGGATTGGCCCCAAGCACACCAAAAGTTAGTAGGATGATTGGGTAGAAAAAGAAAGTCCTCCCCTACCTATCCCTGTAAGGACCACGGCTTGAGCAGGAAGGCAAGATGGTCTTTGGGACTGGGGCCCACCATTCTCACAGGTCCCAGCACTTGAATAAAAAAGCCTCTTTCCTTGTGCATCAGCACCTGTCTCATGATTTTGGCTTTGGCCACCACAGGCAGCTGAACCTATTTTGCTTGATTTCAATAAGGTGGAATGATTCTATATAAATATACAGAAATCAATAGCTTTTATTTTGTGTCCTTGCTGGTGAGATGCAGTGCATTGAGTGCTGGCGTGCAAACTGAAAGGTTGCTTGTTCGATTCTTGGTCAGAGCATGTATCTGGGTTGCAAGCCAGGTCCCCAGTTGAGGGCGTGCAAGAGGCAACTGATTGATGTATCTCTTGCACATTGATGTTCCTCTCCTTTTCTTTCTCCCTCCATTCCCCTCTATCTAAAAATAAATAATCTTTTTTAAAACTTAATTTTTTATTAAATATTTTACTGTTATTTTTTTACAGTTGTCTCAATTTTTCTCCCTTTGCCCTCCTCTCTCCAGCCCCCTTCCCACTCCTAGTCATTCCCCATACTGTGGCCCATCTCCATGGGTCATTCAGACGTGTTCCTTGCCTAGTCCCTTCCCCTTCTTTTCACCATATCCCCCTCCCCACTCTCCCCTTCTGGTCTTTGTCAGTCTGTTTTTTGTTTCCATGCCTCTGGTTCTATTTTGTTTGCTAGTTTATTTTGTTCGTTAGGTTCTTCTTATAGGTCAGATCATATGGTATTTGCCTTTCACTGACTGGCTTATTTCACTTAGCATAATATTCTCCAGTTTCATCCATGCTGTTGCAAAGGGTAGGAGCTCCTTCTTTCTTTCTGCTGCATAGAATTCCATTGTGTAAATGAACCATAGTTTTTTGATCCGTTCATTTACTGATGGGCATCTTGGTTGCTTCCAGCATCTAGCTATTGTAAATTGTGCTGCTATGAACATCGGGGTGCAGAGGTTCTTTTGTATTGGTGTTTTAGTGTTCTTAGGATATAGTCCCAGCAGTGGAATTGCAGGGTCAAAAGGTAGATCCATTTTTAGTTTTCTAAGAAAGTTCCATACTGCTTTCCATACTGGTTGTACCAGTCTGCAGTCCCACCAACAGTGCACTAGGGTTCCCTTTTCTCCATAACCTCTCCAACACTTGTTGTTTGTTGCTTTGTTTATGATGGCCATTCTGACTGGTGTGAAGTGGTATCTCATTGTGGTATTAATTTGCATCTCTCTGATAGTTAGCGATATTGAACATTGTTTCATATGTCTTTGGATTTTCTGTATGTCCTCCTTGGAGAAGTGTCTGTTCAAGTCCTTTGCCCACTTTTTAATTGGATTCCTTGTCTTCTTAGAGTGGAGTTGTGTAAGTTTTTTATATATTTTGGAGATTAAACCCTTGTCTGAGGTATCACTGGCAAATATGCTTTCCCATACAGTTGGTTCTCTTTTAATTTTGATACTGTTTTCTTTAGCTGTGCAAAAGCTTTTAATTTTGATGAGGTCCCATTTGTTTATTCTTTCCTTTATGTCCCTTGCTCTAGGAGACATGTCAGTAAAAAAGTTTCTGCTTGGAATATCTGAGATTTTCCTACCTACATTCTCTTCTAGGACTTTAATGATGCCACGTTTTATATTTAAGTCTTTTATCCACCTTGAATTTACTTTTGTATATGGTGTAAGTTGGTGTTCAAGTTTCATTTTTTTGCACGTGGCTGTCCGGTTCTCCCAACACCATTTGTTGAAGAGGCTATTTTTACTCCATTTTATGTTGCTGCCTCCTTTGTCAAATATTAATTGACCATAGAGACTTGGGTTTATTCCTGGGCTCTCTGTTCTGTTCCATTGGTCTATGTGCCTGTTTTTATGCCAGTACCAGGCAGTTTTGATTACAGTGGCCTTGTAGTATAGTTTAGTGTCAGGTATTGTGATCCCTCCTATTTTACTCTTCTTTCTCAAAATTGCAGCAGCTATTCGGGGTCTTTCATGGTTCCATATAAATTTTTGAAGTGTTTGTTCTATGTCTGTGAAATAAGCCATTGGTACTTTAATAGGTATTGCATTGAATGTGTAAATGGCTTTGGGTATTATGGACATTTTGATGATATTAATTCTTCCAATCCATGAACACGGTATATGTTTCCATTTGTTTGTGTCTTCCTTGATTTCTTTCCTGAGTGTTATGTAGTTTTCTGAATACAGGTCTTTTACCTCTTTGGTTAGGTTTATTCCTAGGTATTTTATTTTTCTTTTTGCTATTTCAAATGGGAGTTTTTTTCTTGATTTCTACTTCTGTTGTTTCATTGTTGGTGTACAGAAATGCCTTTGATTTCTGGATATTGACATTGTATCCCGCTGTTTTGCCAAATTCATTTATTAGGTCAAGCAGTTTTTTGGTGGAGTCTATAGGATTTTCTCTGTACACTATCATGTCATCTGCAAACAGTGACAGTTTTGTTTCCTCCTTTCTGATTTGGATGCCTTTTATTTCTTTTTCTTGTCTGATCGCTGTGGCTAAAACTTCCAGTACTATATTGAATAGAAGTGGTGAAAGTGGACAGCCTTGTCTTGTTCCTGTTCTTAGTGGAAAAGATTTTAATTTTTGCCCATTGAGTATGATGTTGGCTATAGGTCTCTCATATATGGCCTTTATTGTGTTGAGGAATGCTCCCTCTGTTCCCACTTTGCCGAGTGTTTTTATCATAAATGGGTGCTGTACCTTATCAAATGCTTTTTCTGCATCAATTGATATGATCATGTGGTTTTTGTCTTTGCTTTTGTTTATGTGATGTAGTACATTTACTAATTTGCGAACATTGTACCATCCTTGCATCCCTGGAATGAATCCCACTTGGTCATCGTGTATGATCTTTTTAATGTACTGTTGGAAGCAGTTTGCCAGTATTTTGTTGAGGATTTTAGCGTCAATGTTCATCAGTGATATTGGCCTGAAGTTTTCTTTCTTTGTTGTGTCTTTATCTGGTTTTGGAATTAGGATGATGTTAGCCTCATAAAAAGAGTTTGGGAGTCTTCCATCTTTTTGGATTTTTTGGAATAGTTTGTGAAGGATAGGGTTTAGGTCTTCCTTAAATGCTTTGTAGAATTCTCCTGTGAAACCATCTGGTCCCGGGCTTTTGTGTGTTGGGAGTTTTTTGATTACTGCTTCAGTTTCTTTTGCTGTTATTGATTTGTTCAGGCTTTCTGCTTCTTTTTCACTGAGTTTTGGAAGATTATATTTTTCTAGAAATTTGTCCATTTCACCTAGGCTTTCACATTTCTTGGCATACAGTTCTTTGTAGTAATTTCTTACAATGCTTTGTATTTCTGTGGTATCTGTTGTGATCTCTCCTCTTTCATTTCTGATTGTGTTTATTTGGGTCTTCTCTCTTTTTTCCTGATGAGTCTGCTTAAAGGCTTGTCGATTTTGTTTATCTTTTCAAAGAACCAGCTCTTGGATTCATTGATTCTTGGAATTGTGCTTTTAGTCTCTATGTCATTTAATTCTGCTCTGATCTTGGTTATTTCCTTCCTTCTGCTTGCTCTGGGCTGCCTTTGTTGTTGTTCCTCGAGTTCTTGTAGACATAGGGTTAGGTTGTTTGTTTGGAATGTTTCTAACTTTTTTAGGTGGTCCTGTATCGCTATGAACTTCCCTCTCAGGACTGCCTTGGCTGTGTCCCATAAGTTTTGGGTTGTTGTGAGTTCATTTTCATTTGTTTCCAGAAACCTTTTGATTTCTTCCCCAATATCATTCTAGACCCATTCATTGTTTAATAGCATGCTATTTAATCTCCATGATTTTGAGTGTTTTGGGTTTTTTTTCCCTTTGGTTTGGTTTCTAGCTTCAGTCTCTTGTGATCCGAGAAAAATGCTTGGTATGATTTCAATTTTCTTGAAATTGTTGAGGCTTGTTTTGTGTCCTATCATGTGGTCAGTCTTTGAAAATGTTCCGTGTACATTTGAAAAGAATGTGTATTTAGTTTCTTTGGGATGGAGTGCTCTCTATATATCAGTAAAGCCCATTTCATCTAGGATATTGTTCAATGCCACAATAGCTTTGTTGATATTTTGTTTAGAAGATCTGTCCAGTTTTGATAGTGGGGTGTTAAAATCCCCCACAATAATTGTGTTGCTGTCCATATCTTTCTTGAAGTCTTCTAAGATTTTCTTTATGTATTTGGGTGCTCCTATGTTGAGTGCATATATATTTACAATGTTTATGTCTTCTTGGAGGATTCTTCCCTTGAGTATTATGAAAGGACCTTCTGGGTCTCTCTTTATGGACCTTCTTTGGAAGTCTATTTTGTCTGATATGAGTATTGCTACCTCAGCTTTTTTTTCCTGTCCATTTGCTTGGAAAATTTGTTTCCAGCCCTTCACTGTCAGCCTGTGCAGGTCTTTTATCCTGAGGTGGGTCTCTTGCAGGCAGCATATATGTGGGTCATGTTTTCTTATCCAATCAGCTATTCTATGTCTTTTGATTGGAGCATTTAATCCATTTACGTTTAAGGTTATTATTGATAGGTACTTATTCATTGTCTTTTATGTACATGTGTTTCTCTCTCTCTCTCTCTTTTCCTTTCTTTTCTTAAAGCCATCCCTTTAGCATCTGTTGCAGAGCTGGTTTGGTGGAGGAGTATTCTTTTAGACTTCTTTTGTCTGAGAAGCTTCTTCTTCTTCTTCTTCTTTTTTTTTTTTAGAAGCTTCTTATTTGGCCTTCTACCTGGATTGAGAGCCTTGCTGTGTAAAGTAGCCTTGGTTGCAGACCTCTGGTTCTCATTACTTGGAATATTTCTTGCCATCCTCTTCTAGCTTGGAGTGTTTCCATTGAGAAGTCAGCTGTTAGCCTTATTGGGGCTCCCTTGTATGTCACTTCCTTTTTTCCCTTGCTGTATTTAATATTCTCTCTTTGTCTTGCAATTTTGCCATTTTAATTAATATGTGTCTTGTGGTGGGCCTCTTTGGGGTCCTCTTGATTGGGACTCTCTGTGTTTCCTGGATTTGTGTGACTTTTTCTCTCATCAAATTAGGGAAGTTTTCCATCATTACTTTTTCAAATAGGTTTTCTATCTCTTGCTCTTCTTCTTCTTCTTCTGGTATCCCTATTATATGGATATTATTACGTTTCATATTGTCTTGCATTTCTCTTAATCCCTCTTCATTCTTTCTGATCCTCTTTTCCTTTTCTTGCTCTTTCTGGATGTTGTTTTCTACTTTGTCCTGTAGCTCGCTAATCCGATCTTCTGCTTCATCGATCCTGCTTTTCATTCCTTCTACCCTGTTCTTCAGTTCAGAAATTATATTCTTCGTTTCCTCTTTGCCCTTGTTGAGAGTTTCTGTTTCCTTTTTCATGCTGATGTAGTGTTCAGTGAGTTCATTGTAGCTTCCCTGTAGTTTCTGGTAGCTCATTGTGAGCTCATTGAGCTTCCTGATGATCATTGCTTTGAACTCAATATCTGATAGTTGAATTGCCTCTATTTCATTTAGCATTCTTTCTAAGGCTTCCTCCTTTCCTTTCATTTGGGGATTGTTTCTTTGTCTTCCCATTATTTGTGAGACTCTTCTTGTTAGCCTCAGCTTCTTAAATTCATCTGTTCTGGCTCCCTGGGTTTGTGGTGTGAACTTCCTTAGTAGAATAGCAATGAGATTCAGTGGTGCAGTTTTCTTGATCTGCCAAGCTCACCGGTCTTGGGCTGTCATTTCAGTTGGCTTTGTGTTTGCCTTTGGGTTTTGATTGTTGTTGGGTCTTTCTTTGGTGGCTCCTTCCCACCAGCTGGTTAAATGATGGTCATTCTGTCCACCACCTCTTGTATTTTGTTTTGCTGGTGAGGGCAGGTTGTGTTGAACCTGGTTCTTCTGTGTGTATAAGGTTTAAAGAATTCTCTCTTGCTCTTGTTCAGTTGTTTGTATTGGGTACTGTCTCTACTGTTTAGTTGTATTTCCAGATAGGTCCTGGATTGAGGTTTGTGTGGTTACCACTCCCTCCTTCACCTTCTTCTGTTGTTATCTGCTAGTGGTTCCTTTGTTGCGTTTCCTCTTCCAGTACGTATCCTGGTGTTCACCGCCTCCACCTATTCTTTTTTGTCTGGTTGCAGCACTCTTTTTAGGGTCTGGTTTTTTTGTTCCGCCACAATCCTTGGTCCCTTATTTTCACATATGCTGAAGTATGTTGGTTGCTTGCTTCTCTACTCCATAGATCGGTTAGAATTTTCTCCCCTGAGCAGAGGGAAGCTGAATCTGCTCTTTCCTACTCTGACACCATCTTCCTCCTCCTTCTGATTTCATATAGTTTCCATTAGAATGAAAAGAAGATTCCCACCCCACTTTCAATTAGACAAAATAATCATACAGTTCATTGGGGAAAATAAATGTCCAATATTAGGTTAAGAAAACTATGAGAAATACAAACAAGAGGAGACTTGCCTTCTCAGATAATTGGAAACTAAAACTACAGTAATCTGAGATTTTGGCAGAACAGTATTATTAGAATTAATGCAAGAAACTTTAAAAGCAAAAACGGTGTTTGCAGAAGAGCTATTTTATTAAGGTGACATTATTGGGATGTATCCAGCAGCTAATGTGAAACATGACTATGAATTGAAGGTGGGCCCTGAGAGGTGAGTCTAAGAGTTTTCTGTTGGGGTCATGAGCAAGGAAATGAGTCACTAAGGAAAAGGGAATGATATTTTAAAGACTTAAAATTGGAGGCCTGAAGTCAGTCCAGTGGGTTTGCCATTTAATGACTCTGAACCTTGTCCCTCAATTACACAGAGGGCTAGTAATGCCTGTTTCTCCCCCTACAGAGCATCACCATAATGTGAGGTATAAAGGAAGTGGTTGTAAACCAATAAGCACTCTGCAGATCAAGGATGCTGGAGAAGATGAAGCTGTCTGAGACTGAACGTTGGGGTTTTGGCCTCACCTCTTCACTTAGTCCATAAGCATCTACTCAGCCTTCAGATCTCAGGCCCAGCTGGCCTTCCCTGATTTCCCCATGGCCCAGTGCCCCTGTCACAGACTGTCACTGCAGGTCCACATGTGCTACTCTGATGATTTGATCCATACCATGTCTCCACTTTCAGAGCACTTCAAGGGAATGGGCTCCACATCCATTTTACTTCCTGCTGGGAGTGCAGTAACAGGCACATTTCTGTGTCTCCGGAAATGTTCATTGAATAAATGAACAGATTGAGTAAGTACAGATTAACTGTACTTTGCTGTGATTAGAATGTTGCTGTCATTTAAGCAGTGATTTAAATATGACAAGTGACAAACTGTTGGAAAAAATTAGTATCTGGGTTTCTAAAGAAGGTAAATGTGAATATTGAAAACCTCTCTATTTCTGTTAGGCATGTAACTCTAGGCAACCTTGCCCTGTTAAGCAAAAAGACAAAGGGCATGTGAATTCAGCAAAATAACTTGGAGCTTCAGAACCTAGGAGCCAAAAATCAAAGGGGTATATCCTCCCCCATGGGTCTGTAGTTGTTGCTAGAGAAATCTCTAATTACTAAACTTTTGTTCAAACCAAAGCACTGTTAATAATACTGCAGCATATCCTTGGAAGTTGCTAATACAGTAGATCCTAAATATTCTAACAACAATAGCGACAACAAAACAGTGATGGAGGTGGTAATCAATTTATCAATACAACATTAAGTGTATCAAATCAATAGGTTGTACACCTTAAACCTAGGCAATGTTATATGTCTATTATATCTCAGTAAAGCTGGGGAAAAAACCCTTCAAGTGCTGGAGCAAATCTCACTTCAATTACTTTAATTTTCCTCTGTAGAAAGTGTCAGAATTTATTTGGGTCCATGTATTTTGTGGATTTAATAACTTTCACATACTATTTCATAGTGCAGACAGCCATTCTCTAAGTTCATTTTTCAATCAGGCAATATGAAATATTTAGATGACACTTCATTCCTATTTCCTACAGATCAGTGCTTAAGAATTCTGGAGTTGCTAAGAACACCTCCAAGCTTTTATATAATCTGTCATAAAATGAAATGCAATGTTTTTATCCCATGGGGATTCTTACTTTCTTTCTTCAGTTTTATGGTAGAGATGTCTGATGGTTACAGTGTTTAAATTATTATAAAGAGCACACACATAAAATTTACTCTTACCCATTTTTTTAGTTTAAATGCATTTTAATTTTAGACAGCATACATGACATCTTTTTGTTAAAAACAATGCCTCCACCCCAAATAAATCAAGGTCAAAATAAATGAAGAGCTTAAGATAACATCAGTCCCATTTGTCCTAGTCCTGGTGTGTGGCTGAAAAGCAGCAGCCAGTTACGATGACAGGTGACAGACCCAAATTCCAGATTCTTAACTCTTTTCCCTCTTTAAACCATCCTTAAAGAGAATCATATGTGAGGTTGCCATCCTCACAGTACTCCCACAGAGCAAGCATTCCATCTGGATTCAGGTTTTCATCAATCAAGAACTGGGAGTTTTGAAATTAGCAAGGATACGCTCAGTTTGTTCTGTAGCCCCTGTCAAAAAAGACTTTGCTCTTGGGGGTCTCTCTTCTTCAAGTTTCCCTTTGACTAATTCATGTCATCTTTGATGTACTTCTCATAGGCTTTTCTTGTGAAGCTTGTTTCCTGAAAATGATGGTTCATGACAATATTGACACCAGTGATGGCTGTGCTTTTGGAAACTTTGCCCTCAGGACCTTCAGTGGAGACATTGCCACCAATGACCAAGTCATTAATGTTATTCTCTGTCCACTGACCCTCTTCCCCTCCCCTCCAGGCACAGACTGACTGTAATCATCGGTATCTTGAGATATAGGAGATCATATTGTCATGGCTGATAAGGTCCTGGTAGATGATCCTGACAGCAGCTGGAAGGAGATGACAGAGGCACTGGTTAGCAGGAGCCTGGAGCTCAGAGTGAGCTTGGTGCAGATGCAGCCAGAGAGGCATTTGGGGGAGGGAGGAGCAGGTGGAAAAGCACGGATTTTTTTTTAAATCCTCACCTGAGGATTATGATTTTATTGATTTTAAAGAGAGAGATGAGTGGAGGGTGGAAAGAGAGAGAGACAGACATTGATGGGTTGCCTCCCATGGGTGCCCCCACTGGGGATTAGACCCGAAACCTAGGTATGTAACATGACTGGAATTGAACCCATAACATTTTGGTGTATGGAATGACACTAACCACCTGAGTCACCCATGGGATGATGTTCCAATGAACTGAGCCACCAGGCCTGGGCTTTCTTACCTATTTTTAAGGGCACAGTACAGTAGTGTTAAATATATTCACATTTTGTGCAATCTCCAGAACTTTTTCATCTTGCAAAACTAAAACTTTATACCCATTAAACAACAACTCCCAATGTTTTCTTCCCCCCAGACCCTGGCCACCACCCTCATAGTAACTTCTTTTTTTTCGGTCATGACATAAACATTTTATTCAATCAAGGGGAAAGAAATCAGGGGACAGAGAGTGGTAGGTTAACACACTTGAGCTGGGTGACAAAGAGTGGAAGAACTGCTTACATGACTCTGGGTTACACAGTGTTCCCATGCTCCCTCTCTGTTGTCTCAGCCTTTCTGAAAGTGGCGAGGATTTGAGCACCAGGAGTAAGGTTTGAGCCAGGTACCATGGCAGGTGGTGAGTGCCTGGGGCCAACAACATACACCTGCTCTGTCAGGGAGACACAAGGGCAAGAGTGTCTAGCCAGTAGCTCCTGGTGAACAGCAGTGGGTTTTATCGGTATTTTTAAATATATTTTATTGATTATGCTATTACAGTTGTCGCATTTCCCCCCCTTCAGTCCCCTCCACCCCACAATCCCCAAACCCACCCTCTCCCACTCACATTCCCCAACTTTAGTTCATCTCCATGTGTCATAAGTTCTTTAGCTTCGACATTTCCCATACTATTCTTACCCTCCCTCCATCTATTTTCTACCTACCATTTATTCTACTTATTCTCTGTACCTTTCTCCCGTCTCACCTCCTCCCACTCCCCTCTTGCTAACCTTTCATGTGATCTCTATTTCTGTGGTTCTGTTCCTGTTCTAGTTGTTTCCTTAGTTTGTTTTTGTTTTTGTTTTAGGTGTGGGTGTTAATAATTGTAAGTTTGCTGTCATTTTACTATACATGTTTTTTATCTTCTTTTTCTTAGATAAGTCCCTTTAACATTTCATATAATAAGGGCTTGGCGATGATGAACTCCTTTAACTTGACCTTATCTGAGAAGCACTTTATCTGCCCTTCCATTCTAAATGAAAGCTTTGCTGGATAGAGCAGTCTTGGATGTGGGTCCTTGCCTTTCATGACTTGGGATACTTCTTTCCAGCCCCTTCTTGCCTGCAAGATCCCTTTTGAGAAATCAGCTGACAGTCTGATGGGAACTCCTTTGTAGGTAACTGCCTCCTTTTCTCTTGCTGCTTCTAGGATTCTCTCCTTCATTTTTACCTTGGCTAATGTAATTATGATGTGCCTTGGTGTGTTCCTCCTTGGGTTCAACTTCTTTGGGACTCTCTGAGCTTCCCAGACTTCCTGGAAGTCTATTTCCTTTGTCAGACTGGGGAAGTTCTCCTTTATTATTTGTTCAAATAACATTTCCACTTGTTGCTCTTCCTCTTCCCCTTCTGGTACCCCTATAATTCGGATGTTGGAATGTTTAAAGATGTCCTGGAGGTTCCTAAGGCTCTCCTCATTTTTTTGAATTCTTGTTTCTTCATTCTTTTCTGTTTGGTTGTTTGTTTCTTCCTTCTGCTCTACTCCATTGATCTGAGTCCCAGTTTTGTTCCCATCACAATTGGTCCCCTGTGCATTTTCCTTCATTTCACTTAGCATAGCCTTCATTTTCATCTAATTTGTGACCAAATTCAACCAATGCTGTGAGCACCCTGATTACCAGTGCTTTGAACTGTGCATCTGATAGGTTGGCGATCTCTTCATTGCTTAGTTGTATTTGTCCTGGAGCTTTGACCTGTTATTCTGGGTTTTTGGTGGTGTTTTGTTTTTTTTGTTTGTTTGTTTTTTGGTCTGGTTATGCCTGTTACGTAGTGAGGGGTGGAGCCTTAGGTGTCCACCAGGGTGGGGTAACCCGTGTGGCTGGGTTTTGACACTGTACATGGGACAGGGGTCAGAAAGGGAGCAATGGTGCTTGCTCCACTCTGTCAGATTTTAGTCCCTTCTGCCCCTTCCCCTAAGCAAACTGGGCCCTTATGGTGCTGATTTCTGTGTGGGTGGGCTTGTGTATGTTCTGGGACCCTGTAGGTCTCTCCAATGAACTCTCCTGTGAGGCTGGGACCTCAACCCCCACAGGTATTTTCAATCAGTGTTTTGAGGCTTTATTTTCCCTGAGCTGAAGCCCTGGGTTGTGCGGTCTGTTTCACTCCCAGCGGTCCGTTTTGCCTGGTTTATCTGCACATGAATGTGTGGCTACCTGGTCAGCCACCCGCCTAGCATGCCTTGCTGGGTCTGCCTGTTGCCACCCTGTGCCTGGGGTCTGCCAGCCACTACCTGTGTGCCCAGGGTCTGCCTGCTGCTGTCTTGTGCACCCAGAGTCCATCAGCTGCTGCCTTGCGGGCCCGGAGTCTGCAAGCCACCACTTTTTTTTTTTTTGACACAACCCCTCTCCACCCAGCTGCCTGACTCCGCCCATCCTACTGGTCTGGATGAATGTGTCTATTTTAACTCCTTGGTTGTTGGACTTCTGTACAGTTCAATTTTCTGCCAGTTCTGGTTGTTTTTGTGTTTCAAAATTTTTGTTGTCCTTATTTTGGTTGTGTGAGGAGGCACAATGTGCCTGCGTACGCCTCCATCTTGGCCGGAAGTGCTCGGTATTTCTTATTTTATCCCTTTTTATTGAATTTATTGAGGTGACACTGGTTAATAAAATTATATGGGTTTAAGGTATACAATTCCAAAACACATCATCTGTGTACTGTATTGTGTATTCACCATCCAAAGTCAAGTCCTTCAATCACCATTTCTCTCCCCTCTCCCTTCCTCTCCCTCTCTGCACCCTTAGCAATCCCCATTCTATGGTAACTTTCTTTATTGGGTCAGTTTCATGATCATGGTATCTTCCCTGCCAGGTAAGTATTATTGTTGGGTCAGTTTCTAGAAGTTCTGTCTGGGTGGGTGTCCTTGACACAACCCTGAGAAGTCAGAACAGGGTGTCATTTGGCTAATCCACAGAATTAGTGATTAGATATGATCCTATGCCAGGAGGAAACAAAACTTAGGGGTGGATTCATAAACACTAAAAGGTAGGCAGAATTTGAATACAGGTAAAGCAATTTAATTCCCAGGCATTAGTCACAGGCCTATGCATAAAGGAAGGGGTGGGTTCAACACCTGGAGGAAATGTAGATAAGTTAGGTCAGGTAATATGTTTTGAATATGCCCTGCCCCAACCCTGACCTAGGATTTGGCATTCAATGATGAATAATCCGGGATCCCTGATCTCAGGGACCTTGCAGTCACATAGTATGGACAAGGTAAGGCAGATGGTAAATGTATTCATTTGCTGCCACTTCCACAAGTTCCCCCATGCTTATATATCTTTTTTGCCTCAAATAAACTGACTACAGGTAACAAAGATATTTGTGACCACATCCTCCATGATTACATTACTCATCTTATTTTCCACCATAAAGTTCTTTTTTTTTTATTGTTGTTTAAGTACAATTGTCTCCATTTCCACCCCACCACACCCTGTTTCCCCAACCATCTCTACCTTCCACCCTCAAACCCATGCCCTTTGGCTTTGTCTGTGTGTCCTTCATATATGTTCCTTGATGGCCTTTCCCCATTATCCCCTATTATCCCTCTCCCTCTTCCTCTCTGATTACTGTCAGATTGTTCTCTATTTCAATGTCTCTGGTTGTATTTTGCTTGCTTGTTTGTTTGGTTGATTAGGTTCTGCTTATAGGTGAGATCATATGGTGTTTATCTTTTGCCACCTGGTTTATTTCAACTAGCATAATACTCTTCAGTTCCACCCATGCTGTCGCTAAGGGTAGGGGCTCCTTCTTTCTTGCTGCTGCATAGTATTCCATTGTATAAATGTACCATAGTTTTTTGATCCATTCATTTACTGATGGGCACTTAGGTTGCTTCTAGCACTTGGCTAGTGCAAGTTGTGCTGCTATGAACATTGAGGTGCATAGGTTCTTTAGGATTGGTGTTTCAGGGTTCTTAGGATATAATCCCAGTAGTGGAATTGCTGGGTCAAAAGGTAGTTTTGTTTTTAGTTTTCTGACACCATAAAATTCTTTTATTCTTGCATCCATCAATGTTTCATCACTTAACTGACTCTGGCTAATGTGCTTTGAATATTCACTAAGCACTTCCAAGTCCATAATCACATTTGCTCCTCTGAAGGAGGAGGATATTATTATCATCCTTATTTTGCAGATGAGGAAGTAGAAACTCAGAAAGTCTGATGAACTTTCCCAGAGTCACAAAAGTAGGAAAGGTAGAGTTAAGAGGAGATTCAAGTGATCAATTAAATTCGATGCTCTTTTTCACTTCCCCATAGGTTAATCACAGGTAGAAGGTTGTCAGTTAGTTGGTTGTCAATACATATATTTATGGATCACTGAACTGTGACAGGCATTTGGGATACTGTACTGAATGAGATCCAGTTCCTTCTTGAGCTGAAAGATACAATCACAAATGCTGAACATTGTAAAGGATTGTTTTCACAGAATAAAACACAGGAACCCCACCTAGGCTGTGAAGGGTGGGGTTGAGTGGTGGGTGGAGGGTTACTGACAAGAATTTTTCTTTTGAAAATAAATCTTCAGGACCCTGTCCTTAATCACTGTGAGCTGTAGTGAGACACTTAAATGCTTGTTTTATTTTGTGGAAGGGTTCAGTTATTGCACAAATGAGTTCAACCAAATAATGGGTAGAAAGTTCAATCTCCACCCAGACCAACTAAACCAGCTTCAGTATTTTCACAGCCTGTGAAAACACACTCTGTAAAGTGTCTATTAAAATACACTCAATTTGGAGTAAAAAATAGAATTAGCCCCTGGGTGGGGAAGTAATATGTGACACATCACCTATTCTGTTAATGCCACTTTAAGCAAGAGAAGTACATATCTCTTTGAGGAAAAAAGTGCTGTTGAAGTTGATGCAACACATGAAAAACTGACTTCCTCATTGCTTTCTTCCCTCAGACTGACACAATCATAGAAAAAGTTGACAGGAAAGTGCTAACAAGACACAGTTGCAAAAATTCACACTGACACTGGAAGGAATTCACTGCTGTTAAAAAAGAAAAAAGGCAACAAGTTTTTTCAGTTTTTTTAATACCTTGTTGTTAAATTAACTGATGTTCATTTTAACACAGTGTGAACTCTAACTATCATCTCAGGATGTTTCCAGACTCTGAATATGCCAAACTTAACATTCTGAATAGATCATTGTATTGGTCCCTGGTTATCAAGATGCAATGGGACTTTATATTTGTTGCTCTTCTGCAAATTCACACTTTCTGGACTTTCTGAGACTGTTCCAACTTCATATAATTCTGGTCAAACCACAGCTGAGACAAGGGGTTCTCTTGTTTTGTAGTGTGCTGTATGTCTCCAACAGAGTGTTTGCACGTTGCACATACTTAATGGATGAATTTTATGTCTGACAATACAGAAATAATAGCCACCACAATTCTGAAAGGCATTTAGTAAGGCCAGAGATATCAGAGTGTCATTGGAGAATTGTTTGTACATGCAGGCCCAGGGAAAAAGCCCTAAGACTGAAATTCTCCATCCACAAGTACAGGGCAGGGAAAGACCAAAGAAAAAGTCCGACCACTCCAGTCTGGTGGTAACCAATAGAGTTTATGAGGGGATATTTACATACAAGACATAATTTGGGCAGCTGCAAGATGAAACAGGTTCTGATGCTATATAGCAGGTGCCAAAGAATTATACAGGGTAAAGTGGGAGGGGGAAGAGTCACAGGTAGTAGTATCTGAATGCTACCAGATATGGAAAATTACTTTAACATGCTTGACCAGAACAGGACAAATGAAACATTTTCCAGATACAGCTACTACCAGGAGTCAGGGGAGCAGTGCTGATTTTTTTGTTGTTAGAATGAAAATTGATTCATGATCAGACAGACTGTAAGAGGGTTTACAGTAAGCTGTCTCTGTTTGGGCTCAGGTACAGCTTGCAGGGTGGACAGCAGTCACATCATCAAACAGTCTCACCTCTGTAGAATCACCATTCATTCATTTGTTAATATGCTGATGTGCTGCCTAAAGTTATTGAGCACCTAGTTTGTGTCACACACTATTGTAGATTTTGGAAATACATAAGTGAAGGAAATAGGCAAAATTCCCATCCTTGTGGAGCTTAAGGCCCCTTGGGGAAGATAGATGAAAACTAAGTTAAAAATACGGCAAATTGGATGGTAATAGAAGATATGGAAAAAATAAAGTAAGGAAGAAGAACAGGAACTATTGGAGTTGGGCTGTTTGTAATTTTTGATTGCGTAGTCAGGGCAGATGACATCTGAAAGAGTTTTGAAGGGATTCCTGCAGAAACCTGGAAAAGAGCCTTCAGGGTAGAGAGACTGCAAATCAAAGGTCCTGAGCACGTTGAGTACTTTCCAGAAAGAGCAAAGAGTTCTGGTGGCTTGAGTAGTGAGAGAAGCAGGAGATAAGTGGGGACAGTGTGTATAAGGGTTTCTATTAGATGCTAGATGTATTTTACATATATTAACTCATTTATTCCCTATATCAAGCCCATGAGATAGGTATTATTCTCATTTATACAGATGAGAAACTGTGGCTTTTAAAAATCCAGAGTCTTGTCCAAGGCCATACAACTAGTAAGTGATAGAACTGTAATTCAAACCAGGCAGTTTGTGGTCCATTTCCTTTTTTCTAGGCCACACAATGAGACAACAGTTCCCAGTTTCCCTGAGTTGTGGCCAACGGAACATGAGCAGAAGTGAAGAGTGCTACTTCCAACCTGGTTCATCAAAAGCTTCCACAGGTAGTCCCTTCATCCCCCTTTTCCCGCTGAATGTAGAGAACTTCAAGGTCCAAGGGAAGGTGGAACTATAAGATAAAAGGAGCTAAGGTGTTTAAATGACCACATGGAAACCCTCCTGCAGGTCAGGAACTGTCCTCCGAAGTTCACAATAAGCTTCTATTGTATAAGCCACTGAGAATTAGATGTTGATTTAAAAGTCTTGAATTTAGGGCTGAAGGTGGCATGGCACTCATGCAGAAGAATGCATAATCAATTTTATTTATTTGTTTTTAGAGAGAGGAAAAGAGAGGGAGAGAAACAGCAATGTGTGGTTGCCTCCTGAGTGCCCCCTACTGGGGCCCTGGTCTACAACCCAGGCATGTGCCTTGACTGGGAATGGATCCTGAGACCCTTTGGTTTACAGGCCATCACTGAATCCACTGAGTCACATCAGCCAGGGAGAGTACACAATCTGTTAATGAAGACAGACTTGTAAATGATGGCAATGCAGTCCTTTAACACAGGCATTAAGAGAGAAGTCTGCCACATTTCCCTGCCACTCAGGGAAAGGAGTCTAAACACTATCTAGGAAAGTGTAGGTCACCTATACCTAGTGACATCTGAATAGGTGATGAAGGGTGAATAGGAGTTTGAGGTGAGAAGGTGTGGGGAATAGCAGTAGGGCCATTTTGGTGACAGCTTGTGCAAAGGCATGAAAGGGGAGAGGAGTCTGGGAAGAAGGACATAGTCTATCACTCAGCTTATCTCATTTCATCTCAGTTTGTGCTCACTCATGGTTTCCTTCCTCACACCTCTAATTTCTCACACCTTCCACCCTCTGTCCTGAAGAAGCAGCATATCCCAGTGGCTGGGCATGTTAATGAAAAATTTCTTCTGATGCTTGTTAAAATGGTAAAGAGAACTTAATTCAGGACTGTTGCAAAAGGTGTCAGTGCTATAACAATAAGGATGAGAGATGGGACTCAACTCCCAACACAGCAAAGACAGTTGGGAATTTACAACCAGTGAGTACTCTGAAGAGGTCAGTGAATGGAAATGTGCTAAGAGAAAAAGTTAAGGGTAGGGGAATTTTTGCTAAAGTGACTTAACAGGATTATTATTTAAGACAGGCCAGGATGATGAGATAACAAGGGTTGGGGGTGAGAAGTTCGATCATCATCAAAAGTAGGTGATTCCCTCTAAATTGACTCAGCAAGATTCTTCTCACAACTGGACTCAGCAAGGATGAGGAGGAAGCAAGGTTAAGGCTTAGTTGGGAAGAGGACTCAAGAGCCTGACTAAAGTTTGGTGAAGGAGCAAGTCTTTATCAGGCAGTTCAGCTCTTGAACTTGAATGACTAGATGTGGATTCTCATTCTCATCTTGAACTAGTTGCTCAGTTTCTCTGTGCGGGCTAAAGAGGAGTCATAACAGTATTTACCTCAACAGAATACTGTGAGAAAAAAGTGAGTTAAATATACAAAGCACTTAGAATAGGACCTGGCTGCTGATGCTGGCATTGCTTCCTCTTACTATCATTAACTTCTTTAGCCATAGAACAGATTTTCAGAAGACAGGGGAAGTGAAATTTGTTCAAAAGGCCTTATTTGAGTCTCAGAAGGACCATTAACTTTGGTTATCTAAGGACCACTAACTTTGGTTATCTAAGGGATAACTTTGGTTATCTCACTGACCTATAGTGAGACTTTGGTCTTTCCACTTTTAAATGAGATCAGTGACTACTAATACTCTTGTTCCCTCCCTGCCAGGTTCCTGTGAGTCAATGAAAACAACTTTTGTTAAGTTGTAAAGCTCTATTCAAATGCAAGGGATTATAAAAGCCACCACACCTACCCTTGCTTCACTTCCTGGCCTAGCCCTGTTCCTCAGGCCTCTCAGCAACCTCTTACCAACATCCCCTTTCTTTCTGCCTCTAGCCTTGTGAGAATATACCTTGCTATTCAGCTTTACTAGGCCTCACTCTACTGTCTCCCCATTCCTACATGCCCATCAATTACAACCCAATCTAGACATCAGGCCACCCGGATCTCTCTTGTATTGTGTTTCCTTAGGATTCCGAGGAACTCAGACTAAAGGGGCTCCTTAGTAGCATTGCCAGATAAAATATAGTTAAATTTGAATTTCAGGTAAACAATAAATACATTTTTAGTACAAGCATGTCCCAAATATTACATCAGACATACTTAAACTAAAATGTATTGTTTTTCTGAAATTTAAATTTAACTGAGTGTCCCGTATTTTTATTTGCCAAATCTGGCAACTCTATAGTCAAAATGGGGGCAGATAGAATACAAAGGACAAATAGCATCAGAAAGGTGAGTAGAATTAGGGGCAGGAAAAGAGTGAGAGATTGTGTGGAAGTTCCCAGACTCACTATTCTCATCTTCAAAATCCAAGGCCCATTGGCTTACCATGGTGCAAATCTCTTTCAGCTACTCTAAGGAAAAGGATATGAAGACACAGACTCTTTTCTCTACATTGCTCAGAGTAGTCTTTCTAGAACAAAAATATGATCAATTTCCTGCTTTAGTAACCTCCTTTAATTTTGTAGGGGTCTGTAAACTCTGGTCTCCAGGTAAAAATCCAGCTGCCTTCTTGTTTTTGTAAATTAAGTTTTATTGGAACACAGTCAAACTCATTAGTTCATGTTTTGTCTGTGTTTGCTTTTGTACAACAGTGGCAGTTAGTCTGTCTCTCTGCCTGTGGCTGGTTCTCTCTGAGCATGAGAATAAGACATAGTTGTGTTATGCTCTGGGGATAGTCACTGTACCACAAACCAAAGTTCTGTCTGGACAGAACCAAAAATACAGCCACAGCCTCAAGTAGAGAGAGTAATCAAGACACGCAACAAGCCTCATCGTTTCCACAGCTGGTGGTCCATGATGATTCTTCTCCAGACTGTGGGCATCTCATAATCTGGGCCTTCCAAGTCCATGCTGTACATGAGAGCCCTGCCTACTTTGCATCTGGCCTTCAGCCTCTTTAGATAAAAACTTTTCCTACCAAAACTAGAAAGTTAGCTCTTGAACCAATGAGTCACAAAGTAAATCACAAGGGAAGTTAGAAAATATCCTGAGACAAAAGAAAATAAAACACAAATATACCAAAATGGGATTTTGTGTTTATGGGATGCAGCAAAACATTCCAGACAGAAGTTTTAAAATGGAAAACATCTATATTAAAAAAGAAGAAAGATCTCAAATCAACAAACTAACTAGATCTGAAGGACCTATCAAAAAGCCAGTGGCAATTTTGCAGACATCAAAAATCCATCCTAAAATTCATATGGAATCTCAAAGCACCCCAACTAGCCAAAAAAATCTTGACAAAGAAAAACAAAGCTGTAGGTCTTACACTTTCTGATTTAAAAAACATACTAATAAGCTACAGTAATCAAAACAATATGTTACTGGTTACTGTAACAGATTACAGAAACCAAAAATAAACTCTCACATGTATGGTCAAATTATCAGCAATATGGGTTCCAAGACACCACAGTGGGAAAAGGTTAGTCTCTTCAATAAATGCTGCTGGAAAAATTGAATATCCACATGCAAAAGAATGAAGTTTAAGCCCTCAACTTACAATATATACAAAAATTAACTCAAAATGGATTAAAGACCTAAAAGTGAAACCTGAAGCTATAAAACTTTTAGAAGAAAACACAATGTCAAACATTATGATATTGTATTTGGTAATGATTTCTTGATATGATGCCAAAAGCATAGGCAACAAAAGAAAAAAATAGATAATTGTGAATACATAAAACTTTAAAACTTCTGTGCAGCAGACAAAACAACAGAATAAAAAGAAAACATGAAATTTGGAGAAAATATTTGGAAATCGTAATCTGATAAGGGGTTAATATCTAGAGTATATAAAGAACTCCTACAACTCAACAACAAAACCCCAAACAACCTGATTCAAAAAATGGGCAAAGGACTTGAATAGACATTTCTCCAAAAAAGATGTAAAACTAGTCAACAGGCATATGAAAAGGTGCTTTACATCACTAATCATTAGGGAAATGCAAATATAAGCCAAATGAGATATTATTTTACATCTACTAGGGTGGCTGCTATCAAAAAAAGAGAAAGAAAAAAAGAACAGAAGGAAGGAAGGAAAGGAGGGAGGGCGGGAGGGAGGGAAGAAGGAAGGAAGGAAGGAAGGAAGGAAGGAAGGAAGGAAGGAAGGAAGGAAGGAAGGAAGGAAGGAAGGAAGGAATAACTGGTGCTGACAGGGTTGTGGAGAAACTGGAACACTTGCATGTTGTTGACGAGAATGTAAGAGGAATGGTTCAGTCTCTATGAAAAACAGTATGGAGTTTCCTCCAAAAATTACAAATAGAGTTACCATATCATCCAGCAATCCTACTTTTGGGTATACATATTTTTTAAAAATATATTTTATTGATTATGCTATTACAGTTGTCCCATTTTTCTCTCCTATTTATTGCCCTCCTCACAGCATCCCCCCCCAACCAGCATTCCTCCCACCTTAGTTCATGTCCATGGGTTGTACATATAAGTTCTTTGGCTTCTCCATTTCCTATACTATTCTTAACCTCTCCCTGTCTATTTTTATGCCTACCACATATGCTTCTTATTCCTTTCAACTTTTCCCTTATTCTCTCCCCACCCCCTCCCTGGTCATAACCCTCCATGGGATCTCCACTTCTGTGATTCTGTTCCTGTTCTGGTTGTTTGCTTAGTTTGTTTTGATTTTGCCTTTGTGTTTTTAGGTTCAGTTGTTGATAGCTGTGAGTTTGTTGTCATTTTACTGTTTATAGTTTTTTATTTTCTTTTTCTTTGATAAATCCCTCTAACATTTAATATAATAAGGGCTTGGAGATGATGACCTCCTTTAACTTGACCTTATCTGGGCAGCACTTTATCTGCCCCTCCATTCTAAATGATAGTTTTGCTAGGTAACAGTAATCTTGGATACAGGTTCTTGCCTTTCATGATTTTGAATACTTCTTCTCAGCCTCTTATTGCCTGCAAGGTTTCTTTTGAGAAATCATTTGGTAGTCTTACGGGAACTTTTTTGTAGGTAACTCTCTCCTTTTCTCTTGCTGCTTTTAAGATTCTCTATCTTTAATCTTGGGTAACTTAATGATGATGTGCCTTTGTGTGTGCTTTCTTGGGTCCAACTTCTTTGGGACTCTCTGGGCTTGCTGGACTTCCTAGAAGTCTATTTCCTTTGCCAGATTGGGGGCCTGTTCCTTTATTATTTGTTCAAATAAATTTTCAATTTCTTGCTTTTGTTCTTCTCTTTCTGGCACCCCTATAATTAGGATATTGGACCATTTAAAGTTGTCCCGGAGGTTCCTAAGACTCTCTTCATTTTTTTTTTTTTTTGAATTCTTGCTTCTTCTTTCTGTTTCAGTTGGATGTTTATTTCTTCCTTTTATTCCAAATCATTTATTTGAGTCCTGGTTTCCTTTTCATCACTGTTGATTCCTTGTACATTTTCCTTTATTTCACTTGCATAGCCTTCACTTTTTCCTCTATTTTGTGACCATACTCAACCACTTCTGTGAGAATCCTGATTACCAGTGTTTTGAACTATGCCTCTGATAGATTGGCTATCTCTTCACGGCTTTGTTCTATATTTAGAGCTTGGATCTGTTCTTACATTTGGTTCATATTTTTTGTCTGGTGCTCCTGTTATGTTGTAAGGGGCAGAGAGCCTTAGGTACTCTATTAGGGCAGGGTACACATGTGGCTTTTTTGTCAAACTGTATCTGGGGGAGGGGTCTGAGAGGGAATAATGCTGCTTGTTCAGTGCTTGCTCTGCTTTCAGTCACTTCCCCCACTGCCAACAAGCAAGTTGGGCCCTTCTGGTGCTGATCCCAAAGTGGGTGGGTTTGGTACATTGTAGAACTCTGCAGATTTCTCCAACAAACTGTCCTGTGAGGCTGGGAGTTTGTTTCTCCTGCTGCTGCAACCCCCACATATTTTTTTCTTTTTCTTTTTTTTTTTAATTTTATTTTAATCATTGTTGAAATACAGTTTTCTCCTTTTTACTCCCAGTCCAGCCCCCCTCTCAACCCTCCCCACTTCTCTCCCATTACCACCCTCCCCCTAGTTTTTGACCATGTGTCCTTTAAGTTTGTTCCCGTGAACCCTTCCCAATGTCCCCTGAAATTCCCTCTACTCTCCCCTGGGGTCACTGTCACCCTGTCCTCTATTTCAGTGTCTTTGGTTATATTTTGCTTGTTTCTTTGTTTTGTTGTTTAGGTTCCTGTTAAAGGTGAGATCATATGGTATTTGTCTTTCACTGCCTGGCTTGTTTCGCTTAGCATAATGTTCTCCAGCTCCACCCACATTGTTGCAAAGAGTCCTTCTTTCTTTCTGCTGCATAGAATTCCATTGTGTAAATGTACCATAGTTTTTTGATCCATTCATTTACTGATGGGCATCTTGGTTGCTTCCAGCATCTAGCTATTGTAAATTGTGCTGCTATGAACATTGGGATGCAGAGGTTCTTGTGTACTGGTGTTTTAGTGTTCTTAGGATATAGTCCCAGCAGTGGAATTGCAGGGTCAAAAGGCCCTGCGATTTTTAGTTTTCTGAGGAAGTTCCATACTGCTTTCCACAGTGGTTGTACCAGTCTGCAGTCCCACCAGCAGTGCACTAGGGACCCCTTTTCTCCACAACCTCTCCAACACTTGTTGTTTGTTGCTTTGTTTATGATGGCCATTCTGACTGGTGTGAAGTGGTATCTCATTGTGGTTTTAATTTGCATCTCTCTGATAGCTAGCAATATTGAACATCGTTTCATATGTCTTTGGATCTTCTGTATGTCCTCCTTGGAGAAGTGTCTGTTCAAGTCCTTTGCCCACTCTTTAATTGGATTCCTTGTCTTAGGGTGAAGTTGTGTAAGTTCTTTATATATTTTGGAGATTAAACCCTTGTCTGAGATATCATTGGCAAATGTGTTTTCCCATACAGTTGGTTCTCTTTTAATTTTGATACTGTTTTCTTCAGCTTAATTTTGATGAGGTCCCATTTGTTTATTCTTTCCTTTATGTCCCTTGCTCTAGGGGACATGTCAGTAAAAAATTTCTTCGTGAAATATCTGAGATTTTCCTACCTACATTCTCTTCTAGGACTTTAATGATGCCACGTTTTATATTTAAGTCTTTTATCCACCTTGAATTTACTTTTGTATATGGTGTAAGTTGGTGTTCAAGTTTCATTTTTTTGCACGTAGCTGTCCAGTTCTCCCAACACCATTTGTTGAAGAGGCTATTTTTACTCCATTTTATGTTGTTGCCTCCTTTGTCAAATATTAATTGACCATAGAGACTTGGGTTTATTTCTGGGCTCTCTGTTCTGTTCCATTGGTCTATGTGCCTGTTTTATGCCAGTACCAGGCTGTTTTGATTACAGTGGCCTTGTAGTATAGTTTAGTGTCAGGTATTGTGATCCCTCCTACTTTACTCTTCTTTCTCAAAATTGCAGCAGCTATTCGGGGTCATTTATGATTCCATATAAATTTTTGAAGTGTTTGTTCTATGTCTGTGAAATAAGCCATTGGTACTTTAATAGGTATTGCATTGAATGTGTAAATGGCTTTGGGTAGTATGGACATTTTGATGATATTAATTCTTCCAATCCATGAACACAATATATGTTTCCATTTGTTTGTGTCTTCCTTGATTTCTTTCCTGAGTGTTATGTAGTTTTCTGAATACAGGTCTTTTACCTCTTTGGTTAGGTTTATTCCTAGATATTTTATTTTTCTTTTTGCTATTTCAAATGGGATTTTTTTCTTTGATCTCTGCTTCTGCTGTTTCATTGTTGGTGTACAGAAATGCCTTTGATTTCTGGATATTGACATTGTATCCCGCTGTTTTGCCAAATTCATTTATTAGGTCAAGCAGTTTTTTGGTGGAGTCTATAGGATTTTCTCTGTACACTATCATGTCATCTGCAAACAGTGACAGTTTTGTTTCCTCCTTTCTGATTTGGATGCCTTTTATTTCTTTTTCTTGTCTGATCACTGTGGCTAAAACTTCCAGTACTATATTGAATAGAAGTGGTGAAAGTGGACAGCCTTGTCTTGTTCCTGATCTTAGTGGAAAAGATTTTAATTTTTGCCCATTGAGTATGATGTTGGCTATAGGTCTCTCATATATGGCCTTTATTGTGTTGAGGAATCCTCCCTCTATTCCCACTTTGCCGAGTGTTTTTATCATAAATAGGTGCTGTACCTTATCAAATGCTTTTTCTATCAATTGATATGATCATGTGGTTTTTGTCTTTGCTTATGTTTATGTGATGTAGTACATTTACTGATTTGCGAATATTGAACCATCCTTGCATCCCTGGAATGAATCCCACTTGGTCATCGTGTATGATCTTTTTAATGTACTGTTGGAAGCAGTTTGCCAGTATTTTGTTGAGGATTTTAGCATCAATGTTCATCAGTGATATTGGCCTGAAGTTTTCTTTCTTTGTTGTGTCTTTATCTGGTTTTGGAATTAGGATGATGTTGGCCTCATAAAAAGAGTTTGGGGGACTCCCATCTTTTTGGATTTTTTGGAATAGTTTGTGAAGGATAGGGGTTAGCTCTTCCTTAAATGCTTTGTAGAATTCTCCTGTGAAACCATCTGGTCCCGGGCTTTTGTGTGTTGGGAGTTTTTGATTACTGCTTCAATTTCTTTTGTTGTTATTGGTCTGTTCAGGCTTTCTGCTTCTTTTTCACTGAGTCTTGGAAGATTATATTTTTCTAGAAATTTGTCCATTTCACCTAGGCTTTCACATTTCTTGGCATACAGTTCTTTGTAGTAATTTCTTACAATGCTTTGTATTTCTGTGGTATCTGTTGTGATCTCTCCTCTTTCATTTCTGATTCTGTTTATTTGGGTCTTGTCTCTTTTTTTTCTTGATGAGTCTGCTTAAAGGCTTGTTGATTTTGTTTATCTTTTCAAAGAACCAGCTCTTGGATTCATTGATTCTTGGAATTGTGCTTTTAGTCTCTATGTCATTTAATTCTGCTCTGATCTTGGTTATTTCCTTCCTTCTGCTTGCTCTGGGCTGCCTTTGTTGTTGTTCCTCGAGTTCTTGTAGACATAGGGTTAGGTTGTTTGTTTGGAATGTTTCTAACTTTTTTAGGTGGTCCTGTATCGCTATGAACTTCCCTCTCAGGACTGCCTTGGCTGTGTCCCATAAGTTTTGGGTTGTTGTGAGTTCGTTTTCACTTGTTTCCAGAAACCTTTTGATTTTTTCCCTAATATCATTCTTGACCCATTCATTGTTTAATAGCATGCTATTTAATCTCCATGATTTTGAGTGTTTTGAGTTTTTTTCCCTTCGGTTTGGTTTCTAGCTTCAGTCCCTTGTAGTCCGAGAAGATGCTTGGTATGATTTCAATTTTCTTGAAATTGTTGAGGCTTGTTTTGTGTCCTATCATGTTGTCAGTCTTTGAAAATGTTCCATGTACATTTGAAAAGAATGTATATTTAGCTTCTTTGGGATGGAGGGCTCTGGATATATCAGTAAAGTCCATTTCATCAAGGGTATTGTTCAATGCCACAATATCTTTGTTGATATTTTGTTTGGAAGATCTGTCAAGTTTTGATAGTGGGGTGTTAAAATCTCCCACAATAATTGTGTTGCTGTCCATATCTTTCTTGAAGTCCTCTAAGATTTTCTTTATGTATTTGGGTGCTCCTATGTTGGGTGCATATATATTTAACAATATTTATGTTTTCTTGGTGAATTCTTGCCTTGAGTATTATGAAGTGACCTTCTGGGTCTCTGTTTATGAACCTTTTTTGGAAGTCTATTTTGTCTGATGTGAGTATTGCTACCCTGGCTTTTTTTTCCTGTCCATTTGTTTGGAAGATTTGTTTCCAGCCCTTCACTTTCACCCTGTGTAGGTCTTTTATTCTGAGGTGGGTCTCTTGAGGACAGCATATATGTGGGTCATTTTTTCTTATCCATTCAGGTATTCTATGTCTTTTGATTGGAGCATTTAATCCATTTACGTTTAAGGTTATTATTGATAGGTACTTATTCATTGTCTTTTATGTACATGTGTTCCTCTCTCTCTTTCTCTTTTCCTTCCCTTCCTTAAAGCAGTCCCTTTAGAATCTCTTGCAGAGCTGGTTTGGTGGATGTGTATTCTTTTAGACTTCTTTTTTCTGGGAAGCTTCTTATTTGGCCCTCTATCTTGATTGAGAGCCTTGCTGGATAAAGTAGCCTTGGTTGGAGACCTCTGGTTCTCATTACCTGGAGTATTGCCATTCTCTTCTGGCTTGAAGTGTTTCCATTGAGAAGGCAGCTGTTAGCCTTATTGGGGCTCCCTTGTATGTTACTTCCTGTTTTCCCTTGCTGTCTTTAATATTCTCTCTTCGTCTTGAAATTTTGCCATTTTAATTATGATGTGTCTTGAGGTGGGCCTCTTTGGGTTCCTCTTGATTGGGACTCTCTGTGTTTCCTGTATTTGTGTGACTTTTTCTCTCATCAAATTAGGGAAGTTCTCCTTTAGTACTTTTTCTACTAGGTTTTGATCCCTTGTTCTTCTTCTTTTCCTTCTGGTATCCCTATTATGCGGATATTATTATGTTTCATATTGTCTTGCATTTCTCTTAATCCCTCTTCATTTTTTCTGAGCCTCTTTTCCTTTTCTTGCTCTTTCTGGATGTTGTTTTCTACTTTGTCCTGTAGCTCGCTAATCCGATCTTCTGCTTCATCGATCCTGCTTTTCATTCCTTCTACCCTGTTCTTCAGTTCAGAAATTGTATTCTTCATTTCCTCTTGGCCTTTGTTGTGAGTTTCTATTTCCTTTTTCATGTTTATATAGTTTTCAGTGAGACTGATGTAGTTTCCCTCCAATTTCTGATAGCTCATTGTGAGTTCATTGAAGTTCCTGATAATCATTGTTTTGAACTCACTATCTGATAGTTGAGTTGCGTCTATTTCATTTAGCATTTTTCCTGAGGCTTCCTCATTTCCCTTCAATTGGGGTTGTTTCTTTGTTTTCTCATTGTTTGTGGGTGTCTTCTTGTTCGCCTCTGTTTCTTAAATTGATCTGTTCTGGTTCCCTGCAATTATGGTGTAAACTTTTGTGGTAGAATACTTGTGAGATTCAGTGGTGCAATCTCCTTCGTGTATCCTGGTGTTCACAGCTTCCCCCTACTCTCTTTTTGTGATCAGTTGGAAGAGTAAGGTGAAATGGTTTAAGACAGCAAGACAGTGTACTATGGTATTTACATTAGCAGCCAGTAGAGAAGAGAGGGTTTATCCTTTGGCTCCTTATAGTGTTAACCGTGATCCTCCACCCCACTATCCACATTTTAGAAAGGATGGAAAGAGGGTAAGACTCTTATTGGGGATGAGAGGATTGATAGTTGGATCTAGAAAGCTGTGAGGCTGTGGGAGGTCAGATTCTAAGGTAGGGTTGGATTAAATATTAGTATATAGGAGTAGTGTATAAAAGAATAGAGAGAACCCCCACAATAGTATAGTTCAGGAAATTGCAAAGTGGGCTGAGATCAGGTAGGGGTATTGAGTAGTATTTACAATTGTATGGACTAGGCCTTATTAACAGTAATAGTAAAGTGACAGTCTTGTGGCAGAATCGATGAGGTCTAGATAACAAGAATAAAGAGTATAGAACCTTGAGAGGTGTATTAATGGAACACAGATGAAGGATAGTAAATTATCAACACACTGTGACTGAGATACCAGGGGGTACCTATCAAATGACAGTATAACCAGCCAAGCAAAGAAGATTATACAAAAAGAAAAGGAATACCAAAATATTATTAAAACAAAAAATGTCAGAAAGGTAAGAAAAAGATAATACAAATTTACAGTAACTTGCAAGATAAAAAAAAAAGGAAAGAAAAGCAGAAGATGAAGTGCAGGAGAGATAAATTTGGATTGGAAAGAATATTCTTAGGGTGAATGGAAGAGACACATAAGGGATTACGAGATATAAAAATAGGAAGAATTGAAAAATAAAATGTCACTTAAAACACAAGATAAAATCAATCAACCAACAACAGCCACAAATACCAAACCAAACCAAACCAAACCAAATGAAACAAAATAAAAAAAAAAAAAAAAACCCTCCTGTTGGTTTCTAACTGGCCAGACTGGTTTATCTGATCTTGCTGGCTTCAGCTGACTGAGGGACCTTTGAAATGCTTCTCTCTCTTCCCAGCCAGATCTCAGCAAGTCTCTCAGGAACCCTGGGCACTCCTGAGCGCTCTCGCTCTCCAGAGCTCACTGCCACATTCTTCCAGACTCTGCGGTTCCTGCAGGGTTCCAGTTCTATGATCTCAGGAGGCACCTGCGACATTTTGGGATTCACTGCGCCCTCCCTGGTAGTCATAAAAGGGCGCACGCCTCCACCAAACCTTTGAGATTTGGGCTATAGGAAGGTACTAAGCGCCCGTCCTTTCTGGGATCACAGCGTGCAGTCAAGATTTCTGATGGGGCGCGCACTTCCCCAGATCAGAACTGCTGGCTCCCGAGACCTGAGAACCCCCGAGTCCATCCTGGCTCTGGGTCCTCCACCAATCCGCACTTCCACTGGGCTAGGGGTGCGGGCGCTCTTCCAGGCTGCCCCTGGTCATGCCGGCTGGAGGCCCTCACTTCTCCCAGGTCTCTGGGTGGGTGTTCATAGTCCCTGGGCGATTCCCTCCCAGTCCAACTGGCCAATCTGTGCATTCAAGCAACAAGCTCTCCCCTGGAGTTGCTGAACCCCCATATCCAGGGGAGGGAGCAGCAACTCCCCTCTCCCGGGAGCCCAGATGCAGACCCGGGAGCACCGGGCCTGGGGACTGCATACCCCTAGTCCCTGCGTTGATCCCTAGATCCCTTTTGTCCTGAAGCAGTCTCCTTACCATCTGGTTTTTCAATGATCGCAATAATTTTTGATGTCCTCCTTTCAAAAGTGATTCCGTAACCTAGTCCACTTGCTCCACTTCTCCACCGAACCACGAGTTTCCCTCCTCTTCACAGAAGCCGAGAAACACGCTGCCTAGAGCAAAGCCGCCATCTTCCTCTCTCCTCTACATATTTTTACAGTCAGAGGTTTTGAGGCTTTATTTCCCTGCGTTGGAACCCTTGGGTGTGTTGTCTTTCTCACTCCCCAGTTGTTCCTCCCAATTTGTCTGCACGCAAATGTGTGACTGCCCACTCTGCCAGCCACTGCCTTATGGTGTGTCCTCTCTGCTCTGGCTGCCCATCTCCACTCTTCCTGCCCTTCTGAACGAATGTTTCTTCTTTAACTCCTTGGTTGTCAGACTTCCACACACTTTGATTTTCTGGAAGTTCTGGTTATTTTTGTTTTTAAATTTGTTGTTTTCCTTCTTTTGGTTGTGTGAAGAGGTAAAGTGCATCTACCTATGTGTCCATATTGGTTGCAAATCTGGGTATACATATTTTTAAAAATTGAAAACAGAATCTCAAAGAGATATTTGTATATGCGTATTTATTGCAGATTATTCACAATAGCCAAGAAGTGGAAGCAACCTAGATGGACTTCAATGTGTGAATGTGTAAGCAAAAGGTGGCATATGCATATGCATAAAATAAAATATTATTCAGTCTTAAAAAAAGAAATCCTGTTATATGGTACAGTGTGGATGAACCTGGAAGACATTATGCTAAGTAAGCCAATCAGAAAAAAGCAAATACTGCATGATTCCACTCATGTGAGGTGTCTAATGTGGTCAAATCTGGAGACAAGAAAGTAAAATGCAGGTTGCCAGGGACTTGGAAAGAAGGTAATGGGGAGTTACTGTTTAATTGATACAGGCTTTCAATTTTAGAAGATGAAAAGTTCTGAAGACGATGGTGATGATGACTGCAGAACAATGTGAATGTATTTAGTGCATTTAGTGCATTTTAGTGCAACTATACATTTAAAAATGCTTAGGATGGTGAACTTCATGTAGTGTATGTTTTATTACCACTCACAGACAAAATACAAAAAACAAAAATAGGTTACCCTGAATGTCATTCCAGAGATCCTGGTCTTCTAAACATGGGGCCTGGGTATGTGTATTTTGAATATGCAACTGAAATGATTTTGATAGGGGTAAACAAGTGGTTAGAGATAAGGGAAATAAACTCTTAGTCATAATGTAGAAACCCTCTTGGAGGGTAAGCCACCCAGGATCTCTAGATGACTGGGAAGCACTTCCTGATGCCCTGCTGGATTACTCATTTTTCACTTTGCTGATAAATTGTGGTTGAACCCCACCTATGTGTAAAGGGCTGTGCTAAGATATGGGTGGGTGATATAAAATTGGTTTTCTTCTTGTGGGGGATGGCCAAACACAAAGAGAAACAGAACTGCAAAGCTCAAGGGACCTTTGGTAAGTCCTAGAACTTCAACTGCCTTTCCTCTTCTGGGTAGTGACGCCCAGCTCACAGAATTGTTCTGAAGACAAAATGATATAAAAGGTGTGAATGTGTTTTAGAAAAGGTAGTTATTCAGTGTTTACTTTTAAGGTGATGGCTTGAATTGTGGCTTGATAAAGTGCCAGTGCAGAAGTTCTGAATCCTGAGTACACATTATCATTACCAGAGGAGTTTTTTAAAAGCACTCATATTGTCCACCTTCCCTCTGAGATTCTCAATTAGTTGTTCTGGGGTCAGGAAGGGGGCTGAGCATTGGTGTTTTTTAAGACAGCTGTCAAGTTTTTCAACAGAGAACCACTGCTCAATGGAACACACAGGAAGGGATGAATTCCAACTGGTAGGATGGGAAAAGCTCATAGAGAAGGTTATGTCTGTGTCAGACCTTTAAAGAATGTGTAAGATTTGGGGAATTATATTTTTGGACTAAGTAATACACACACACTGTATAAAATCCAAAAGTCCAAAAGGATCTGTCATAAATGGTGCATCTTCCTCTTTCTCCTGGGTACTTTTCCAGCTCTCCTCTCTGGAGCAAAGGATTTTCACTAGTTCCTGTTTATACAGCCAACATATATATGCTTACAGGTGCTGTTAAGGAACTTGCTGATTTTGGTAAAGGATAAGGAGAAGACAGAAACAGCTGTCATTTTCTGTTTCATGACTATCCACTAAGTGCCAAATGACATCTATATATAGGTAGTGATTGAATGAGGAAGTTTGTCTAACCAAAAAGTTGATTTTCAGTTGGGGCTTTTTTTTTGTGGAGAAGTGAAGTTTCTTTCTTTCTTCTTGTCACAGTACACTTTTAAAAAATTGAGATAATTGTAAATTCATGTGCCATTGCACAAAATAATACAGAGAAATCCCATAAACCCTTTGCCTCAATGGCTTAATTTTAACTCCAGTGCTAATCAAGATACTTCAAATCAAATTCTCTGGTATGGTTTTAGAAAAATTTGTCTGGGAATGGACAATGAACTTGCAGGGGAGGGGGGTGGAGTGGAAAGGAACAAAGTGGTTTTGGTTTTCTGTCATGGTATCAGGGAAATGAAATTAATGTGCTCATGTGTTTATATCTCTGTGGCTGGCGACAGATGTTGCCTCTCTCTGTAACATGTGCTGTGTATGTGCTGGGGAGTTGTGGCTGCACTAGGCAAGGGACACCAGCTGGGACAGATGCTTTTTCTGATGAAGCTGAACTGGCCATTTCTATCTGTGTCCAGGCTCCAGGTCAGAGCATGCAAGATGCTGGCCCATCTCTTCCATATCCCATCTTCCTATTCTTCAGACTCACAGGAACAAACAAATAGAGGCAGCAAACCATTCCTGACTCCACCTTGTCTCTGATTTGTTACTGGATTCCTGAAAACTGCATCCCTCTGTTAAAAATTTCACAAACAGATCACACAAAAATAGGGTAACTTTGGTCTCTTCCCTGCCTCTTACGTTTTGAAATGCATTGGCAGAAAGGAACACCTAGTTAGAAAGATTAAAAGGGGTTTTGCTCTTCCTCTAGTTAAGCTTTCACTATTTACGTATGTCCTGGTGACAGGTGTTCTGCTGATTGTCAGGCTTGAGGGTCTGTCAGTGTGAGACATTTTGAGTTATGTGTCCTCTCCCATATGAACCCAGCATTTGGTCCTTATGCTGATTTCATTTGTGTCAGTACTTCTGGGTACAATAATACTTGCTACTTTATATGGTGCTTTTTGGTGAGGGAGCAGGTACAAACACATTGGGCATCACCATGTAGGTACTTTCCTTAAGGTATTTAAGGTATTCAGCAGGGGAAAAGAATATAACACCCAACCATTCCTGGGCTTTGCAACTATGCATATGTGTGAAATTCAGGCATATTCTCTTCTATATTGGTATTAGCTACCATTTATTGGGTGCTTAAAATAACCTGGAAGAATGTTAATGTTTCTTTTCCCTTTAGGTCAAGTTTAAATTTTATTGAAATATAATTATGTAAGTATAGTCAAATGCACAAATCTTACATGTTATCAAATATATAAACGTATGCAAAGTGTACACCAGTTAAGATGCAGAACATTTCCATTGCCACAGAAAATTCTTTCATGTCACTTTCCAGTCAATCTCCCTTCTATCCCAGCAAAAACCACTGCTCTGATTTTTGTGCCCAATAAACTATTACTCAGAATGTTAATGTTTTATATGCATGATCTCCTTTAATCTCTGCAACACTTCTGTGAGACATACTAACCAATGCTTGCAAAGGTGAAGTCATTGCCCAAGGCCTGCATGGCTGCTAGGTGAGGCAGGGTTTGAATTCAGATCTGTCTAGCACTAGAACTGGGATTCTTAACCTGTCTGTGCTCTCTTTAGCTGGAGAAGCCTTCAGACCCTGTAGGATACTGTTCTGCATGGCGTGGGCCCAGCTCCCACTTGGAGATGCACAGCACCCATGCCCACGGATAGGTTCTCCTGTGGGGAATCAGGCCTGCAATATGCCTAGGCAGCTTTGAGTCTTGCTCTTGCTAAAAAAGCTCTTGCTCTTGCTCATCCTGAATTGAAGCAACAAACATTTACTGCAAAGTAACTTCCTAAAATCCATGCTAAACCTTCCAAGGATGAGTGTAACCAGTTCAACCACTTTTTCCTTTTCATTTGCAAATATCCCTCTTCTGTGATTTGATTAGCAGCATTGGCTCCTTTGTTTTCTGTAAAAGGTAACCACCTAAAGCGAATCTGTGCATAGTAAATGAGGCCCATCATGTAATGTGCCGAGAAACCCAATAACGGCAAGGGCCAAGACTTTTGTTCTCCTTGAGAGAAAAGCCATGCTGTCCCTTTTCCTCCACTGGACTTACTAGGCTGTGTGAACGTCTCATTTCATCCATAATGACTCAGACACTGTGCACTGGTGTCTGCATCAGACCCCTTTGTAGAATAATGGTTTAAATGAAAAAACAAAAACAGAAACATAGAATATAAAGGAAAGCAATTGTATTGAAATATAGTTATCAGCCCTGACTGGTGTGGCTCAGTTGGTTGGTTGAGCATTGTCCTACAAAGTAAAAAGTTGCAGGCTCCATTCCTGGTCAGGCATATGCCTGGGTTGTGGGCCTCTTCCCGATTGGGGTGCCTGTGAGAGACAACTAATTGATGTTTCTCTCATGCATCAATGTTTCTCTCCCTCTCTTTCTCCCTCCCTTCTCCTCTCTATAAAAATAAATAAATAAAATCTTAAAAAAAAAGAAACAGAGTTATCAGTTGTGATAGGCAGTGTTGAATGTGACAACCTCCAGATCCCCAATGATCCTGGTATTCACACACTTGTGTAATTCCTTCTGCTTGGGTTTGGCCTGGACCTAGTCACTCACTTCTAATGAATGGATTATGGCAGAAATTATGGAATGTCACTTTAGAGATTAGGTTAAAAAATACTGGCTGCTTGGGCTCTCTCTGTCTTTCTCTCTGTCATTACTCATGCCACAGGAAGCCAGCTGCTTTGTGCTGTAGCAGCTCTGTAGAGAGGCCCATGTGGCCAGAAACTGAGGCCTGCCGACAACCAGGTAAGTGAGCTTGGAAGCTGATTCTTCTCTGTCATCCTGGAGGGGACTGATACCCTGGCTGATACCTTAACTAGGGCTCCCTGAGAGAACCTGATCCAGAACCATGTGGCTAAGCTGCCTGAATTCCTGACCAAAGATACTATAAAATAATAAGTATCTGTTGTTTTCAGTCACTAGTTTGGGGGAAACTTGTTATACGTTAATAAATAATTTGGGATAGATATGTGATATATTGAAATGAGAAAGTATGTTGAAAATACATACAAGTTAAAGTTAGCTTGTGCATTTTAAGGCACATTAGTGTGAAGGCCATTGTTCCTTAGCTTGAATAAAAACATTAAAAAGTAAAACAAACTTTGACAAGTGTAATGACCACTGGTTTCTATATTCATTTTTTATTTTCTGATTTCTGTATTTAATGCTTTGACATCTGGGGCCGTGCTGACCCTGGAGAGGCTAGCCCATTCCTAGAGATAATAAATTATATACCTTTCATAGCAAACCAATTGTCCACAGCTCATACCCAATCACTTCCTCTATTGGACTGGGATGATCAAGGCCACAGTCCACCAGCTCTAATCACCACAGGACCAGCCCCCAGACAAAGAGGGTCAGTCCCTACCCCAGAGCTCACTGTATTTATTCAAACTGGCCAATCCTAAACTTGCTGTACCTTAGGACATCACAGAAGGCTTTGTCCAAGTGTTCCCCTCACCCTCTCTGCCTCCTGACTGACTCCAGTGCTTCCCTTGTCACCCTACCCACACCCCACTACCCACACTTCCCTTGTCACCCTACCCAGTGAGCATAACTGTTATGGACTGAATGTTTGTACCCCCCAAATTCATATGTTGAAGCCCTAACCATAGTGTGCCTATATTTGGAGATCAGGCCTCTAAGGAACTAAGGTGGTAAGGCCGTGAGAGCACACAGTGAGGAGGTGACTGTCTACACCCCAAGGGGAGAGCTCTCACCAGACACCAGTCCCACTGGTACCTCCAACATGGACTTCAAGCCTCCAGAACTCTGAGAAATAAATTTTCTACTGCTTATACCACATAGTCTGTGGTGTTTTGTTACAGCAACCTGAGCAGATGAATATAGTAGCTAAATATCTTGTCAATGACAATCGTCTCCTCATCCATTGTCTTGGCCATACCTAAATAATAATAAAATCCACACTTTCAAACAAGGCAATATGCATGTCATAATAGACACACAGTCCATTCTGATTTTTTTTTATCCTCACCCAAGGACATGCTTACTGATTCTAGAGAGAAGGGAAGGGAGGGAGATCAAGAGGGAGAGAAGCATGGGTGTGAGAGAGAAATATTCATCAGTTGCTTCTTGTATGCGTCCCAACTGGGGGGTCAAACCTGCAACCCAGGCATGTGCCCTGACTGGGAATCGAACCCTTGACCCTTTGGTTTACAGGATGATGCTCCAGCCAACGGAGGCACACTGGCGAGGCCTGATTGTTTTGATTATTACAAGGGTTAAGAATACTGTTTCACAAAAATATCTTATTGCAAATGAAATGACAGCTTGCATATTTCATTTTACAGAACAAATACAGGACTCTTATTGCAAGGAGCACCAGAATTATCCAAGATTTTTAAATGCAATTTTATTTGAGATAAGTATTTTGTCCAAAGATCAATAGATCAACATTTTTAATACAGCTTATATAAAAAAAGAAAATGATTGCTAATTCATGTTCAACTTGGATGCCAATGTGATAAAAATGAGTTTTGAAAGAATTCTAAGTGTTTTCACATGTTCTCAGCCTTCTCTTTAAGAAGTAGAGAGAGGATTTTGTAGATATGAAGTAGCAGAGAAGCAACCATGAGTAACCATGTAGAATACGAGACATTTAAGCTCATAGTTGCTCTAGAGCATTTATATGCAAGAAGACTTTCAGTAATTCTGAAGTAATGGTAAATGAAGTGATAATTCCAGACACTTCTAAAAACTGAATTGGGTTTGGAAATATTTATGATTCCTACCTGTGAAAATGTTATGGGTTCTGTTAAAATTACTGGGGTTTATTGCCTACAATGATCATCAGTAGAAATGGTAAATTTTATTTTAAGGTTGGTGAAGATAAAGATACATGTAAGTTCAGAATTTCTTTGAAGCCACATATTTGATTTTAAAAATGTGTGGATTTATTTTCTATTTTATTGTGCTAAGATGTTTGTAGTTGTTTCAATACAAAAAATGATTTTATATTGCATCCCACCACTTTAAATCATTCCTATAAGATCTGACTTCTCCTGTGCACTTTGCCCACCATAGTCTTCCACTGCATATCCCTGGGGCTGTAGTTACCCTAATTTGAGAAGCAGGGCTTTAAATTATGTACAATAAAATGGAGATGCATATATTTAGAAGTTCTCAATAAATTGTTATTTATAAAAAATAAAAATTCTTTGCCCTGGCTGGTGTGGCTCAGTGTATTGAGTGCTGGCCTGCAAACCAAAGGGTTGCTGGCTCAGTTCCCAGTCAGGGCACATGTCTGGTTTACAGGCCAAGTCTCCAGTAGGGGGCATGTGAGAGGCAACCACACATTGATGTTTCTCTCCCTCTCTTTCTCCCTCCCTTCCCCCCTCTCAAAAATAAATAAATAAAATCTTTAAAAAATTCTTTTAGGAATTATCTACCTATATGTATGTATGTATGTATATATATGTATATATATATGTTATGTATCTGTGGCTGTATATATACATATATTTTATATTATATAAATGTTAAAAATATAATATAAATATATATATTTAAGGCCTTAAGGGCAGAGGTAATTGGAATCAATATTGATCCTGTAAGATCTGACCTCTTCTGTGCACTTTGGCCACCATGGCCTCAATATTGATTCTAAATACCTTTACCCTTAAGACCTTAAATGTCTCATATAACAAGTGAAGAGGTCATTACCGACCTCTAAGATTCTTTTTTGTCTAAGATTTCCATGCTCTAGAGGCCAGCAATTTTTTTAAGTGGACATTTTCTCGGATGGTAGAAGAAGTAAGTTCCAGTGCTGCCACAAGAAGGAACTGGTCAGACAAGTGGAAATGACATGAACTCATGAGAAAAATATGATCAGGTTTCTAGGGTTTATGATAGTTAGGGAGAGTTGGATATCCTAGTCTTTGGTAAGACAGATCAAAAATGTTTGATTAATGGTAGGATTCTCTGGACAGAGATCCCAAAGATGAGAAGTGTTTGGGAGAAATGCTTCAAAATAAATTCTGGATCTTGTAACCACAGCTGATGTTGGATAGGAAGAAAAGGAAGTTATCTAAAGAGACACATTTGTCAGCCTAGTAAATTCTCTAGTAACTTCACCTATTAAAGGACGTGCACAAAAGATGGAATAGGATCAAATTTAAGTGTGGCCCTGAATTGAAAGGCAATTGTCAGGAAGCTCAGTCTTTAGA
The DNA here is from genome assembly GCF_004126475.2 of Phyllostomus discolor. Classification (NCBI taxonomy): domain Eukaryota; kingdom Metazoa; phylum Chordata; class Mammalia; order Chiroptera; family Phyllostomidae; genus Phyllostomus; species Phyllostomus discolor. The sequence continues at coordinate 105,331,803 of NC_040903.2, read as the reverse complement.
AGGATGTGATTCTTGTGAAAAATGTCCATCACTTAAAAAGACTAAAAATTTATTGAGATAAAATTTATATACCACTAAACCCATATGTTTAAATAAACAGATGAACTTTGACAAATATATACAGCTGCCAAGACACAGAACATTTTCAACAACCTCAAAAGTTCCCTTGTACCTCATTGTAGTTAGTCCTCCGAAAACCTGTCCCAGGGGACCACTGACCTGATTTCTATTACTATTGATCAGTTTTGCAGATTCTAGAACTTCACATACATAGAATCATTCAATCTGCATGCCTCCTTTTGTTTCCCAGCATAATATAAAAAGAACTAAGAGCAAGGAAAGAGTAGACTTTGCCCCTTAGAGCCAAGGATCCTGAGTTAATCATTAATGAGTAAATGTGGAATTCCTCTATGACAAGCCAGCATGCTCTCAGATGAAGGAGGATGGCTTTTGAGACAGTGTGTGTAAAGCCCATAGACCTTCAAATCAGTGTGTTCAGCTTCATAAAACTTCATCAGCCTATAGTCTCTGCACCACAAACTTCCACCATTTCCCCACTAAACATAAATTATTAAACAACAACAACAACCATGTGGACATAGCAAGGCCTGTGGTTGAGGGTTGGTTTCAGAGCTTTATCTATAGACATCATACAAGGAAGATGGCTGCCTCAAATCTACTAGATTTCAAGAAGAGCTGACTTGTTCTGTTTGCACTATTTGGCCAAATCGATAGTAATTGAATGTTTTGCTATGAGAATTTCCTAAGAATTTAGAAAGAAACCTCTGATTCTGCCCCTGCCCTGAATGCAAAGACACTTAGAGTTGAGAAATCCAAGGTATAACCTTCCCTGGGGATTATGGCTTGAGTAGCAAAGGATCTGGGACCTCACTTAATGGATTTTAAAGATCACCAATGTGGGATTTGGCAAGAACAGCTGCTAGTGTCCAGTGTGGTGGAGTGGAGGGCCCCTGTGAGACCTAGCTCTGATTTTACTACACATAGGCCTTCCATAGAATTTGCCATTGAAAATGCCAAACAAATCTTCAAGGATGAGGTCTAGGAAATTTCAAGGATGAGGTTCATGAAATTCTGAATAATCTATACAAAGCATTAGAATTTCACATGAGAGAACTTTCCTAGAAGAGAAAAATAAACAGGAACCAAATAGGAATTGAAAGAAGTGTCACTCCTGTTTTTATAACCTTTTTACTCCTGTTCTGAGATCAGGGGATGTAGAGTCCTTATCTCCCTGTGTCTCCTCATGTGAAGGGTGTCATCAACTGAGGGGTCAGTCAGAGCATGCCCTCTGAAGCACAGAGCCTAGTGCAGTTACTCTTCCTCTCCGGGTTAATTAAGGAGATGCGAGGATGGTGTTGTGCAGGTCATTGCACAATGGACCACTTTCTATGGATCCTCCAAATTCTAAGTAAATTCCACAATTATAAAATGCCTGAGTTACTAGATTTTTTTTTCTCCTAGAAACTGTAAAAGGAGTGAGCTCTGAGTCCTTGGTTGATGCAAAATGAAATTATAGGTCATTCATGTGGACAAAATGAGCATGAGGATCCATCTGAGAGTTGGCTTCCATTTTGAGTTGAAAAAATTAATTCCTCCACCTGTGCTTCCATCCCTGATGTCTCAGGGACCTCAGTCCACCAACCATCTTCTCCCCTTAATTTTCTGTTGGATTCTTCCCATCAGTATTTACATATATTAAAATCTCTCTCATTCAAGATCAGCAAAAAATAAAAACTTCTTTAGATTGGACCTCCACTGTCAAATTTTGTCCTATTTCTTTTCCTCATTCAGAGCCAAAATTCTTAAAAAGTTGCCTCTATTTCTTTCCTTAACTCTGACCTTAAATCTACCAAACTCTGGCACTTGTTGCCACCATACTATGAAAACTCAGAGGACACCTGCCAGCCCTTAATTTGTATGACCACATTCTGGCATCTGGAACTATTAAGTGCTCTCATTCTTGACATGTCCCCTCTTTGGCTTCCAGGAAATATTGTTCTGCTTACTTTCTACTACTTTACCACCTTCCATCTTCTCTGCAGGCTCCTCTTCTTCCCTCATTCATGAAGTGCTTGCTTTCTGTTTGTTTGTTTGTTTGCTTGCTTTTTTCTCATAAACACTTTAATATAAAAATCCAAGTTTACAGAGTCAAGATAAAAATCCTTACAAAAATTGGACTGGCTCATTAATTTTGGTTTAAAAATAAGTAATAACTATATGTCTTTCCCTTGATTTTATTGGTATGAAAATTTTGGAATTTTTTTCTCATGAATTTTCTAACCCTTTCATATTGGCTTACAGATCAAATAAACTAATATTACTGCTAGGCAGCATTTAAAATTATGGAAAATGTAAATTTTGCTTAACTCAGTTGAGTGATGATTCTGAAAACTGTTTTCATAGCAGTATTTATGTTTTGCAGTATGTCAGCTTAGACTCAATTTCCGACATCCTCAGGCAACTTAAAATCTTGAGTTAACATTAAATTAAATTAATTGATAGTTGTTGTTTACCTAGATAATTTCTTTTTAATTACTTTTTGTTTCAATTATTAATTTTTAAAAATATTTTATTTATTTATTTTTAGAGAATGGGAGGGAGAAAGAGAGGGAAAGAAATATCAGTGGGTGGTTGCCTCTCACACATCCCCTACTGGGGACCTGGTCCAAAGCCCAGGCATGTTCCCAGACTGGGAATTGAACCAGCAACCCTTTGGTTTGCAGACCAGTGCACAATCCACCGAGCTACACCAGCCAGGGCTGATCTACTTACTTCTTACTTACTCTTTGTTAGGGTTATCTCCATAAGTGTATGATTTCCAAACTTTTATTTCCAAACCAGGCTTTCTTCTAATTTCTAGGACTGAATATCCCACTCTGGATTCACCTGGAAATATTTCAATCACCTTAAAGCTAACAACATATCTAAAACTGAACTTCTTTCCCTTTCACCTAGAAAATGTTAACCTGTCCCCCAGCTGCCCAAGCCAGATAACGGAGTTAATTCTTACTATCTCCCTATCTCTCATGAGTTCAGGAAGGGCATATTGCAAACTGATCTAAGTCTAATTGTGTGTTGACAATTGTTAGATTTTTGTTTGGAGATGTTAAAGGCCTTTGATAGTTAGAGGTAGGTGAAGGCTTCATGTTGTTGTACTCAAAATTCACTAAGAGTTGACATGTTACTCTAACAGCAAGCCACAGACTGAATTCTACTCTTATCATCATTAGCCAGCAAGAATCCTGTTCCTTGAAGCTCAGCTCAGTTGGTTCCATATTATTTGAGGAAAGGAAAAGCTGGCATAACGAAGAGACTCAACAGTAATACAGTTGTTTAAAACAAGAGTCTAAGCACTGCTCCATGCATTTATTCAGGGACTCAGATACCTTCTAATATGATGTCCCACCATCTCCAGGGCCTTTGTTTTCTGCATGGCCAAGCCCCTAGGCACCCAAATGGCAAGAAGGGAAAGAGAACATGGAGGAGGTGTACTCGTGGTCTTAAGGTTTAGGCCAGAAATTTAGGCCCGCATTCGCTTACTTGCATTGCCTCAGACAAAACACAGCCATGTGACCACACCTTTCTGTTAGAGAAGCTGTAAGTGTGATATAGCCATGAACTTAAGAAGATGGGCAGGATGGATTTTTTGGTAGACAAATAATTATTTTCACCACTAGCACAATGCCAAATACCTTGCAAAAAGTATTATCAGGCAAGTCAGCTCATTAGTCAGATCAGGTAACAGAATCTTCAGGTCCAGCCCAGAGCCTGAGTCAAGAAAACAACTAAGAAAGTTAGTTCATTTCTTAAATTTATTAACAATTAGTAAGTTGATAGAGAGTAGTTAAACAACTTGTAGGAGGTCTTCTGAATATGATAAAGGATTTTCAACTATATCCTGGAGACTAAATTCCTGATTAGAGGACTTCAAATGCTAAATTACTATCTTTAGATTAAAACTAACACATATACAGATGTGAGCAAAAGTAGGCTTACAGTTGTAACACAAATAAATAATACAATAATTAATAAATAACAATAGAAGAATAAACTGTTTTGTGTACTCACAACTCTAAACCTACTTTTGCCCACTCCTGTATATTACATTGCTTATGTTAACACATACTGAAAACATTTACACACACACAGAATACAGAAGACTAGGTGTCACAATAGGTATGATAATTATCAGGTAAGGTTTATTCCATCCAGTTATGAACATCAAATATTACCAGAGAGATTCTATCATTCAGGATTTCATGAAGAAAACAAAGGGATTTAAGAATGACTAAACTCTTTATGCACTTTACACAGTTCTAAAAGTCCTGATGTAGACTTCAGTTCCTGACCTCTAAGGAAACTCTGTGGTCAGGGGAATATTTGTAGGGTAGCCTGGATCCTCTTTTCGGTGTCATACACTGCTCCCCATATCATTTGGGGACACCAACTTCCTGTTTCTGAGTCCTTACGGTAAATGAAAGTGGTTCTAACTTTTTTGCTTCAGCCCTGGCTCAAAATATAGTTTTCAACCACTGAGTCCTCAATTGCTTTGCCTGTAATTGCATTATTGCCTGGAAGGGGCAATGTAACTGATGGTTAAAACAAAGACTAGATTCCAATCCCTGGGGGCTGGATCTCAGCATTACCTTGATTAACCGTGACCCATTACCCAACCTCCCTCTTCCTCTATTTCTTATCTGTGAAATGAGCAAATGGGTTCAAAGTGCCTGGAACAGTACCTGGCCTACAGTACCAATCTATCAACATTAGCTATTAGCTAATTATTAGCTATTATTAATTATTAGCTATTATCATTACTTTCTCTTGACAGACCTGTAGATATGAGATTTTGAATCTTCTCCATTTTAGTTTATTAAAAAATATTTTATCGATTATGCTATTACAGTTTTCCCATCCCCCCCTTAATTCCCCTGCACCCTGCATACCCCTCCCACCTGCATCCCCCCACCCCACCTTAGCTCATGTCCATGGGTTGTACACACAAGTTCTTTGGCTTCTACATTTCCTATACTATTCTTAATACCCCCTGTCTATTTCCTACCTACCATCTATGCTACTTATTCCCTGTACCATTTCCCCCATTACCTCTTCCCCTTCCCTGCTGATGACCCTCCCTGTGATCTCCATTTCTGTGGTTCTGTACCTGTTCTGGTTGTTTGCTTAGTTTGTTTTTGTTTTTGTTTTTTTGGTTCAGTTGTTGATAGCTGTGAGTTTGTTGTCATTTTAGTGTTTATAGTTTTTCATCTTTTTCTTAGATAAGTCCCTTTAACATTTTATATATTAAGGGCTTGGTGATGATGAACTCCTTTAACTTGACCTTATATGAGAAGCACTTTATCTGCCCTTCCATTCTAAATGATAGCTTTGCTGGATAGAGTAATCTTGGATGTAGGTCCTTGCCTTTCATGACTTGGAATACTTCTTCCAGGCCTCTTCTTGCCTGCAAGGTTTCTTTTGAGAAATCAGCTGATGGTCTTATAGGAACTCCTTTGTAGGTAACTGTCTCCTTTTCTCTTGCTGCTTTTAAGATTCTCTCTTTATTTCTAATCTTTGACATTTTAATTATGATGTGCCTTGGTGTATGCTTCCTTGGGTCCAACTTCTTTGGGACTCTCTGGGCTTCTTGGACTTCCTGGAACTCTATTTACTTTGCCAGATTGGGGGAGTTCTCCTTCCTTATTTGTTCAAATAAGTTTTCAATTCCTTGCTCATCCTCTTCTCCTTCTGGCACCCCTATGATTTGGATGTTGTAATGTTCAAAGTCCTGGAGGTTCCTAAGCCTCTTCTCATTTTTTTGAATTCTTGTTTCTTCATTCTGTTTTGGTTGAATGTTTATTTCTTCCTTGTGGTCCAAATTGTTGAGTTGAGTCCTGGTTTCCTTCCTGTCACTGTTGGTTCCCTGCACATTTTCCTTTATTTCACTTTTCATAGCCTTTACTTTTTCTTCTATTTTGCAACCATACTCAATCATTTCTGTGAGCATCCTGATTACCAGTGTTTTGAACTGTGCCTCTGATAGGTGGGCTATCTCTTTGTCACTTAGTTGTATTTTTTCTGGAGCTTCCATCTGTTCTTTCATTTGGGCCTTCTTTTTTTTTTTTTTTTTGGTCTGGGAATACCTGTTTTGTAGTAAGGGGTGGAGCTTTAGGTATTTGCCAGGACTGGGCAACCCACATTGCTGCATTGTGGTGCTGTATGTGGGGGAGGGGTCCAAGAGGGAACAATGCTGCTTGCTCAGTTCTCTCCTGGCTTTCAGTCACTTCCACTGCTACCCACAAACAAATTGGGCCCTTCTGGTGCTGATTCCAGGGTGGGTGAGTTTGTGTACGTTCTAGGACCCTGTGGGTCTCTCCAAGGAACTCTCCTGTGAGGCTGGGAGTTTCTCCCACTGCCTCAACCCCCACAGGTTTTTTTTCAGTCAGAGGTTTTGAGGCTTTGTTTCCCTGCATTGTAACCCTGGGTTGCACAGTCTATCTCATTCCCCAGTTATTCTTCCTGGTATATCCGCATGCAAATGTGAGACCACCCAGTCCACCAGCCACCACCTTGCTGTGAATCCTCTCCACCCAGCTGTTCATATCTGTTCCTCCTTCTGGTCTGGATAAATATTTCTTCTTTAACTCCTTGGTTGTCAGACTTCCTTACAAATTGATTTTCTGGCAGTTCTTGTTTTTTTTTTTTTTTCAACTTGTTGTTTTCCTTCTTTTGGTTGTGTGAGGAGGCACAGCATATCTACCTATGCCTCCATCTTGGCTGGAAGTCTCCATTTTATTTTATTTAAGAAGTAAACAAGTAACAGATACCTGTATACTTTAATTATTATCCTTAACATGTCACATGTACCACCTTTCCCTTATGTAACTTCAGGTAAGGGGAGAAAAGCTGCTGGGTTAGTTTGAAATTTAAGATGTTTAACCCTGTGATTCTGGGATTTAAAGAAATTACTTTCTTTTGTCCTTTATCTGTTGCCTGCCTTTTAGACATTTAACTGATGACTAGCCTTTCTATATGGAGGAATTAAGAGGTAAAAAAGAGAGCTGAAATAAAATTTTTAAAGAAAAAAGCTTAGAGAGCAGCTGTTGAAAGAAAGTCTAAAAGAGTTTCCACATTGCTGGTGCATTAAATTTCTCTACATACAATTTGTACCCCTTAATAGCTGTATATTTTGCTTGGTGTTAAGATATTCTGAAAGTTCTAAGGAAACTACTTTGAAGTAAATTTTTTTTTTATGACAGACTTTATGTAACTTTGGGCTGTGAGGCTGTTTATGTTAACCATTCATTGAGATTATGGTAAATATTTTACCATCCTCAGACTGGAATCTGTACTAATGGCTAAAAGACATATAAAGTTGAGTATGTACTTTATTTAAAAAATGACACATAGATTAACACACTTGATTCTGTCCTGCAAGTGAAAGAAAATCACATATGATCTGAGCAGTGCAGCTTTCTGTTTTCTTGCACCCTTAGGCAATGTGGCTGCTGGGCTAGAGGCTGGGTTCCTGGGTGAAGCGGGTCTGGCTTTCCCAGGTTTTTCTAGTTGTAGCACAGGAAGTCCCGATACCCAGGAAATGTCTCAGTCCTGGTTACACAGGTTGTTTTGTCACCTAGAATGCAATATACATTCTTCAACACCCACATCCTGGTGAGCTTCAGTTGGACTCATGTCTTTCAGATCAGGGTTCAGGGTTTTCTCACTTTGTGCCCTGCAGGGAGAGAAAGGATAAATAATGATTCAGAGTAGGGGCTGGAATTCAAATCCCTGTTCTGCCCCTTGGTAGGTGTGGTGGGCTAGAATTCTTCTCTCTGTGAGGCTCTGGTTAGGGTGGGCCACAAGACACACTTCCATCCAAGGACCCCTCAGTCTGTAAATTTACTTAGGTAGAAAAACTTAGTTAAAGGCAGTGACTTGAACAACGCAAGCTAGGTTTTTGTCTACCAGACCTGAAATTTTCCGTTATATAGATCAAGCCATATGGGAGACTACCTACCTATTTTTGTCATTTCACTACGGCCAAAGGGCTTTGTGAGCCAAAGCATTCTGCTTATTGATGTCCCTGAGGCCCTTTATGGCAGGTGTGCCCGTACACCTTGTCTTTGGCAGTTAAATGCCATCACTTGGCCTCTGCTGCTCTGGGATTCTGTAATCCCATGGGAATCAGCAGGCTACTCTCAATGGTAACATCCCCTACCTAGCCTCATAGTCTCACCTACCCTATAAAAGAGAGCAAACACAGAGCTTTCCAAGGAGGTGGGTCTCTTCATGACAGGAGTTGCTTTCTGATCTTTTCCTGGAATCTAGCTGGGAGGTGGGCACACAGGTTACATGTGTGATATCCAGGCCAATGTTCCTGCCTCCCTAAGCCTTGGGTTTCCTCCTGCACATGATGCCAGCCAGGAAAGCTCTCCAGTAAGAGCATCCATGTTGATGACTTTGGCCTGACCTAGTGTTATATCCATTCTTCTTGTTCTAACATCTTTAGAATGAACTCCCACACATGTTCCTTAGGTTTCTGATGACATGTGTTAGAAGACTGTGGCAGTTTTTTTGGTGTGTAAACTATGCCTTCCTGGGTCACAGTGTGTGCCTGCCTGTTGGAATATGCTGAGATTTAACTTTGGTTATGTGTGTAGTCATATAGGGCTGGGTCTTAAGGAGAATGAAAGACCCCTTTTCAGACATCTGCCCCAGATATAGTTTTCATGTGTATTTAAGTAAAGGAGGGATTGAGCAAAAAGGTAAAAGGACTCGTGGACATGGACAACAGTGTGATGATTGCTAGGGGGAAAAGGGTATAAGGGGACTAAAAAGTAATTAAAAAAATATAATAAGTAAAGGAAGGCTAGTTTTCTTGAAATTAGTTTGCAAGCTGTTTCCACAGGAAAGAGAGGACCAGAAACTAAATCCAACCATTGTTTTCATTCAGTAACCCATACAGTTAAAATTTATGTTTAATTTTCAGCAATATCATCAGCTCTCTGGGTAAAAAAAAAAAAAGATTCTTTTAGGGCTATCATGAAGCTTTCCATTTCTCCAACTGTGACTTGAGCTGAGGGTCAAAAGATTTGTGGTAGTCATTTTCTTTCTAGAAGTACTTGAAATACACTCAGAAAAATCAATCTTATACCTCATTCTTTTTTTTTAAAGATTGTGTTTATTTATTTTTAGAGAGGGAAGGGAGAGAGAGAGAGAAAGGGGGGGGAGAGAGAGAGAGAGAGGGAGAGAAACATCAATGTGCGGCTGCTGGGGGTCAAGGCCTGCAACCCAGGCATGTACCCTGACTGGGAATCAAACCTGTGACACTTTGGTTCGCAGCCCGAGCTCAATCCACTGAGCTACGCCAGCCAGGGTTATACCTCATTCTTTATATTCACCATTGATTCCATAATAGTCTATTACAACTACCTGGGCAACTAAGGCAATTGCTTAAGTTTGCACTTTATTATACTCAAACACAGGTGATTGTGTGTAATGTCCCAGTGTTGGGAACTTCCCTGCCTGGTATCAGAAGCTGTAACCCCTGCCAAAGCTAAGGCTGAGGGAATGACCTTGGACAGTAAGCCAGCAAGGAGACAAAAGCTTATCTCCTTGGCAGGAACACAGCTTTTGCTACTTCATCCATAACTGGCCCCCAATGCTTGGTTGGTTAGCCAATGATGGGTAAGATTCCCCAAGGGGGGAATGACCTAAGACAGGAACAACCACGTGGGAGGCCCCCAAGGAAGGACTTTGGGGGCTACAGCAAAAGGGGGTGATGGACCCTCGCCCCTCAGCTTTGACATAGCCTGAGTCCTCATTGTCTGCGAGAAAATCTCCTAATCTCTTAGCTGCCTTACTTCCCTTGCTCCACCTAAGCCTGAAACAATGACAGAGGGTGGTGCAGCCCTGTGCTGGAAAGGGCGGGTTCCCTGGGTGATCAGGCCTAAGAAAGAATATGTAAAGTCCTGTGAAACCTGCTTTGTTTAGAATGCTCTGAATTAAATGATAAGGGTCCAAGAAAGAAGCAAGTTTGTTCCTTAAAGTTTTACAGCTCTTTAGCTATCTGACCCTGACTCAAAATAGACCCTCAGAGTTCCTTGTTCTCTGTTGTTTGATCCATACTTCTGGGCAATGAGTAATGAGCTTTACCTGAATTCTTATGCAAATGAACCCAATAAAAGCTGTTGAGGAAAAGGCTCTTGGTCCTTCTCCTGTGAGAGATTGGCCAACTTTCCTCCCCAAGCAGATCATGTCTTGGTAGACTTATTCTTATCCGTGGCATAGGGGTGCCCTGTGGGCGGAGCCCGCCCACATCCTAGCATGCCAGTGATGATTAGCTTCCTATTTCCCATTGCCAAGTTGCTCAGCAATTGAGCTCAAATCCAAGGGTGTGACCAAACCAACCCCCAAATTTCATCTTTACAGGTCTACCTCCTAGGGTTGCTCCCACTACCAATTCTGTATCAGTCTGACTGTACTAGAGAAAGCCCAAGCGTAGTTGAACTGGGAAAGTTTAATATAAAGAATTATTAACTATGACTGCATAATAGGGACAAAGAGAACTCTAAAGAATACCCTAGGGCTGAGTGGACCTGGAGAGCATTATGCTGAGTGAAATAAGCCAGTCAGAGAAAGACAAATACCATATGATTTCATTCATATGTGGACTCTAATGAACAAACTGAAAATAAGCAAAACAGAGACAAACTCATAGATGGAGAGTAGATGACAGCTAGTGGGGGTGGGGGGGCTGTTAGGAGGTGGAGGGATGTAGAAAAAAGGAAAAAGGACTTGTGGAAATGGACAATAAGGTGGTGATTGCTGGCGGTGAGGTGGTATAAGGGAACTCAAGGATAATGAGGAAAAATGCAACAAAGATTAAATTAAATTTTTTTTTTTAAAGAATACCCTAGGGCTAAGAAAAGTACCCAAAGAAGAAACAAATTTGGAAGAGGTCTCTCTCCCCAAGCTGGGAATCAATCCTTATTAGAGTACGAGTGGTTACAACCCACTGGTTGATGGCCAAGTTGCTGGGTGGCCCCTGGCCAGAGCTGGTCTATAGTTATTAGACAAACAGCTAATATTCTTCTTGTGGGCAGGAAGACTGAGCCTCATCAGTAAACCATAGTCAAGACTAGCAAGTGGGATGTGGGCAAAGTTAGCAAACAACTCTAGGGTACAGCAGGCCGAAGGCTGGTGATGGGCCCACACTGGAATTTAGGGAATCAAGAATCTGTTTTCCAGCTGGGACCATGAGGCCTGATGTCAGGAGGGTTGCATCAAGGTGGTCACTGAGAGCTTGCCTTTATGTGCACAGGTGGCATATTAGTTTATTAGGGCTGTCATAACAAAGTGTTACAGAACACAACAAGGGGGGTCTGGGATGATATACTATTATTGAAAGAAGGCCCCGGGTCCGTTATGTCCGCCGCCAGAGGAAAGACGTCTCTCAATGCCAGAGATTTGTGAAAAGGAAAGGAAATGTTTATTTAATGCTATACAAGCTTAAAGTAGTGACCTAATGTCTTCACCAAAATCCCAAAGTCCCTTAAACACACCCACAAACACACAGTCCTTCCTTCCTTCCCCCTTTGCCCAGTCCAGAGTACCGTATCTCAGGAAAGGAAATAGAAGTCCATGGCTTAGGTAGTCTTCTGGTTCTTCCCAGTTAGTACTTGATCTCGACTGGGACACCTCCCTGGATTCCTGGCACCCTCGGCTGAGTCACCAGGATCTCTGCTAAAACCAGGTGGTGGTTCCCCCTTCTAAAGCTGTGGGGGTCCCCACTCTGCCAGGCATGTGGTCCTCTCTCTCTCAGGGCTGCAGGAAGGGAGAGTCCCCACTCTGCCAAAACTGCATGGTTCTCTCCTCCAAGGCTGCCGCGTGGTTCTCCCTCTCTCAGGGCTGCAGGAGTCTCCACTCCGTCAAGGCCGCGTGGTTTCTCCCTCCTGAAGCAGCATGGTTCTCTTCCTCAAGGCAGCATGGTTCTCCCTCCTCCAGGCTGCGCATGGCTCACATTCTCAGGGCTGCTGCGTGGTTCTCTCCTCAATGGCCGCCAAATCTGGGTTTTAAATCCCCGCGGCCAATCTTCCTCTGCAGCCTCATTTCCGACTCCTCCCACACTCGGCTTCGCATGCCAGGACTCGTATCCTTCCAGCTTTACTGGGCTGCCATCATGAGTCTGGGCAGGCGTGGCCCCATGTCCTGGAGCCAATCCTCTCTGAGCTCCCACACAGGCACTGTAACTCAGGGGACCCGCCCCCCCCAGTTACATCTGGGTGGGGAAGTTACTTCTGGGTGGGGAAGTTACTTCCATTCCCCTGGCTTAGAGCTGATCACAGCTACTTAACCTATCTATGCAACCAGCCAAAGGCTATAGATATGTTAAATGACCAACCCAGAGGTTAGCTGCAAGGCTGTTGCTATGCAAAACAGCTCTCAATGGCCCTGCTCCATTTGTCCCTTCCCCCAACCCACACCCTGGGCGGGGGGGATGGAGACATCCCAAAATCTCCTGGACACCTTAAGTTCTGGACCCCATTTCAAATGCCTATTTGGGGTCCCCCTCTTGGCTGCACCCTGTAACAAAAGTGCTGTAGATTGGTTGGCTTATAAACCAGAAATGTCTTTCCTCAATCCTGGAGGCTAGAAGTACAAGGAAAAGGTGTCAGGGTTGATTATTTCTGAGACCTTTCACCTTGGTTTATAAATGGCCACCTCCCGGTGTGTTCTCAAGGTCTTCCTCTGTGTCATTTCTTTTTCTTATAAGGACACCTGTCATATTGGGTTAGGACCCATCCTAATGACCTTATTTAACCTTAATTATCCCTTTAAAGAACATATATCCAAATACAATCACATTCTAAGTTACTGGGGATTAGGACTTCAGTATGTGAATTTGGCCTACAACAGCTGGGGAAAAGCATTTACTGGATGTGCCCACAATTGCTGCCAACAGCCACCTGTAGATGCAAGAAGCAAATAGAAACACCGGACTCAGGGAGAGGAACCCCTTCCTCCTGCAGTGTCCCTCTAGCACACTTTACTGACAAAACTAACATCATGGTCATTGCCAAAGAAATGCTTAACAGGGTCTAGCTCAATAACTGCAGAGCAGATAATGAAGGTTGAATTTAGAGCTGAGAGGCAATAAATCAAAAACTGGTTCTTCATTTCTTCAAGCTTCCTGATGTTCTCCCCATAAATTGTCTGCCCAGATTGACCAGTTTGCAACTAAGAACATTGACACATTTGTTTTGTTTCCCTGTTTTGAATTTTTTTCCAGTAGTTCTGCATGATTTTACTTTTAAGTTATCATTTTTGGAGAAATAGACCAAATTTTCCCCAGAGTTTTATACTTTTGATAAGTATAAATTAAAATGACTTGAATTTACAGTGTGGCATGGTTATGGACTATGGAAACCAGACCAGAAAGCTGGTCTTCAGTTTACTGTTTATATCTTCTTGATTCATCCCAGTTTCAAGGCTGAGACTTGTGGTTCCTTCTTCTTGGAACATTCTTGCCCCTGTTCAACTATCACTCAGAATTTCTTCTCTGGTATGCTATCAGAAACAGCCTCCCTTCCCCATAACTCTTTCCCTTTACTAAGCTGTATTTTTCTTTATAACAATTTTACCACTATGTCAAATTATATTATTTTAAAGTGTATTTATTATTTATTCTATGCATTTATTTACTTGTTTGTTATTAAAATGCAAGCTCTAGAAAGATAGGGACACATGTTTTTCACTAAGGTATCCTCAGAACCTAGAACATTGCAAAGCATGTAATAGGTATTTGATAAATATTGATGATATGAATGACTGTAGGTGTCAGGAAAGGGGTGGATTTTCTGGAACATAAGTCTGCCTGCAGAACATTAGATATATCTACAGCAATAGGACTTTAACTTCGAACTTAGCATGGCAACAATGTGATTGTATTTTGATTATTCTTACTCCAACTTGGAAATGACTCCCATTCACTTTGAGTGTGGTATAATTAATAAACAGTAAAATTCAACTTTGTATGTGTGCATACAGTTCAGTAAATTTTGAAAAATGCATACAGTTGTGTAAAATCATTGCAATCAAGGTATATAACAGTTCTATTATCCCCCAAATTCCCTCATGCCATTTTTTAGTCAACCTCTTTTCTGACCTCCAGTTTCTAGCAACCACTGCTCTGTTTTCTGTCCCTATAGTCTTCCCATTTCCAGACCATCATATACCATATTTTTAGGACTGTAAGATGCACTGGACCATAAGACACATCCAGGTTTTACAGGAGGAAAATAGGAAAAAAAATTTGAAGCAAAATATGTGGTAAAATATTCAATAACCTGTTACTCCTGCTCCACCACCACACTGCCTCCCACCCCACAGAGAGCCAGGTAAGCTATATTTGGACTATGAGACACACCCTCATTTTCCTCTCAAATTTGGGGGAGAGTGTATCTTATAATCCGAAAAATACGGTAAATGGAATCCTACAGTACATTGCTTTTGGAGTCTTTAACTTAGCAAAATGCATTTGAGATCTTTGTATGTGGCATCAGGAAACAGTAGTTTGTTCCATTTTATTGCTGAGTAGCATTCCATTACATATGTCTCCATTTGTTTACCCTTTACCAGTTGAAGAACATTTGGCTTTTTTTCCAGTTTGGGGTAATTATGAATCAAGCTACTATACACATTCATGTGCAGGCTTTTGTGTGAAAGTAACTTTTTTTCTCTTGGGTAAATATAGTAAACACATAGTTAAATACAATACGAAACTGCCAAACTGTTTTCTGAAGTGGCAATGCCATTTTGCATTTCCACCAGCATCCTCAGCACCACTTGTTATAAAGTGGCACAGCCATGGGAATAAGATCAGAAGTCTGAACTTTTTCCTGGAATCTGCTTGGTTTGTCCCCATTTCAAGGCTTTATACTTGCTTATCCTTCTTCCTGGAACATATTCACATGAGTTACTGTACTTCTATTCATATTTGACTTTACAACAGGGCTCATCCACACATATAATAAAGACCAACCAAAAACAAAATGAAGAAATTCAGAAACATGAATGCATAAATGGAGGAAAATTCTAAAACCATACACTCTTTTCCTACATTCTTCCGCATATCTTGAGATGTTAACAACTTTCTATTAGTAATTAATTTGTTCTAAAAATTTTATTTGTAACACATTTTCAAGTAAATTTGTTTTCAATATTCATAGTGTTTGTTTATTTATTTATTTTAAAAAAGATTTTATTTATTTATTTTTAGAGAGGAGAGGGAGGGAGAAAGAGAGAGAGAGAGAGAGAGAGAAACATCAATGTGCGGTTGCTGGGGGCCGTGGCCTGCAACCCAGGCATGTGCCCTGGCTGGGAATCGAACCTGTGATGCGTTGGTTTGCAGGCCGCGCTCAATCCACTGAGCTACACCAGCCAGGGCACATAGTGTTTATTTTTAGTACTAAAATACTAAAACTCACTTTTGATTCTAAAATGTTAAAGTTGTTTTCATCTCTCTTCAAGGAAATAATGAAAACCCTAGGCAATATGTGTTTATGAGGAATTTCCATAGCAAGACCTGACCTGAATGCCAGTAATTCTCTCACAGATAGTGTCCGTATTTTACTGCCTCAGTGTTAAGGCAGTAAAAGTCATGATAATTTACTTCCCTCACAATGCTCAATGCTGCCTAAGGGAAAAATAATGAATCACTTTAATTTTAAACACAAGATTCTTGGAGTTTTAAACTGGCAAGTAAACAAACAGAAACGTAAGTAGTATTTGCATAATTACTTTCAATTTTTTTTTACTTTGAACGTATATTTTATTAGTGGGTGGGCTATACCCTTTAAAGTTTATCCATAATTTTAACAAGTCCTCCATTTTCTTTTGTACATTCCTTCTCCCCTAACAAATCAGAACCGCTGAAGAAACTCAGACGTAGAACTAAATGTTAAAATTGTTCTCCAAAAACAGAAACTTAAAATCAGCTAGCTCTTAAGTGCATAGTTCCTCTTGTATGGCTTCCAGCAAGAAAAATAGTTTGGAGAGGGAAAAAAATGCCAAAAAACCTGTAATTAATAACACTAATTCACTAATAACACTAATTCACTAATAACACTTGTTCATTAACAAGTAATAACAATATTTAGATGTGCTGTTAAAAGCTTTCCATACATGATTCATTCAACAAGTATTCATTTAATGCTTACTCTGTGCTAGTAACTACTCCAGGCATTGGAGATAAAGTATTGGTAAAAACAAAAGACATCTGGCCCTGGTTGCTGTGGCTCAGTGGATTGAGCACTGGCCTGTGAACCACAGGGTCGCCAGTTTCATTCCCAGTCAGGGCATATGACTGGGTTGTGGGCCAGGTCCCCAGTAGGGGGCTCTCAAGAGGCAACCACACATTGATGTATCTCTCCCTCTCTTTCTTCCTCCCTCCCTCTCTCTCTAAAAATAAATAAATAAAATCTTAAAAAAAAAAACCCAGAAAGCATCTGTGCCCTCATGGAACTTAGATTCTAGATAGTGAGGATGGACAATAAAGAAAATAAGTAATTCTAAAATTTGCACGGGACTACAAAAGATCCCAAATAGAGCCAAAGCAATCTTGAGAAAGAAAAGCAAATCACACTCCCTGATTTCAAACTATACTATAAATTTATAGTAATCAAAACAGTACAGTATTGGCATAAAAACAGACATACTGACCAGTGGAGCAGAATAAAGAACCCCCCTAAAAACCCACATATGTATGGACAATTAATTTATGACAAAAGAGAAAAGAACATACAATGGGGAAAGGACAGTCTCATCAGTAAATGGTGTTGAAAAAAACTGGACAGTTACATGCAAAAGAATAAAACTATACCAATATCTTACAGCATACATACAAATTAACTCAAAATCAATGAAAGACTTGAATGTAAGACCTGAAAGCATAAAATTCCTAGGGGGGAAAAATCTCTTTGACATTAGCCTTAACAATGTTTTTGTTGTTTGTTTTTTCTTTTGTTTTTAGATATGACTCCAAAGACAAGGGAAACAAAGCAAAATAAATAAATGGGGCTACCATCAAACTTAAAATCTTCTGTGCAGCAAAGAAAACTATCGACAAAACTAAATGGCAACCTACTAAATGGGAGAAGATATTTGCAAATCATATATCCAATAAATAAGGGGATAATATCCAAAATACATAAAGAACATGTACAACTCAACAACAAAACACAACTCAATTTTAAGAAAATATTTTAAAATTTATTTTCAGAGAGAGGGGAAGGAAGGGAGAAAGAGACAGAGAGAAACACTGATTAGTCATCTCTCGCATGCCCCCAACTGGGGACCTGGCCAGCAGACCAGGCATGTGCCCTGACTGGGAACTAAACCTGCAACCTTTCAGATTGCAGGATGATGCCTAATCCACTGAGCCATGCCAGTCAGGGCCAACTCAGTTTTTAAATGGACAGAATCTAAATAGACGTTGTCCCCAAAAAAGACATATAGATGGCCAATAGGTACATAAAAAGATGTTTGACATCACTAATTAACAGGGATGAAAATCAAACCACAATGAGAGACCACTTCACACCTGTAAGAATGGCTGTTATCAAAAAGACAAGAAATAACTAGTGTTGAAGAGGACATGGAGAAAAAGGAGCCCTTGTGCACTGTTGGTAGGAATGTAAATTGATGCAGCCATATGAAAAGCAGCATGGAAATTTCTAAAAAGAAAAAAAGAATAGGATGTCTTTCTGTTCTGTTGATGGTTTTCTTCAGAGTGCAAAAGGTTTTTGCTATAGTTCCATTTGTTTA
This sequence comes from Phyllostomus discolor, assembly GCF_004126475.2. Classification (NCBI taxonomy): domain Eukaryota; kingdom Metazoa; phylum Chordata; class Mammalia; order Chiroptera; family Phyllostomidae; genus Phyllostomus; species Phyllostomus discolor. The sequence goes on along the minus strand of NC_040903.2, from coordinate 105,313,959 downwards.
TTTTTGTTTTTGTTGCCCTTGCCCAAGTCAACATACTAAATGGAGACAATATTTACAAATGATACCTCTGATAAGGAATAAATATTCAAAATAAAGAACTCATACAACTCAACATTAAAAACTACAAACAATCTGACTAAAAAGTGGGCAGAGGACATGAGTAGACATTTCTCCAAAGACGACATACAGAGGGACAATAGACATATGAAAAGATGCTCAGCATCACAAATCATCAGAGAAATGCAAATCCAAACTGCAATAGCATCTCACACCTATCAGAATAACTTAACAAAAAGTCAACAAATAATGTGTTGGTGAGCATGTGGAAAAAAGGGAACCCTCATGCTCTGTGTGTGGCATTGTAAATCTGTCCATCCATTTGTCTGTCTGTCCATCCAAATATTGATCTGTTTTTTGATGAGGACTCTAACCAGCAATATCTGTGGTGTTGTGGATGCAATGAACAAATTCACATGGACTACAGAAGGTCTGTGGAGAAAAGGGACGCATGGCCACTCCCTGAGTGAGAGAGCACCCAACCCTTGCCTGGACAGGCTTTTATTGCTTTTCTGGGAGCATTGCATCAAGGAAGGTCCTCATTCATTATGCCCAGGTTTGCTTAAGGTGATTACTTTTTACAGATAACAAAGAAAAGGATGTTGCTGAATACTTCTTACTTACTTCTTACTGATAACAAAGAAAAAAATGTTGCAAATACAAGGGAAAAAGTGGTTGGACTTGTTACACTCCATCCTTGGGAGGTTTAGCACAGAGCGTAGGAAGTTACTTTAAAGATATGCATTAAACATTTGCTGTCTGAACTCGGTGAGGGAGTTTTAGCAAGAGCAAGCCTCAAAGCAGCCTAGATATAATGCATGCCTGGTTCCCCATGGGAAAGCCGGTCTGTGGACCTGGCTCCTGCATGCTGCCTCATGCCTATCGTTTTCCGAACCAGGGCTGAGCTATATTCACTATTGCAGCTTGGACTGGTTCCCTATAATTTGTCGTCTATTTATTATCTACTCCTCAACTTATTCCGGAAAGAACATCCAGACAGATAGAAAGATAATACTGTTGGTAACATATAATTTAGAAGAACTGACATACTGGTTTATTACAATGTTTTCTTTTCTTTTTCCATAGCTGCTTATCTTTTAAAGCTATGGAGTATGGAGCTATAGAAGAAAGATTATATTTGTTTTGAGTTTTTATCATGTACCTGGAAATTTATCTCAGTTTTGCCTCACTCCAGACAAATAGTTAAATTTTATTCCTTATGTTTAACAGATCAGGAAACAAAAGCTCTGAGTTATGTAATATTTGTAGGTCAAACCTTATGAATACTGCTAATCTCCATTGTGTATTGTTATATATATAAAAAATAAGACGTTAGCTACTAATATAATTTGAAATTTTTTAGTGGCCACATTTAAAAAGTAAAAAGAAACAGGTAAATTAATTTTAATAATATATTGTATTTAACTCAATATCCAAAAAAGTGATTTCCATTTGAAATCAATAAACCAATTACTAATGAGATATATTGCATTTTTTCAGACTAGGTTTTTGGAATCTGGTGTGTATTTTATACTTATAGGATATCTAAATTCAGACAAGCCATATTTCAAGTGCTTACTCTCCTCATGCAGCCAGCAACTACTCAAGTGCTTAATTTCCTCATGCAGCCAGCAACTCCTCAACTGCTTAATCTCCTCATGCAACCAGAGCACAGCTCTGTATACCATACTGCAAGTTTATCTAATTCATCTGTGTCTGCAGCAACCAGCCCATGTCTGGGATATAGGAGGTGGTCAATAAATGTTTGATGATTGAATAGTACACATGAATGAGAACAACAACAAATATGTTAAAAATGTTACCTCCTCCCTGGAAATGATAGCTCTAAAGCATTAAATAGAACACCCCTTAACTATTAATAAAACAATGACATCATAACATGAGAACACAATCTAAGTATGTCAAATTTTGGGGATATGATCAAAAGGCAACACGTGTTAACGGCAATAACCAAATGGGCAAGATATGTAGGCAATTCACAAAGAAGAAATGTCCTACAAACATTTTGAAAAATATTTGCCTACACTAGTATCCACAGAAACATAAGCAGAATAATGTATTATTCTTGCCTATGTAATTGGCAGGAATTAAAACATGATGTCTCAGTGTTGGCTAGAATCTGCAGGTAGAAATATAGAACTTTCTGGAGGTAATTTGAGAAAATATATCCAAAACCTTAAAAATATGCAAATCACCACATCCAAATTTCTACCCCTACCCTACAATCCCTGGAAATATGCACAGAGGCATTCTGCTTCTAGGACTTGATCCTACAGAAATAATCAGAGATGCGTCCAAAGATATGAATCTATTCATAGCACTAGTGTTTGTGAGGGAGGAAAAAATATATCTATGAATTCAACAATGGAATTAATTAAATAATAGTGCATGTATGATAAAAAACCTATGCAATCAATGAACACCTCATATTTTGAAAGATTTAATGACATTGGAAAACATTAAAAGAAGTAGATTTTGAAAAGAGGGTACAGTGTGGCTCCAATTCTATTAAAAATATATTTATATGCCTATTAAAAGTCTAAAAGATTATCAGTGTGCTAACTTTGGATAATAATGCTGAAAATGAATTTTATTTTGTCCTTTGTATTTTTCTGTATTTTTAGACTTCCCACAATGTACACATTACTTTTGCATTAGGAAAAAATGCAGTTAACATTGGTTTTGAAAGACAGAAGAAATGGTAACTGGGCAACTTTTAATTTCATGCCCTTTATCAGTTATTCCTGAGGACAAGCAAGGTGGCATTGCTATTCCCAGTCATACATTTCTGATAATGAGCAAAGTGTGGCAACTCATTGCCCAATATTATGGGAGAATTTTAGACATCGTTGGTTAAGAAACTATTACAAGAAGCCTTTGGACATCATTGGTTAAGAAACTATGTTGGCTTCATAGGAAGATGGAGGTATGACTGTTTTTACAGTGTGACTTACTGGTAGCCAAGATGATATCTCAACTTTGGTGCTCTGTTGGGGTTTGCTTTCTTTCTTAGAGCTGTAATTCTTTTTCAGATGTGAGCAAGAATTATCATTTAAAAGAAGACATGGAAGTATGAGGCTGCAGTTACATGCCCTCCTTCAATACTCAATCCTTTACGCTGGAAAGAATTTATTAAATAAATAATCTTTCCTTTGTTTTTATAGGGGCTACAATGTTATCTTGAAGTCTATTTTTAAAAAGTAAATATTAAAAAGTAAAAATAATACTGGAATAAGTAAAGGTTACATTCATAGATTAGTTTAAAACATGACATTTAGGACCACTGCCAACTTAACTTTATTATAAAGCAGTATTATAACAACCTATTACCCATGACATTAAAGCAATATTGTAACAACCCATTACCCATGATGTATCTATTTTTGTTTCTTTAGTCTTCATTACATATATTTTTACATAGATTTAATCATTTATACATGAAAAAAATCTGTATTTTTATTATGGTGCCTCATGTTGTTAATTTTTATATTGTTAAACATTAGTAATTTTTAGTTATTGAACCTAACACCAAGTCTGGCAAAGTACTTAATGTTAGCTCACTGATGGATGATACATCACCAATATGTATTGAGTACCTACAGAGTGATGGATTGGGGCTATTCTACTGAATAAGACAAAATCCCAGTTATCATAAAATCTTCATTCTAGTAGCTGGAGACTTATTTTTAAATCCATGAGAAGGGTACTACTATTATTAGCTTCATCTGAGAAACTTAACCACAGAGAGATCAGGTAACTGGCCAACATCAGCCATGCAGCAGGTGTTAAAGCAAAGATTCCAACCCAGGTAATCTGTTTTCAGAGCTCACAGCTCCTCCACTGGTACCAAGAGAATGCTCCAGCAGTTCAGGGAACAGGTCAGTCAGAGTTCAAATAGTTGTGCTAGTTTACTTGTTGCTCTATAACAAATTACCACATACTTAGTTGCTTAAAACAACAAAAATTTATGATCTTAAAAATTCTACAGGTCAGAAGTTCAAATTCAGTTTCACTGGGCTAAAGTCAAGGTGTTAGGAGGGATTGTTTTCGCTACAGGCTCTAAGGCATGGGTCCCCAAGCCTTCCGTGGTCTGTTAGGAGCTGGGCCTGGAGTGAAAACTCCCCTGAGCTCTGCCTCCTGTTGCCTCGCCCTGCTCAGGGGGCCAGCTAGGGATGCTCAGCTAAGACCTCCCTCCTCACCCCCACCTCACCTTGCTTTTCCCAAAACCAGACGTTGGTGCCAAAAAGGTTGGGGACCACTACCTAAGGGGGAAATGTGTCCTTCTCTTTTTCAGCCTCTAAAGGCCACTTATAAATCTTGGCCCATGATTCCTTCTTTGCATCACTCTACCTTCCTGTTTCCATTGTCACATCTACTGTGACTTTGACCCTCTTTGTCTCCCTCTTATAAAGACCATTATGATTACTTTGCACCCACCTGGATAAATCAGGTTACTATCCTTATATCAAGTCCTTCTCAATCACATCTGTAAAGCCCTTTTACCATATAAGGTAATATATATATATTATATATATTATATATATATACTGGTTCTGGGGATTAGGGCATGGTCATCTTTGGAGGATCTTATTCACCCTGTCACTGTTGTGGACACTATAGGGCTAAAACTTATGCTGCTTTAGGACAAAAAAAATTAGGATTAGCGTGGAGAAGAGATCTTCCAAGTGAACTGCATTGTAGTCTTTTCTGTGCCAGGATAAGTACTAGGGCCTGCTAGGGGTGCTGGGACAAAATACCAGCTTGGGCGGCTTAAAAAAGAGTTTATTTTCTCACAGTTCTGGAGGCCAGAAATCTGAGATCAAGGTGTTAGCAAGATTGGTTTCTTGAGGCCACTCTCCTAGGCTTGCAGATGGCTCTGTCTTCACCTTGTGACAGTCATCTCATTGTGTGTACACGTCTCGCATCTGTGTGTGTGTCTAGATTTCCTCTTGTAAGAACACCAGTCATAATGGATTAGGGTTCACCCTAATGACCTCATTTTAACTTAATAACCTCCTTAAAGACCTTATTGAACCCATAATAGGCTTTAACATGTTGACTCCTTTTAATCCTCAGACAGCCCAGGTTTGGCAAATGAGAATATGGTGACTGAGGGTGGTTTGTCACTTGCTTGAGGTCTCCCAGATGGCAAGTGTTAGAGGGACAATTCACACACAGGCCTATCTGCTCCAAAGGCCAGGTCCTCAGCATCCTTCCTAACAGCTGCCAAGACCCTGCAGGACACCTACTATATTAGGCCATGCTACCAAGACAGGGAGTCATAGCAGCTCTACCTAATACATAGAAACAAACAGGCAGGCTGCCAAAATAAGGAGACAAAAAAATGACCCACGTGAAGGATCAAAACTCCAGAAAAAGAATTAAACAAAATGGAGATAAGCAATCTATCAGATGCAGAATTCAAAACACTGGTTATCGGGATGCTTAAGGAACTTAGTGAGGACCTCAACAGCACAAAAAAAGATGCAGTCAGAAATGAAGGATACACTAATTGAAATAAAGAACAATTTACAGGAAAACAACAGTAGAGTGGATGAAGCTGAGAATCAAATCAATGATTTGGGAACATAATGAAGTAAAAAACAGCTAATTAGAACAAGAAGAAAAAAGTATCCCCCCAAATTAGGAGAGTGTAAGCAGCCTCTTGGACAACTTCAAGCGTTCCAACATTTGCATCATAGGAGTTCCAGAAGAAGAGATTAAAAGCAAGAAATAGGAGATCTACTTGAAAAAATAATGACAGAAAACTTCCCAAATTTGGTGAAAGAAATAGACATGCAAGTTCAGGAAGCACAGAGCCCCAAACAAGATGTATGCAAAGAAGACCACATGAAGGCACATCAATAATTAAAATGCCAAAGGTTAAAGATAGAGGGACTTCTATGAATCTATGAATCTTCTATGAATCTTGAATGCAGCAAGAGAAAAGCAGTTAGTTGCCTACAGGGGAGTTCCCATAATACTGTCAGCTTATTTCTCAAGAGAAACTGCAGGGTAGAGGGGATTTGCAAGAAATATTCAAAGTCATGAAAAGCAGGGACCTACAGCCAAGATTGCTTTACCCAGCAAAGCTATCATTTATAATAAAAGGGCAGATAAAGAGCTTCCCAGGCAAGAAAAAAACTAAAGGAGTTCATTATCACCAAACCATTATTGTATGAAATGTTAAAGGGACGTATTTAAGGAAAAGAAGAAAATCAAAACTATGAGCAATAAAATGGCAATAATACATATCAACAATTGAATCTAAAAAACAAACTAAACAAACAAGAAGAACAGAGACAGCATATAGATATAGAGTGTTTTGATGCTTAGCAGATGGGAGGGGGCTGTCAGGGAATGGGGAAAGAGGTGAGGTGTAGTTACAGAATATCCATGGGGATGTAAAGTACAGTATAGGAAATACAGTAGCCAAAGAACTTATACATATGACCCATGGATATGAATCATAGTGTGGGGACTGCCTGAGGGAGTGGGGGTTGCTGGATGGAGGGAGACAAAGGGGGAAAATTGGGACAACTATAACAGCACAATCAACAAAGTATTTTAAAAACAAAAAACAAAGTTGGGAAGAGGGAGGCAGTACTTGTCATAATTTTCAGACTCCAGCCAGATTTTCTGTGGCTCCCACCAGAACTCCACCCCTACCATAAACTTACACTAGCTAACTATTCAGTTTACAACCTCCAGATGACTCTAGCAGAAGACTAGGGTAAGGGCCCCCTTCATTGAATAAATTTCCCAAGAGAAGACTGGTGATTTCACCTATCTTAAGTTAGAATACCCCTCATGGCTGTGTAGAGATAGACAACCCTGGTATCAGATTGGTGATGGTTACGCTTTCCAACATGGTATTCTCCCATCCCCATTTATCATAAATGGCTGCAGGAGTTTTAATGAATCTAAGATTTGTTCCATGTTAACTTACATCAACTAAGGAAAATGAAATAAAATTGAAACATTGCATTTTACCTTCTCTAATTAGAATCAGTGCTAATGGGTTAACATTTTAAAATACAGGTCTGAAAATTATGTAGATTTTGGCAAATATTGTAGTCAGTCCTCAATAGAATCATTGCCCTTTTAGACACTGGAACTTTTTCCCAAGTGGGAAAGGAATTTTGTCTTAAGGCTTCCTCCATCGTACTGTGTAGGAGGCACTGCAGCAGGCCTCTTTGGTTAATCAGGTTCCCTTGGGCCTGCTCCTTCACTATTTATGTTGCCCAACATTCTTCCAGAGTTGGAGCCTGCGAAAAAGCATTTAGAGATCAACATTTTCAGGGATGAGAAATGATATATTTTAAAAGGCATAACCCTTTTCTAAGCTCAAATGTTTTTGCCTCATTCTCACTTCTGTTAAAGGTATCCCTCCTGCTTAACTCCATATTTTTATTACTATATATTTTAGGAAGATTGTACATATTTTGCCAAAGAAATCTTTTCCAAAGGAAAAAAATATAGGATATTTGTAAGACAACAGAAGGCAACATAGTTTTAAATTTTATCTCTCCTGATCCAGTGTTATAATTACATAAAATAGAAACCAACCATATTTCCCTAAAAGTAAGGTACAATGTCTCTATTTCTTCTCTTGAACTCATTGCTGCTATAGCGGAGAAGAATTATAGCTGCTCTTGTCATTAGTCTAAACACTCACTGTCAGTGGTTCCATTATTTGCTGAATAAACAGTTAAATACAGCTTCCTCTGCCCATTGACCAGTGCCTGGTAAGCACTCTATGTCAGCTGCATCATCATTATTTATTTAGCCTTTACTTGCTACCCACAAGTAACATGCACAAATGACTGCCCCTTTTACCCCACAGTCCATGAGAACCACTTAAATAAGTAAAAGACATTTTAGATCGATAGTGGTAAGTTCTGAAAAGAAAAAACACTAAAGAGCAAGGGGACAGGAAATGTAGGTAATATTTGATATGAAAATTTTGAAACAGTGGCTAGGAAAAGCTTCTTTGAGAAGGTAATATTCAGGAAATGACCTGCAGTGAAGGACTCAGACCTGATTCAAGAAGAACACTGCAGACAAAGGGAACTGTAAATGCAAAGACCCCGGGGTAGAAGTCTGTCCAGCTATTGAGGGGTAAGGAATAAGCCAGAGTGGCTGAAAAGGGGTATGAGAAGAGGAGTCACAGACGCAGACAAGGCAAGATTCTGGAGGGCCTTGCAGGTAGGAGGACTTTTAGTTTGTACTGAGTGTGCTGTGAGGACCCTGGAGGGTTCTGAGCAGAGGAATGACATGACCTTACACAGGTTGTAAGAAAATCACTCTGGCGGCTGTGTTGAGAATATTCTGAAGGGGGCAAAGGAGTACTACACTTAACCAATATGCCACTACTTTATAAATTACAATCAGATAAAAATGAAACAAACTGAAATTAAACTAGTACCCTGGTGATTGCCTGTCTGCCCATTCTGATTACTAAGGCTGCAAAGAGAGATGTGATCTCCCAAATAAACTTTAGGGTTGGTAACAATAGCAGTATATATGGATATAGCAGGAAAAAAATTTCATTTACTTAAATTCTCCTCAAATATATATAGGGTTTTCTGAATTACAGTTTTTGGCAGTGAGTAAAGGTCACAATGAAGAACGATAAGCCCCAACTTTCTGTGGCAGCTTTTATTTTTTCCTAAAAAGACAGTCCATTTTTCTACAGACATTCATTTAGATGAAATACATGTCAGTTTCTTTTAAAGTGTGGAACTCATACAATTCCCGTAACTACAGATTAGAATTACAATGAACAGAACACATCAACTTAAACACTCAAGGTCATTTCAAATCCTGAAGAATCCAGGTCTTTGTGACGGAGGAAGAATTTTGCTGGTAAATAGCTGAACTAAAATTCAGGCAAATATAAAATATGCTCGAAGCCTTCATCTTCTGATTCTTAATTCTTTAACATAGTTAAGATTCTTATTCAAATCTAATTACATCATAACAACACCTGAGAGTGTTTTGTAAAAGTCTTATTTAAAAACTAGATAGACTTCATTTGCTAATTTTCTACTCTTTCTATATTTTTCTTTGTTTCATCTGTCTTCTTTTCTCTCCACAAGTTCCCAAGAACAATTCCTAAAAAAAGTATTAGCCCCACTGTTCGGTTGGAGGTAAATTTATCCCAACAATCCTCAGGTCTGTGGATGTCTAGAGTGTAAATCTGTGAGAGAAGAACACAATGCTGCATTAGTGCTAGTATGGACTTTTTGGCATCATAAACAAATGACTAGAGAAAATATCAGCACTTTTGTTATAGAATTTTAAGCACTGGGAAACCCTTCAAGTACCCCAAATGGTTTCCCAGTGTAGACAAATCTACCATATCTCTCACTAGGCATTGTCTAACATGTGCCCTAAAGACTTCCCCATGACTGATGCATGAATGAATGCTTTGAGAGGCAACCCACGCCATTTTCAGTTCTATTTAGAAAGCTACTTCCTCCACTAACTGGTCTAAAATCCGCTTCCTATCGCTCCTATCTTCCATTGCTAGCTTTATTCTTTGGAGCAGTGTTTCTCAACAGGAGATCAAGTCACATTTGGACAGGACAACTCGACTGTGTAGGGCTGTCTGGTGTGCTGGAAGATAATGTACCTGGTTCCCACCCACTAAATGCCTGTTGTGAGCCCTCCTCACTTTATTTATGGTAATAAAAAATACTCTCATACAGGTGTAAATTTCCCTCCCATCCCCACACAGAGAAGGGAATCCTAGCAACCTAGATTTGCAGCTGGTGACCTAGGATAAACATACTCCTACTTCTCCATGGTAGTCCTGCAACTTTATCAGCAAAGTCTCATGTCCCTATCTTACTCTTCCCCAGCAATCATCAGCAAATTGCTTCACCACCAGCAACCTGCATTTTCCCAACTCTTCTTACTGTGGCCTACAGACTTAACATCATGATTTCTTCCTTTTCAAATACTGGAAGGCTATGCCCATCCTAAAATATTGTGTCAACGACTGGAAAGAGGACCACAAATGCAATTGAAAATATAAAGTGTGTTCCAAATAGTTGTAATATTTGTCATACTTTCACCTTTCTCCACTAATAGCCAGGAGCTTATTAAATATTGATAAATCTCCATTATTCTGACCAGACACTCAATGGATGGTGATAACCCTATGGGGATGAGTTATGACCAAAAGAGAATGCAGGGAAATTCTGAGGAGGAAAATAATTTATATCTGAGAATCCCTAATGCATCTTTCAGCTTTCCTAATGAGAAAAATAATGAAGATGACACAGCATAGGGTTTACTTTTTAGACATCGGACTTGAGTTTCCTTTACACCATGTTATACAAGTCTTGCTTACACTGATGCTTATCAGTTACTTACTTACAATAATCCGTATAAAATAGATCATCTAAATACAGGCTAACTTCTCTTCAAAGAAAATGGGAACGCTGATGCAAAAATATATCCATTTATAACCAATCTATTAATTAAAATTAGATTTAGTTAATTCATTTTATACACATCAATAATGGAGATTCACAGTATCAGCTTGTAAAAGGTTGGGGTGCTGGGTGCATACTCTGAAATGACAGCTTCCTACACTCTATGCTCTGATATGTTATAACAATTTCATGACTTATCTGGCCTTGGTTTCTATGCCAGTGGGATCAAAACCTATGAATATTAGTTTGCTTTGCATCTCCGGAAGCCCACATTTTGAAATAAAGTTGTGATCAGCTGCTTTCAGAGTAATTCACTTTAACCTGCACCTTCAGACATAGCTAAAATTTTTCTAGACATAAATCAGAAATAATTCCAAAAAAGTCAGAGGGGAAAAAACCTATAATTAGTTTTAAATTATTTCTCTAAAATGATATAGCTAGCTCTTTTATGTGATAAATTGTGGGAGGGGAGAGGGTGATTCAAGGCAGTTCAAGAAAGTGTTTGTTTTAAGAAGTGCTTTGCTTATAAATACAGACGTCGTTTCATTTAAAGAATATTTATAATTTATTGGCATACCAAAGAAAAGTGAGGGGAAAAAATAAGATGGTCAAACCTGGTGAGTCAGATGAGCTCCGACAGCAGCCAGAGCAACGTAGTAGGGCATGGTCTGACCAGCGGTCACTCCCACCAGGCTCAGCGCCCCCAGCATTGCTGCACTGAAGCCACTAAGCCACTGCTTGGCGTTCTCACGAAACCTCAAGGCTGTGGACTTAAGACCAATCAGGGCATCGTCTCTTGTGTCCTAACATCAGAAAGTAATAAGAAATTGTTATTTACTGACATACCACAAAATTCACCATTTTGAAGTGCACAATTCCATGGTTTTAGTATGTTCACAGGTTGTACAACCATCACCACTATCTGATTCCAGAGGACACTATCTGTTAAAGAACATTTCTGTGTAAACATAAAGATACATCATGAACTGTGAAAGATGACAGTAACTCAGAAACGTGGGTTGATCAGTAAGGAATGTGCAGGCCAAATCAAAGTCAAATGTTACTGCTCTTCCAGCTCCATTTCTACGTGTCATTGTACTTATAATCCTATGATGACTTCTAACTATATGTTCTGTACAGTACTACATTAAAAGTAAAACTCAGTTTAAATTCTCTACGTAGCTCCTCTTTATTGCAGAGTTCTCAAATCTCAATAATTTCCTGTGCATTTTAGTTTTACTGTTGTTTAAAATCACAGATGTAGAAAAAGGTTCACTTATCACCCAATCACATCTATTCACACTTCACTTCAAACTCAATTTATGCCTTGCTCACATCACATCCTTTCTATTAAGCAGACCTAGGTTTTGATATACAGTCACATCTAGCTGACTGGTTTCCTCTAACAACTTTATATGCAAGCATTTCCATAGGCTGTTGTAATTATGGTCATGTGATATCAGAGGCTGCATGATGAACTCTGCACCCACCTGCAGGTAGATAAGCTACCTTTTGGAGTCTCAAAATGCAAAAATGTGGGTATGTTTCCCTTTCATACTGCAATCACCTTGAAGGTGCATGCTGTGACTTTAATTATGTGGACTACAAAAACGTCAGTAAGTATATGGTGTGTTACGGAAGAAGTTAATCTAACTGGAGTACAGTTATCCCTAGATGCAAAATCTATAGGCATTTCTTCCAAACTGTTCAGGAATCAGGCTGATTAAAAATCTGGCAACTTTTTTGTGATAATACATATGTGGTGGGGGGAAGGAGTTAGTGAGAAAAAGCAGGATGAAATCCAGATTAAAATATTAGAAAAAATTTCATTAAGTCATGACATATTCTTTAAGTAAATGATTGAGAATACAGTCATATTTCAGAAAAATACTGAGAAAAAATGTTTTATAGTTCATAAACATAAAAGGAAAATTAAGAACATAAACCAAAAAATGTTAAAAAGATTTATTTAACTTATAAAAGGCAATATCAAAAACTATAAAAATGTTTGTATCTTTAAGTAAAACCACTCCTAAAAATTTACCCGAAAAGCTCAGTCATAAAGTCATTACTAATTAGAATAATACCATTTATTATAGGAACTCAGAAACAACTTGAATGGCCAAAATAGACCAGCTGTTAAAAAATGATGGTGTATTAAATCAATAGGCTATTATGTAGTCTTAAAGTAATAATGACAAAAAATAGGTGGGAATCTGGGAAAACATTTATTACCTATGCTGGGTAAAAAAGCTGCCTACTATTGTACAGTGATTAGAGGCATCAGCAGAAGGGCAGGCGAGGGCCGTGGCTGACAGCACAGACCCTGGAGGCTGTCTGGGTCTGAGTCGCAGGCCTGCTGTCTACTAACTGTGTGACTCGGACCAATTACTTCCACATGCGTGCTTCCTCATCTGTATACATGAGGACAGCAAAAGTACCTTCCTCTCAGGCTTTGTGAGGGTTACATTAGTGTTTGCAAGGTATTGAAAATGGTGCCTGTCATATTGTAAATACTACTTAAATTAGTATAAATATAATAAAATAAATGAGTTGATCTTGGTAAAATACGCACGTGAAATGGAAATATGTTGTTTACACCATAGAAGTATGAATGATTTTTTTTAGGGGAAAAAGAAAACACTTTCCCTTTAGTTTGGTTCTTAAAGTTTTTTAAAAAAACAACTAAACCAGCCCTGGCTGGTGTAGCTCAGTGGATTGAGCGTGGGCTGTGAACCAAAGCATCGCAGGTTCGATTCCCAGCCAGGGCACATGCCAGGGTTGCAGGCCACGGCCCCCAGCAACTGCAAATTGATGTTTCTCTCTCTCTTTCTTCCTCCCTTCCCTCTCTAAAAATAAATAAATAAATAAAATCTTAAAAAACCCCCCAACTAAACCAAAATTAAGAAAAGAAAAAGACATTTCTTTACCTGATAGGCATAGATAGTATCATATATTAGAGTCCACATAATTCCAGAAAAATAGAGAGGCAGGCAAACTGATGGGTCACAGGAGCCCTTGACAGCAGACCACCCAAGCAATGCTCCCCAATTAAAAGTGAACCCTATAGGCAGTGAAACAGAAAGAGAGTAAAAGTTAAATATATTTCAGAGTTCCACAGGGATGGAGAGGGACACCAGCATGTGTTAAATGCTTCTGTGTATTAGGCTCTATGTATGCTGTTTTCTAATATGTTTCCTCCTTAAACCCTCAGCTCTCTGTGATAGTTATTAGGTACATTTTATAAAAAACAGGTTCAGAGAAGTTAATTAACAATTAAAATAACATTGCTAAGAGAAAAAATAACACCCTCCCGATAAATAGGTTTCATGAGAACATTTATTCTACCTGGCAAGGTGCCTGGCACAGTCAATAAATGGTAGATGTTGGGGTCTGAACTTAGACCTGAGTCAAAACCCTGTGATCTGCATAGAATTCCATTGTGTAAATGTGCCACTGTTTTTTGATCCACTCATTTACTGATGGGCACTTAGGCTATTTCCAGCACTTGGCTATTGTAAATTGTGCTACTATGAATATTAGGGTGCACAGGTTCTTCTGAATTGGTGTTTCAGGGTTCTTAGTGTATAATCCCAACAGTGGAATTGCTGGACCAAAAGGCAGTTCCATTTTTAGTTTTTGGGAAAATTCCATATTGTTTTCCACAGTGGCTGCACCAGTCTGCACTCCCACCAACAGTGCACTACGGTTCCCTTTTCTCCACAATGGAATACTATGCAGCAGAAAGAAAGGAGCAGCTCCTACCTTTTGTGACAACACGGATGGAACTAGAGAGCATTACGCTAACTGAAATAAGCCAGATGGTGAAAGACAAATACCAAATGACCTCACCTATAAGTGGAACCTAATCAACAAAACAAATGAGCAAAACAGAACCAGAGACATGGAAATAAAGAACAAACTGACAGTGACCAGAGGAGAGGGGTGAGGGGATAACAGGGGAAAGAAGGGAAAAGGGCTAGTCAAGGACCATACATAGAGGACTCATGGGCATGGACTGTGGGATTTGGTGGGAGGTGGGGGGAGGAAGGGGTAGGCATTAGCATGGGGAAAAAGGCGGGATGACTGTAACTGAACAACAATAAATAAAAAGAAATACTAAATTGTTTTACACACCCCCCAAAAATCCTGTGATCTTTTCATTATCAGTCTACTTCCTCTGTAAGCTATAGAAACAAGAGTATTGATGAGAATCATTATTTATTTCACAAGCCCACTCTCTCTGAGGACTGTAAACAAACACCTACTTGCTGACCATTCCTAAATCTCTATGTGCAAGTCTGATCACTTCTCTAAACGTCAGGCTAGATACTGAACTATCTGTTAGATGTCTCTACTTGCAAGTCAACTCTGATACTTCACTCAATGGGTCCCAAGCGTCTTTTCTCAGAAACCCTCTTTCTCCTATGTGGCCTATTTCCACTCAGAATCTCTCCTCAACTGACAGAGGGCTTCTCCTTTGTGGTCCCACAGCACTCGTGCCACTGCACTGTACTGCAATGGTCTGTTTAGCACTGTCTCCTTCAAGAGGTGAATGTGGTTTTTTAATTTTAGAGAGGGGAAGGATGAAAGAAAAACATTGACTTCCATATGCACCCCAACTGGGGACCTAATCTGCAACCCAGGCTTGTGCCCTGACTAGGAATCCAACCAGTGACCTTTCGATTTGTGGGATGACGCCTAACCAACTGAGCCACACTGGCCGGGGCATCATGGTAAATATTTTTCAGTCACCTTTTATTTTCCTAGTACCTGGTGTGATTCCTGGCACAAAGAACAAGTCAGGGGTTCAATATATATTTAAGTATACCAGCTGTCTTAACATTATCTTAGGGACAGGAGATGCTTATTCTCCTTATACCAAAAGATTCCCAGGTCAGTTAAAAATATAATGGCTTTTTTTTTTTTAAATAAAAAGAAACACAACATTGAGAGGATCTTAGAAAAAGATTAGTATTCCACCACAACTTTCCAGTCAGGCTCTCATCAATTTCTTGGAGTACCTGTAGGTTCTTCTTTTATTTACTAAAAAAAAAAAAAAAAACCCAAAACAAAAAACACAAAGAACTTAATAAAAGACTAGTAAATATTTTATCTTACTCTTTCTACTAAATAAACATTTATTGGATTTCTGCGATGTACCCAATGTTATGTTAGATGCTGAGCTATCCATCTGTAAAGAATGCTTTGTCTTTTAGGCATTTACAATTTATTTCTAGGGAGGCAGAGGAGGCTCTCAATCTCCGGGCCTTCTTGTTGTATTAATGCAGTTGAAATGAGGTCACCAGAGCACTGTGGGAGCCCAGAGTGGTGTAACTTTTTCCTGGGATGTCTAAGGAAGGCTGCACAGAAAGGGAGCTCAGAAGAGCTATCACATATACTTTATTTCAACCCTTGTTCTTCTGCTCACAGTGCTTTTTATTCTAAAGTCTTCAGGGCATCTAGATCAACCACCTAAACAGAGAGGTAGGGTCAAGACAGCTCATCTTTTTCTTCATAACATACCCAGATTTTTTTTGTGTATTGTTTTAAAATAAAATTTATTATTTATGCTATTACAGTTGTCCCAATTTTTCCCCTTTGCCCCCCCTCCACCCACTCTACCCCTTCCCTCCAGCATTCCACCCCCTAGTTCATGTCCATGGGTTGTGTATATAAGTTCTTTGGCTTCTTCAATTTCCCATACTATTTGTAACATCCGTCTATTTTGTACCCATCAATTATGCTTCCCATGTCAAGTCACTTCACCCACTTCCCGTATGTGACAGGTGCCCTTTCAGCTCTCGCCCTGGTGGTGAATCCCAGAGTGGGTGGGGTTGCCTGTGTTCTAAGTCTGTGCAGACCCTTTAAACAGTCTCCTGAAAATCAGGCAGTTTCTTCCATCACCCCAACCCCCACTGGGTTTTACAGCCAGAAGTTATGGGGATTTATCTTCCTGGTGCTGGAATCCTGGGCTGGGGCTAGGATTGCTTGCTCTGAAGGTGTCACCCCTGATTTTTATCCACCATATGTTCCACCACCACTGCCTCTCTGTGCCACACAGCATCTCCACCCCTCCTACCCATCTGAATGAACGTGGCTTCTTGAAATCATTGGTTGTCGGACTTCTATACAGCTCAATTTTCTGATGATTCTGGGTGTTACTTGTTTTGAGGTCTAGTTGTAATTCTTCCTGTGGTTGTGCAAGGAGGCGAAGTGTGTCTACCTATGCCTCCATCTAGACAGAAATCCCTATACCCATATTTTTAAAAGACCATTGAGAATAATAATGATGATAATCTTAATAAATATGCAAGATTTTTTACCCAATAGAGATGGCTAACTGTCCTCCTTTAATACATAAAAATCTATTCTTGTTTTGGAAAATTTCATGACTATACTGACATTTTTTATCTCTGCCCCATTATATATGCATGTATAATATTATATCTAAAAGTACAGTTTGAAGGGCAAGGGAGAGTAATGGGGGAAAATGAGGACAACTGTAACTGAACAATAAAAAAATTAAAAAACCATAAAATTTAAATAAAATAAAATAAAAGTATAGTTTGAATATATAAAAGGAAACAGTTGTAGTCAGTTCAAGCTCACCCAAGGCTAATTGAGGCCAGTACGTAATTCTTTTCATTAGTGGATAGGTGATGACAAGAAGTAGGGATGCTGCGCCAAGAGCTATACTGAAATCAAGAAAAACCATTAAAAATATTAACATCACCATGCCTTACAAATCACTAAATAAAACAAAAGTAACACTAATTGTGAAAATAATTTATCTTAACAACTATATTTTTTGTTATGTAAAATTCTCTTCCTGGACTTTGACTAGGACAAAGGATGATTAAAAACTATTTTAAGTGTTGTAAAATAACCAAACACAGTAACAACAGCTAACACATGTAATGCTTTTATGTACTAGGCACTGCTCTAACCACTTTACAAATGTTGCTTAAGAGGCAGGTAGTTTTATTCTACTTGTTTTTTTGCAGATGAGGACACTAAAGCTTGACGAAGTTAAGTAATATGCCAATTGTCATACATCTGGTCAATAGTAGGGCCAGGATTCAAACTTAAGGCAGGCTGGCTCCAGAGTCCAACTAATTACCCACCATATGCAACTGCCTCTCTAAATTTTGTATTCAAATGTTAAGACAGCTAGAAACTGAAACATCTTAACAGAGGCTTAGAGTCAAGATATTCAACCCTATTTGTACAATGGATGTTAATTCTCTAGAAGAGGATAAGGTCACAGAGTCCCTATGAAAGGAGAGTAACATAAGATGTTCCTAGGTACCTCAAAGCTCTCCTAACACCACTCCCTAGGAATAACCTTCTGAAGTGTTGTCATGTGACTGATGCTGGCAGGGCAAGGTACACAATTAAGTCTAGTCCTTATAAAGTAATGTTCATTTGCTGACCTCCGCCTCCTTTTTTGTCTTATTGAAGCACTTTCCAAACAACCTTCTGATGCACAGAATTTTGTCTGTTTAAGAGATATAGAAATGAGTCATTCCACTTTTTTTGTCTGTCATGCATTAAAAACATAACTCTGGGAAAGACCAGTTCTTCTTTTTGCATAGTGAGTATAATCACTTCTGTTCTTACCTACTCCAGAGATACTATCAGCATAAATAAAATTATACAGGGGTGGGTAAAAACAGGTTTACAGTTGTGAGTACATAAAACACAAGGGTTTATTCTTGTATTATTATTTATTAATTATTGTACTATTTCCCATGTGAACTATAAACCTACTTTTGCTCACTCCTGTATAAATGAGTATATCCACACACATCCATGTACCCAAAACAACCTATAAAGTGCCAGTGTCTCTTAGAAACATGTAGTGCAAGGTGCTTCAGAATAAATTAAATGATGATCTCAATTCCTTTGGCTAAAAACATACTTGATTTTACAATGTGTGGTGATTTATTTATACTTGCTAACTTACAGACCCTCAATGGGTAGCCAATAAATAACTTTATGATAAAGCTATTTTTATTTTATTTTATTCCTATTTCTTCCATTTCAAAGGATAGATTTTATACATGATTATGAAAAACACATTTACTATACCTGTAGTAATTCAGACACAGAAGAATACTCAGTGCCAGGGTCAGCTGTACTCCGAGAAAAACGATGGACTGGAAAACTGAAATGTCTCCAGCAGCTATTGGGCGACTTGCTGTTCTTGTAACCTCAATACATAAAAACAGATACCTCAGCTTCATGTAATAGCTCAATAATTTATTTAAACATTTCATTCAGAGACTGGTGTGTGGTAAGCACCAAGGCAGAAATATGAATAAAAGGTGAAATCAACACAGGAGGTACTGCCAAGAATCAAAACTTGATATTTAAAGTAGCTTTGGAAAGAACTAAAATTTCCCAGCATTCATTCCCTTACCTCCCACCCCCAAACAAAACAAAGCTACTTCCTTATTCAGCAACTTAGCTATCTAGCTTAATAAGTGTCTGTTCAATTTCCATAGAGAAAAGAGGGACAGCAACCGTGAGAACTGTCAGGAAAGAAAAATTGCAGTGCATGTCAAATAAGGCTAATATTGTGTGATTGTTTTGAGTATGGGAAACACTACAATCAGAAATCAGATGTGAAGAAAGAAGACAGATATCTGGGTTGGAAAATTAGAGGGCTTTTGCCAGCTTATTTAGGAATGCGTCTAGTCTTATATTAGCTGCACCCAAATATAAAGGGCAAACCCACTGTGAGGCTACAAACAGAAAGAGCAATTATGTGAACAAATAATATATATTAATTTATTCTTTTCCTTCCAAGAGATCATTAAATGTGATTATTATAAATTGAACCACAGGAAAAAAATAACCAAAGTTTTCAACATTGCTAAAAAACAAAACAAAGCAAACAAGCAAACAAAACAACTCAGGATCTGAGATTGGCACTTAAATCCCATTCCATCACTTATTGACTGTATGAATTTTGGCAAATTACTTAATCTCTCTTGGGCTTAGGTTACATACCTGTTAAAGGAAAAACAGAGAGAGGGAAAAGAGAAAGTGGTAATAATTGCACCTATTTCACAGAGTAAACACAGTGTTTGAAGCACATAGTATTCAATAAATGTTAACTGTGTCACTAAATGTTAATATAACATATTTTTGTATGATTTATATCAAGAGTCAGCAAACTATAGCCTGTGGGCCAAATCCAGCCCAGTGCCTGCTTTTATACAGCCTGTGACTGAGGCAGGTTTTTACTTTTTTTGATGGCTGAAAATAAGTTTTAAAAAGGAGTAATGTATTGTAACACATGAAAATAATATGAAACTCAAATTTCAGCACCCACAAATAGTTTTACTGAAACAGAAGCACACCCATTTGTTTACATATTGTGTGAGGTTGCTTTCATGCTCCAATAGAGTACTTGCAACAAAGACAGTAGGGCCCACAAAGCCTAAAATAATTACTATCTTATTCTTTACAGAAAAGACTTGTGGACCCAAGTCTTAGCATGTTTTACTCTTCAATAAGAACATTATTCTGTCAAACTGTAATGACTCATCTTGGTTAGAGTGCTGGAACTGGATCTTCCAGACTTGCTTTGGTCTCTAGTTTCTGTTGGAAATAATATTTATGTTCTTATATTTGTTTCAGGATATTATTATTCTTTCAGCTAGTATCTGACTGTTGACAGACAATACACTATTCTAAGAGCATCACATATGCATCACATCACTGAACCCTTATAACCACCCTGTCTATAGCCACTCACAAGGTCTTGGCATTTTGAAGTTTTAAGAAACTAAAGCAGAGGCTCAGGAACTTTCCAAAGTCACAAGGAGTACAACATCATCAGTCCAGTCCCACTGACCACACTAACCACGACGTTGTACTGGCTGTTCAGTACAGTTATAATTATCTACCTAAATTTGAAAGCTGAAAATAAGCACTCAATCAAAAGACTAAAAATTATGTAACATAATGATCAAAACATATTCTATGTAGTCTTTATGAAACTAGAATGCTCACAGCTCATAAAACCGAATCAATACCTGTGCATTGATATTATTTCAATGTTTATCTGCCTAATGTTTATCACAAGGCTAGTAGATTACCTACATCAGCAAAACACACTTAACCTAGATACCCTAATAGCAATTCACTTAAAATCCTGACCCATGAACATATCCTAATGACATATAGCCTTTAAGAAACTGTGAGGTAAGCAATACAATGTGGCTAAGCTTTTTAACTAGTCCTTTAAAAGAGATGCATATAACATTTTAAAATTCAGGTTAGTAAAACCGCCTCAATAGCTATAGAACACTCATTTAAGCACTTTGTTGTATGTCAATACAGAATCTGGATTCTTCTAATCAGAGGAAAATGGCATGCAGGAGATAAAGGATATTTAATCAGTTCCCTTAAATCTAGAGAGGAAAAAATATCACTTGGGGGAACTGATGGAAAAAGTTGGTTTGAATATATAATGTTTTTAATCAAACTTTTTCTTTTATGGTAACTGTAGATTCACATGCAGTTTTTTTTTAATTCTGTGTATTTTAAAAACTACAGAGATCCCATGTACCCTTTATAATCTCCCCCAAGGGTTACAGCTTATAAAACTTTACGGTCCAACATCACAACCAGGATTTGGTTATTAGGTGCTCTAATCACCTTCAAGAATTATTTTGAAGTGATATGTGCCAGACTCCTCATTCATGTGGTTATGCAGAACGAAAAACTGACTAGGATGTGTGAAGCTCCAAATCAATGCATCTCCTGGCAAGGGTCAAGGCATCCAAACTGGATCTGCAGGGAATATAGTGGCTTTGCTATGCAGTTTCTGCTACCATCCTACCCTCTAGCCATACACAAACCTCATGATTGCTTTATAATGTACTTTATCTCATAGCTATGCCTCTGCATTTGCTGTTTCCTCTGCTTAGCAACCTCACCCTCCAGCCGCCCCCTCCCCTTTTGTTGGGCCACTTTATTCTGACACAGTTTAAAGATCACTCCCTGAAAGCTCTCTCTGACCCCTTTCCCTTATGCTGAGGTAGGGGGTTTCCAGTAAGTTCCCATGTGGACACCATTCTCATGACAGTGCTGCTGTATTACAACTACGAGATGGTAAGGTCATCAATGTTATCTTTCAACCATGCAATCCTAGAACCTGTCACTGCATCTTACACAGCAAATATTCATTAACTGTTTTATGAATTAAAAAATATATTAACGTGATACTGTTCTATACACTGACAATCATTCTAGGTGTGCCTTGCTTAAGGAAATTCAGATTTAAATGAAAGGCAAACTAAAGGTGACTATTTGTATAAATGATTATTTACTTTAATTCTCCATGGGCTTCTTTTAAACTGAAAGTTTACTTGATCATTTACTCAAGCATTTAATGATCTTGTGCTTGTTATAGCATGGCTGCTAGAGTAAAAGGCAAACAGGATGGACTTTTCCCTTAAGAAAATAATGATCTGTTGAAAAACAAAGAAACACTTATACACATACGATAGAGTATGCATAGAAAATAATCCTGATGAATATAACGTATCAAACCTTAACTGAAGTTTTCTCTGGGGCTTTGGGGAAGAAGATAAGGAGGACTCACATTTCCTATCCTTTCTATTTCTGTACTGTATGAATTTTTCAGAATAAACGTGTTATTTTTCTAAGGAGAAAAAAGAATAAAATTATGTTTTTAAAAGAAATAATTGTAACGAATACTATTAGGGTAGCCTCTGTTCATTTATACTAAGATTTGATTTACCTATGAATAGTTACAGCTCCAATATACATTGCAAAGGAAGGGATGTCAGGTCTTTTATTTTTAATTACTTTATTTTATTTTTTTAAATCCTCACCTGAGGTTTTTTTTCATTGCTTTCTAGAGGGAAAGGGAAAGAGAGAGAGAGAGAAACATCAATCAGCCCCCTTCTCATACATGCCCCAACTGGGGATCATACCCGCAATCTAGGTATGTGCCCTGACCAGGAATCAAGCCTGCTACTTTTTGGTGTAAAGCATGACTCTCCAACCAACTGAGCTATACCAGGCAGGGTAGATGATGGTTCTTTTAGACACTCAAAGGTTTGGATGGATTTTTCACTTCACTCCTAACATTCTTACCCTGGCTTTCTAAATCCTAATTCATTTCATAAAACTAAAGCACACACCCTGCCCCCATGGCTGCTCCAGTGCCAAGAAAAGAAGTGCATTGCACTTTGCAACACCAGCTGTTATTGATTCAGCTGTTATTGGCCTTCTTATGCTGGGTTTCAACGAGGACACTAAATGAGCCTGCTGCCTGATGAAGCATTCAAAAATGAAGCCATCGTGTTGCTCTACATAATTTAGATGAACCTCTCTGCTCCTTTCGATGATGAAGCTACCTTTTTATCGTAGTCCCGGTCCCACATGTCATTAATAGTACAGCCTGCTCCACGCATCAGAATAGCGCCAGCGCCAAAGAGGGATAACATGTACCAATCTGGAAAACAACCTGGTTCAGATGCCAAACCAATGCTCCAGGTACAAGGCAAATAGAGCAGCCAGGTTCCTAAGCAAAAATAAAAAGACAAAAAAGGTTACAAATTCAAGTTGGTTAACTGTTTTCATTTGTTTAAACACCACATTCCAAAGAAGTAAAAAAACCCACAAAGTCAAAAACACATGACAAAATGGGGAAAATAAATTTGTAATTCATATCACAAAGGACTATTTTCCCTGATATATAGGGTTCCTAGAAACTGAAGAATCAATAAATTGTCCAACTGAAAAATGGACAGAACACATTAATAGAGGTTCACAGAAAGAAATACAAATGGCTCTTATACATATGAAAAGATAACCAACTTTGAGAAATACACATTAAAATTACACTGAGGTAACATTCTTCACCTATCAGATTGGCAAAACTCAAAGTCTGACACACCCTGGAGAATCAGATATTTTCATGTATTCCTGATGAGGTTTCAAAACACTGCAACCCTTATGGACTGTCCAAACCTGAAAATTTTGTGTGTATACATGCACATACAGATAAAACAAATACACACATTTAAATGTTAGCATGTTGACAGACCATGTCAGGAAGGATATATTAGAAACTTCTCTGAGGAGGGCAACTGGTTTCCTCAGAGACTGAGTTTTCAATCTACTCTTATACCCTCTGAATTTTGTATCACATGCATGTATTACCTGTTCAAAATTTCTTTACTGCTTTTGATATATTTATAATAAAATGGTCTTGTGGTAGAGAGATTATTAACTAGTTTTTTAAAAAAATATTTTGCAACTACATGCACAAATAGGCTTAGTTCTTGGTCTTTTGTCCAAAACTAGATGAAATTAAACTAAAACCAAACAGAGCAGTCCCCTCTTATCTGTGGGTGATATGTTCCAAAATCCCCAGTGGATGCTTGAAACTATGGATAGTACCAAACACTGTAGATGCTATTTTTTCCTATACATAGGTAGCTATGATAAAGCTTTATTTATAAATTAGGCACAGTAACAGATGAACAATTAATAAAATAGGACAATTAAACAACATAATGTAATAAAAGCTATGTGAGTGTGGTCATTTGTTCCAGTGGATTGTAGAGGCCCAGTGCTTTCTGGCACCACACGCTGCTGTCAGCCAGGATGTGTTTTCTGTTCATGTCTTCCACTCACAAATTCAATGCCTTTTTCATCTCAACTAAGCATTTATCATACACCGTGACTGTAACTTTTGCAGTATGAGGTCCATAACTTGCAGTTTGAGGTGCAACAAACTAACACAAATTTCTTTTTCCTTTATAATTTCACTGATAGAAAATTCATTCTTACTGTAAATCTTAACAACCTTAGCATACCATTTCTTTTCTTTCTTTATTGAGAACTTTCATCTTTTCACTTTAAGGAAGCACTTTACGGCTTCTCTTTGGCATATTAGAATTGTCAGCATCACTTACTCTTGGCTTTGGGGCCATTACTAAGTAAAGAAAAGTTACTTGAACACAAGCACTGCAAAGCAGCAACAGCTACTAAGTAACAGGCAGGTAGTGTATACAGTGTGGACAAACCGGACAAAGGGATGACTCACATGCAGGGCAGACAGAGTGGGAGATGATGCAAGACTGTATCATGCTATTCAAAATGGTATGGAATTTAGAACTTATGAACTGTTTACTGAATTATTTCTGGAATTTTCTACTTAATATTTTTGGACCATAGTTGATGTGGTTAACTGAAATGGCAGAAAGTGAAACTGCATAAAGGGGTACTACTGTAAATTGTGTGAATAAGAAATTTCACACATGAACTTTAATAGATACCTTACTTTCAAAAAAAGTCTTTTAACAAATGTTTGGATATGGTGCCCATTAGAAAAATTCTGAGTTTTCCTTCCCTATTTAGCAATATCAGAGAAAAAAGATATGTGGTTACGGAAAGATCAGCTCCTATATGAAAACAGTCGAATGGCAAAGTCTTTCTAAGCTTCTTAAATTTTATTCATTTGCAAATATTTATGAAGCACACATTTTGTGCCAGGGCTGTGCTAGGAACAGGGAATACAATGGTGACTAAGAGTTGGTTTCTGCCTTTACATAGCTTACACATCAAAAGGAAGAAACACAGCTAACCAAACAGTAATAAAATAGAGCAATTCAGCAACACTGCAAGCACAGGGTCCTACAAAGGCATAAAACAGAGCTACCTAAGTTCACTGGTGAGACAATAAGGAGAATTCAGGATGGCTCTTTCAAAAGGAGCTTAAACTCACACAGCAGAAAAGGCAAGGAGGAGCTAGAAGTGAGAAATGGCCAGCCCAGACCTGAATAATGGTAGTTAATGTGGGGGGAGGAATGAAATTTCCTTCTAGGTTCTTTTGACTAGTCTAATAATTAAATCAACATGTGGAAGATTAACAAGAGAAAATAACCAAATTTAATTACATACAAATAGACAAGAAGTCTGAGACCCACTGTCCCGCCAGACCACTGGGAGAAGGTAAGGCCAGGGAACAGGTCGGACACTCACAAGAGGCAACCACTCGTTTCTCTCTCACATCAATATTTCTCTCCCTCTCCTTCCTTTCCCCTCTCTCTAAAATCAACAAGCATGTTCTCGGGTGAGAATTGAATAGATAAATAAATAAATAAATAAATAAATAAATAAGAGCCCTAAAAAGCCAGGGGGGTGGTGGTGGTGGTACAATTCACAGATTGATAAAAAGAGTAGATATCCAGTAGTTAGATGCTTGCCCTGTCCTCTAAATAAGTTTTGTTAATAATTCCTGTTATGGACAAGGCCCCCAATTTAAAATTTAAGGGACAGGTAAAAGTTTCTCTTGAACCTACAAGGTCTCAATTACCTTCAGCTCGAAATAATTTCCATGCCACAGAGGCACATCTTGGAGCAACTCATTCTGATCCCCTCCACTAACATGTACTGAATGTTCGTGAAATGCCAGGCAGTGTTTTAAATGCTTTACATGTATAAATTCATTTAATCTTCAAAAACAGTCACAAAATAGGCACCATTATTATTCCTATTTTACACATGAGGCAACAGATACACAGAGGTTAAAACAATGGGTTTAACTATTTCCTTATAACTCAGAGGGACAGAGGAGCAGCTAGCTGATCCTGCCCAGATAGAAAAGAAAAACAAGCACTTCACAGGCATTATTTTCCTGGTGCAATTAGAATAGAAAGTTCCACTTACAAAATAATTCTAGAGAAAGATGTGTAACCTCCTGTAACATTTTGTGTTAAGAACAAAATTTTCTTGGCCATAGTCTGTACTACAGGCGACATATTCCCTTACTAACAGGAATCTGTAGGTTACCGCTACAGATGAGGAGCTTTCCAATAAGAAAGAACAAGTCAGACCCCCTGCTTGACGCCTGCTACTCGTAAGTGAAATGACACCGACACTAAAGTATATTAAACTTTAAGGCTCGTTCTTCATCATCTATAAATGAGGGGGAAAAAATCTACCTTTCAGAGTTATTACAAGAAGACAACACTGATGATGAAAACACAGACAATAATAAAAAATACATAGTGCTTACTATGTGCCAGGTGCTATCAAATAACACTTTTGATTCTCACAACAAATCAATAAAATAGGTACTATTTTCATTACAATCAGATACATTTTAGGGAAAAAAATGTTTACTGTAGAAAAAAACTCTCTCTGGGAGGTTAAATAAAAAGAGCAAGTTTTGGCAGGTGGTGGGCAACAAAAGAGCCTATGTAAATGGAGTCTAAGTCATTCACTAATTACACCGTACCTTTAAGACAACATAAACACCCATAAATGCAGTAAAAAGGTTATACCACCAATTTAGTGAAAGAGTGCCACCTGCTGAAACTTTCTCAAATAATATAGTTACAATCTTTTCTGAAAAATAAAACTTTGGTTTATGAAGATTAGTATTAACTTCAACAAAGTAAAACAATGAACATAAAATCACCCCACAAAAAAATTTCAATAAAGAAATAGCAAACCTGAATTCTACTAGTGTCAACTTGCTGTTCCTGGCATACATAGTGGCTCAAAAAGTGTTTGCTGAATGAACTGAAACACACAGAACTACTAAGTTATCTTAAAAATCCTGTAATCATTACCGTATTTAGAACCAAAGCACACAGGTTGTTCTTTTCAAAAATATTAGGTTGGCCAAAAAGTTCATTTAGTTTTTTCCATACAATGGCTCTGGTAGTGCTTAGTTGTCTTTAACTTCACTGGAGACAATTTTGTTAGACTGCATTATGACAGCTGTCTATCAGCATGCCTTTTAAAAAAAATCAGAATTGGTGAATTTTTGTGTAGCCATTTTAATACTGAAGATGGAAGAAAATATGCAACATTTTTGGCATACTACCCTTTATTATTTCAAGAAAGGTAAAAACGCAACTGAAACACAAAAGAAAGAAAGAAAGAGAAAAAGATCTGTGCAGTGTATGGAGAAGGTGCTGTGATTGATTGAATGTGTCAAAAGTGCTTTGCGAGGTTTGTTAGGTGCTACTGACATTTTGGCCAAATAATTCTTTGCTGTGGGGCTGTCTTATGCACTGGAAGATGTTTAGCAGCTCCCCTAGCCTCTACCCACGAGAAGCCAACAGTGGCAGATAGCCAACATACTCAACATATCCAAATCAATCAAGGTACTGGTGAAAATGAAAAATGTGTCTTTTATTTTATGGAAAAAACTAAATAAACTTTTTGGCCAACCAATATATAATAACTATTACCCAGTCTCCTTCAATTCCCACTTCTCAAGTAATAATGACTAACATTCTTGAGCACTTAGGTCAGGCACTGTTCTAAATACTTGACATATATATGAGTTCTCATGACAATCTTATAAAGTCAGTATTAGTATCTTCATTTTATAGAGAGGTAAAGTAACTTAATTGAGGTCTCTCAAATGGGCAGAGTGAAGATTCAAACCCAAGAGGTCTGGCTCCAGAGCATTATGCAAAACCACTTTGTAGCCTCTTAGTATATGGTAGGGTGGTCTAGTCACTAAAGTAGAAACAAGAGGTTTACCAAAATGGGAATAATAGTACCTGTTGATCTCCCGTGGATGCCTGTAAACTTACACTGAAGCTCTGTGACACATGCCAAAAGAACAGAATTATGGTTAGGCTTTACATTAGAAATGGGCTTGGAAATTTATGCCTTGTATCTGGCCCCCAAATGCAAGGGGCCATGATGGGCAGAGCCATGTCTTATCATTTATTTTGCTTTTATACTTTAATTGATGATTGCCATAAACTCTTAGTGCTCTGATCCCAAATAGGTAGTGCATAAACCTAGGATACCAAAAACGAGGCCTAATTTGAGGTTTTGGCTCAGCAAAGGTGGAGAGAATGTATCTATACATCTGAATGTACATCCATGCACTACAATGGGAATGCCAACATCTACCTGGAGGTAAGCCTCTACCACTCCCTCCCACTTTGTCCATCCAGCTTCTAACCAGCCTGTACTCCCACTGTCAGGATGGGCGGGGTAGGACAATTGGGAACCTAGTTACAATTAGCATTTTGGATTACAAATAATGTGGCGACTGAACTCTGACCTGGAAGAGGTGGTGACATCAGACCAGGAGCCACCAACAATATGTAGCTTCTTTGCTCACCAAGAACCAATCCTTGGCTCCTGCGCAAAGTCAAGCCATATAAAACTCCCACCCCTTCCCTTCTCCCGAGTGGTCTTTTCTTAGCCCTTTCTCCGGGAGGAGAAAACATCGACCAGGAGGACAAACTTCCAAAATAAAACTTATCTGCCTGTTTCCATGGCTAACTGGCTGTTTATTTCCTGCGGGAGGTGTCTAAGAAAACCTTACACCCACTATTTTCTACTCACAGGTGGGGTTCTAGATCAGCTTATATTCTTAATGTTCCAACAACACTCTACCATCCCATCTTTGCCAAAAAACATTTCCCCCACCAATCAAGAGCTCTGCCCTCCTCTACAAACTCTACCTGTCCTTAGAGTTACACTTTCTTCTTTTTCCCAGCAATGAAAATCTCCAGTAATTACTGTCTTTCCTGCTGTACTTACTACCTGTATCACTTATATCAGCTTTTTCAACTACACTGGGAATTCCTTGAGAGCAGGGAGTCTCTGTAGCTCTTTCTATCTTTGAAGCTGGGTGATGCTGTAGTTGTTTATTAATTCATTCAATGCTACTGTCAGACTCTGTTCTAGGCATTAGATTTTTTTAAAAAAATCCCATTTATGTGGAGCTTATACTATATTGGAGAGGTCAATCACCCAATAAATGCGTAACGTTCGTTAATGGAGAGTGCTACAAAAACAACAAAACAACCGGAGATGAAGGGACAGAGTGAGATGGTGGGTGGTATTTTAAACAGGAAGGTCAGGGAAATCCTCAGGAGGCGATTATGAGCTGATAGGCAGTCCATAAGTGCTCTACTTGCTGCATTCACATGAATTAAATCTTTGTGAAACGGGCAGTGTAGGGCAAAGAGCTGGAACTCAGCATCAACTGTTCTGGTTCTGCCGAAGAGCCTTAGTTTGTTCAGTGTTTTTACTGTCTATTTGCACTGGGAGCTTTACAGGATTACGGGAACGATCAAGCATAATTAAAGTTAGGAAGTGCTACAATACTGCACGCCTCTGCAAATCCAGGGACACGACGAGCAAGGGATTTCTGCTCGATTCACTACTTAAACAAGGATTATAGAACGAGCGAACCTTTTTGCCTGGCTCAGAAGCTTAGGATTCAGAGGAGCGTGAAGGCAGGTCACTTCACAGTGCGCCAGGCTTGGGTGTCCCGAGGGCATCCGGCGCTAGGTGGCCGAGACCCAGCTTTAGTGCTCCATTTCCGTGACACCAGCAGCCCCTGGCCCACCCGTGCCCGTCCGCACTCACCAATGGGCTTGTCCAGCCTCATGAGACGCAGGTAAGGCTGCAGAGGGCGGGGCGCCAACTCTACTACCGCGGCCGCCGACAGGCTGAACTGACGTCCGCGTGGGCCCCGCCCCCCGGAGGGCTGCTGGTCTCCAGGGCCAGGCGCGCCAGCGGAGCGCGCCAGGGCCAAAGCGCCGCCCCGCGAACCCCACAGCCATGCCTGTGTCCTGGCTCGCAGGCACCGTGCGAAGCCCGCGCCCCCCGCGCCCAGCATGGTGTCGGGAAGCTTGGTTACGCACCAGCCTAACGTCGTTTCCGGGCGTCGGGTCGCGGGTGGGCATGCGCAGTGACACGGTGAGATGCCCGTTCGCGCCTATTCGCTACGGTGCGGTCGGGGCAGTGGTGTGGCTCTACTCTTTTAAGTAACCTGAAAGAGAGGTGGTTGTCACTTTACCCGGGAATGCGGTCGCCTTGCACTTAGCGTAAAAGAATTCCTGTTATCAGCTTTTGCAGTTTTAGCAGGAAAAAGACACGCAAAAATCTATTGAATCCCAAATGTTGATTTGCAAGCAGTTGGTTCCATTTTTAAAGCGAAAAGGGTCACCAAGAGGCCAAATCCAAGTCTAAGTTAAATCTGTACTCAGAGTTAAAGAATAGTCATTACACAAGCGAATACCTTATTTTAACAGTATAATTCAAAGGAGCTGGTATAATTGAGAGCCGTGGAATGTTTGGGAAGCTAAGAGCCTGCAGCCAGAACAGCCGATTGGCTCTAAATTTCTTGGGTAGCCATGTGTGCCAGGCACTGTTTCAGATGCTTTACACGTGTTAGCCCATTTAACCACTGACTAAGTGACCATCGGCAAGTCACTCATCTGGATTTTAGTATTTTAGGGAATTAGATTAGTCTTTAAGTGTCTTTCCTTAAACCCCCAACCTGGCATGCAGCGATATTTTGAGTCCCCATTGGTGGTGTTACCAGACAGGAGCCTAACCCTGAGCGGGTCTGCCTACTGCCAGCTGGTACTGTGTAGTTTCTTAACTTCATGTAGGAAAGATTTCATAACACAAGCTCAGGTGACTATGAGGGTACATTTATTAAAGCAGGGGACAGTAAAACAAGGAGTAGAAGAAGAAACAGGAGAGCCTAGGATGGGCTGCCTTAGCTAACTGGGAAGTCAGAGAAAAGAGAGCTTTGGAGCCAGGTTCAGGGGATGCCACTGCCCATTGCCTCGATGCACCACTGGGACAATGCACCACTGCCCATTGCCTCGAGTTTAGGAGACACATGCTTTGTTTGTGGGGAAAGAAGTGGGGGGAGGGGGGGGAGAGGAAGGGAAAGGAAATGGCAGGGCCTGCTCCCCAGAGAAAGAGCTCTGAGAGCTGCGTCTTTGTAGAGGCTTCTCTCTCTCTCTCTCTCACTCACTCACTCACTCTTCTCCTGGGGAAAAGGTGCATGAATCTTATGCAAGATCTCAGGAGAGTATTCATTAGACTTTTTATCAGCTCTCCAGGTCCTTTCAGGGCCATGGCCTCCACTGATTAGTGGGTGACAGGGCAGTGGTTCCTTGGCCATTGCATCTGGTCCTGCCATCACCCATCTGGTGTTTTGCTGCTTTTCTGGGTGTGTAGCTGAAATACAGCTGTGGCCTAGGTGTTATCTCTAGGGATTACTTTTTGTATGTGGCTGTAAATTATTCCACAAAGTTGTTCAGCTATATGTCTCAATTTCCCTATTCCACTTGCCAAAGAATTTTCCTAGCTTCTTACTATCCTGTCTCAGTGTTGCCCAGGGGCATTCCTTAATAATGCTACCAAACTAACACACAACTCGTTCACCAATTATAAACAGAGGGATCCAGGCACTGGGAAATCTTATTGTACAGGGTTAGGTAAAAGTAGGTTTACAGTTGTATGAGAAACACAGAGTTTATTTTTCTATTAGTATTTATTAATTATTGTATTATTTTCCATATGAACAACTAGAAACCTACATTTTCTCCCACCCTGTATACTGGTAACAGAAAAAAAAACACACTTCTTTATGTGTGTGTTTCCTCTACTCTAATTCTACTACAACACTGCTCCATTTCTGACACCAAGTGTATGAATTTTCCATATGTGAAGCAGTTGAGACACTACCTAGGTGGCCTGTGACATAACTCAATTCTGGTACTACCTGGGCATAGCATCAGATCCCACGGATTAAAGGCTCAGTTCCACAAGACTGCCCCTCCCCACCACTGCAGATGCTATGGCTAGGAGGTACCCGCAATCTCCTTCTGTGGTTTGACTTAATTTGCTAAAGTGGGTCAGGGAATTTAGGAAACATTTGTTTACTAGAATAGTAATTTAGCTGGATGGTAGAGATACATGGGGCAAAGCATGCAGGAAAGGGCACAGAGCTTCCATGACCTCTCTAGGCATAAGTCACTCTGCCCACACTTCCACATGTCCACCACTCTGGAGCTCTCTGAACCCCATCCTTTTGGAGCCTTGTGGAGGCTTCATTAGAGGCATGATTGACTAAATCACTGACCATTGGTGACTGAACTTAATCTGTAGTTCCTCTCTGCTCGTTGAAAGTTGGGAGAGGGGCTGAAAATTCCAAACCTCTAATAACATGGTTGGTTCCTCTGTCAACCAGCTTTCTCCCCTCAGGACTTCCCAAAAGTCCCCTCAAAAGGGGCTCCTTATAAATGACAAAAAACACTCCTATCGTTCAGGAAATTCCAAGGTTTTTAGGGGTTTTGTGCCAGGAATTGGAGACAAATACTAAATATATTTCTTATATCACAATATTATATAAGTACAGAAATATTCACTACATTCTCCATATAACTATTATATATTATACATATACAATATGTATATTGAAGTCTGAAGAAGACTTAAAGGTATAGCAATTCTGTGGCTATTATCAACAAGACAAGTAATAAAAAGTGTTGGAAAGGTTATGGAGAAAAGGGAACCCGAGACTTCTGGCAAGATGGAGGCATAGGTGGATGCACCATACTTCCACACATAACCAAGATTAGAACAACAACAATTTAGAGGCAGAATAACACCCAGAACTGACAGAGAATTTATCTGAATGGAAGTTGGACAGCCAAAAAGTTGAAATAGACCTGTTCATCCAGACCGGTAGGAGGGGCGGAGATGAGTAGCCGGGTGTGGGTCTCGGTGCGAGAACAGGGAGATCTGGGCGCATATGGCAACCGGGAATGCGTAAGGCATCCGGGGTGCGCAAGATCACAGCGGGTGGACCCTGAGTACACAAGCAGCAGCTGGCGGACCCAGTGAGGCAGCGATTGTGGACCAGGGCAGAGCACGCAACCCAGGATCCCAGGGAAGGGACTGAGGTCCCAGGAGAATGGAGCTACCAACATTGTCCCCTCCTGCCCCCATATATAATGTCACAATCTAGCGACTGGGGTGCCCAGCCCCGGTGAACACCTAAGGCTCGGCCCCTCACCGTAACAGGAGCGACCAGACCAAAAAAAAAAAAAAAAAAAGAGAGAGAGAGAGAGAGAGACATGTCTCAAACAGAAAAACAGATCAATGCCCCAGGACTCATACTTTTGAGCGACCAAGAAATAACCAATGTATCAGATGCACAGTTCAAAACACTGGTGATCAGGAAGCTCACAGAATGGGTTGATTTTGGGTGCAAATTAGATGAAAAAATACAGGTTACCGTAAAAGAGATGAAGGAAGATACACGGAGAACCAATAGTGATGGGAAGGAAACTGGGACTCAAAATTATAGAGTGGACCAGAAGGAAGAAAAAAACAACCAAACAGGAAAGAATGAAGAAATAAGAATTCAAAAAAATGAGGAGAAGCTTAGGAATCTCCAGGACACCTTTAAACATTCCAACATCTGAATTATAGGGATACCAGAAGGGGAAGAGGAAAAGCAACAGATTGAACATGTATTTGAACAAATAATAAAGCAGAACTTCCGAAGAGATCTAAGATGGCATCGGAGTAGGAAGGAGCAGATTTGGCTTTCCTCTGCTCAGGGGAGAAAATCCTGACCAATCTAGGGAGTAGAAAGGCAAGCAACCAATATATTTCAGCATTTTTGAAAACAGAGGACCAAGGATTGTGGCAGAACCGAAAGAACAAAGAACGGATCCTAAGGGGAGTGCTGCAACAGGGTAGGGTCCCAGGACAAGCGTGTGGTCCCGGGGCTGCAGCCCCAGGCCCGGGGGCCACTGCTGGGTTTACCATAGGGTTCTTGGGAGAGAGCCAGGTCAACTGCTCCCTCCCCAGCCGAGCAAGGTCTGAGCGGCTCTGGGAGGAATTCAGGTGCTGGCAAACACACTGGGGTGGTGAGCAGCTTTGGAGGCAGTGGACAGCAGAGCCGAGTCGCGCAGCGGACCCGCACTCCCACGGTCACTGGTCTGGCTGGAGCTTTGGCGGTGAGAGAAGACAGGCCACTGTGGGGAGCGGTGGGCTCGATCGGGAGGAATTTCTCAAAAGGAAGGAGTGAATAGACACAGACACTGTTTGGGGAATTCTCCTAAAGTGATCAGTGGCTCTAGCCTGTCTGCTCCCCAGCTGTGAGCGTGCAGGCATGGGCCGCGCAGGCACAGTCACACCGGCAGAGGATGGGCCGCGTCCTCGCGGGAGCACCGGCGCAGGAGCGTGCCTGCAAGGAGAGCATCCCCTCACACCAGCCCACAGCAGTAACCCTGGGGAAAGAAAGACCTGATTCCCACACCCAGGGCCCAAAGCTGAGGAGCCAGTGCGAACTCCATGGGCCAAAGAAGAAAAGCCAAACAAATCATCCTTCAGCCTGCCTCAAGCAGCAAGAGCAGAAAAACCGGTTTGGCCACTTTGAAA
Source organism: Phyllostomus discolor (assembly GCF_004126475.2). Lineage (NCBI taxonomy): Eukaryota > Metazoa > Chordata > Mammalia > Chiroptera > Phyllostomidae > Phyllostomus > Phyllostomus discolor. Next base: position 105,279,193 of record NC_040903.2, on the reverse strand, counting down.
TCAAGAGACTTTTTAATTTGATTCCATTTTTTTAACAATTTTTAATTTTTTAAGTTTTATTGTTTTTATTCTGTTTTGATTTCTTTTCCCTCTCTTACCTGATTTCTTGTTTTATTCCTTCCTCCTTCCTGTCCTCCAATTTTATCTCTTCTTCCTGCCTTCATCTGCCTTTTCTATTTTTTACTTTTTAAAATTTTTTCCTAAATACCTACAAGTGAGACAAAATCCTGGATCGGTGAAAAGACCAAAGTTGAACCCAAAGAAGGGGCATCACAACAGCTGGGTCAGTGAGATAAATGTCACTCTGCTATTACAGAAAACCTGCAAGTTATTGCATATTTGTATTATTATTATTTTTCCAGTGTTCCTACATCTTTTTTTAACAGTATTTTTATATCCCTCTTATTTTTGTATAGCCTGCTTTGCTAGGCTGGATTTATTGTATGACCTGACAGCTTTCCCCTGATATCTCTTTCTATACTGTATTACTAATCTACTGTCCATTAACTCACCTGTGTCCCATCAGCACACTACTCGATGTTCTGTACTCCCTATTCTTGTTACCTAGATCTTATAGACTCTGCCATATGAATGTTGCCATAATATTATTGTAAATAACTGCTGTTCCATGCAATTGTAATTACTTCACAACACCCCCCACCCCAGATCTTAGCCCATTTCAAAGTTTCCTGAACTCTATTACTGTAGTGGTTAACTCTATTCTCTCACACACTACACCTATTTACTATCCTTTACTCTCACCTTACCCCAGAATCTGACCGCCCACAACCTCTCTGCTTTATAGATCCAACTCACAATCCTTCCTCCCCCAACAAGAGACTTATCTTCTTTCCATGCTTTCTAAAAATCAGCTAGCTGGGTGGAAGACCACGGTTAACACTATACAAAGTGAAAGGATCTCCTATATCTTCCCTACTTGCTACTACTGTAAATAGCATAGAATTCTCTGTTGCTGTCTTAAACCATTTTGCCTTCCCCCTCCAACTGATGACAAAAAAGAATAGGTGGAGGAGGTAAACACCAGGATACCCACTGGAAGAGGAAACCCAACAACAAGGGAACCACTAACAGATAACAGCAGAAGAAGGTGAAGGAGGGAGTAGTAACCACACAAACCTCAATCCAGGACTTATCTGGAAATACAACTAAACAGTAGAGACAGTACCCAATACAAACAACTGAACAAGATTTCTTTAAACATTGTATACACAGAAGAACCAGCTTCAACACAACCTGCCCTCACCAGCACAATAAAATACAGAAGGTGGTGAACAGAGTGACCCACATTTAACCAGCTGGCGGGAAGGAACCACCAAAGAAAGCCTCAACAACAATCAAAACTCAAAGGCAAACACAAAGCCAACTTAAACGACAGCCCAAGACCAGTGAGCGTGGGGGGTCAAGGAAACAGCACCACTGAAACTCACCACTACTCTACTAAAGAAGTTCACAACATAAACCGAGGGAGCCAGAACAGATCAATATAAGAAGCTGAGGCGAACAAGAAGAGTCTCACAAACAATGGGAAGACAAAGAAATAATCCCCAAATGAAAGGAAAGGAGGAAGCCTCAAAAAGAATGCTAAATGAAACAGAGGCAATTCAACTATCAGATATTGAATTCAAAGCAGTGATTGTCAGGAAGCTCAATGGGCTCACAATGAGCTACGAGAAACTACAGGGAAGCTACAATGAACTCAATGAAAACTACATCGTCATAAAAAAGGAAATAGAAACTCTCAACAAGGGCCAAGAGGAAATGAAGAATACAATTTCTGAACTGAAGAACAGGGTAGAAGGAATGAAAAGCAGGATCGATGAAGCAGAAGGTCGGATCAGTGAGCTACAGGACAAAATAGAAGAAAACACCCAGAAAGAGCAAGAAAAGGAAAAGAGGCTCAGAAAAAAATGAAGAGGGATTAAGAGAAATGCAAGACAATATGAAACGTAATAATATCCATATAATAGGGATACCAGAAGGAGAAGAAGAAGAACAAGGGATAGAAAACCTAGTTGAACAAGTGATGATGGAAAACTTCCCTAATTTGATGAGACTAAAAGTCACACAAATCCAGGAAACACAGAGAGTCCCAATCAAGAGGAACCCAAAGAGGCCCACCTGAAGACACATCATAATTAAAATGGCAAAATTTCAAGACAAAGAGAGAATCTTAAAGGCAGCAAGGGAGAAAAAGGAAGTAACATACAAGGGGGCCCCAATAAGGCTAACAGCTGACTTCTCAATGGAAACACTCCAAGCCAGAAGAGAATGGCAAGAAATAATCCAAGTAATGAGAACCAGAGGCCTGCAACCATGACTACTTTACCCAGCAAGGCTCTCAATTAAGATAGAAGGCCAAATAAGAAGCTTCTCAGACAAAAGAAGTCTAAAAGAATACACCTCCACTAAACCAGCTCTGCAAGAGATGCTGAAGGGACTGCTTTAAGGAAAGAAAGGAAAGAGAGAGTGAGAGAGGATCACACGTACATAAAAGGCAATGAATAAGTACCTATCAATAATAACCTTAAACGTAAATGGATTAAACACTCCAATCAAAAGACATAGAATAGCTGATTCGATAAGAAAACATGACCCACACATATGCTGTCTATAAGAGACTCACCTCAGGATAAAAGACCTGCACAGGCTGACAGTGAAGGGCTGGAAACAAATTTTCCAAGCAAATGGACAGGAAAAAAAAGCCGGGGTAGCAATACTCATATCTGACAAAATAGACTTCCAAAGAAGGTCCATAAAGAGAGACCCAGAAGGTCATTTCATAATACTCAAGGGAAGAATTCACCAAGAAGACATAAATATTGTAAATATATATGCACCCAACATAGGAGCACCCAAATACATAAAGAAAATCTTAGAGGACTTCAAGAAAGATATGGACAGCAACACAATTATTGGGGGGGATTTTAACACCCCTCTATCAAAAATGGACAGATCTTCCAAACAAAATATCAACAAAGATATTGTGGCATTGAACAATACCCTAGACGAACTGGGCTTTACTGATATTTACAGAACCCTCCATCCCAAAGAAGCTAAATACACATTTTTTTCAAATGTACATGGAACATTTTCAAAGATTGAACACATGATAGGACACAAAACAAGCCTCAACAATTTCAAAAAAATTGAAATCATACGAAGCAATTTCTCGGATCACAAGGGACTGAAACTAGAAACCAATCCCAAGGAAAAAAACCCAAAACACTCAAATTCATGGAGATTAAACAGCATGCTATTAAACAATGAATGGGTCAAGAATGATATTAGGGAAGAAATCAAACGGTTTTTGGAAACAAATGAAAATGAGCTCACAACAATCCGAAACTTATGGGACACAGCCAAGGCAGTCCTGAGAGGGAAGTTCATAGCGATACAGGACCACCTAAAAAAGTTAGAAACATTTCAAACAAACAACCTAACCCTACGTCTACAAGAACTCGAGGAACAACAACAAAGACAGCCCAGAGCAAGCAGAAGGAAGGAAATAACCAAGATCAGAGCAGAATTAAATGACATAGAGACTAAAAGCACAATTCTAAAGATCAATGAATCCAAGAGTTGGTTCTTTGAAAAGATAAACAAAATCGACAAGCCTTTAAGCAGACTCATCAAGAAAAAAAGAGAGAAAACCCAAATAAACACAATCAGAAATGAAAGAGGAGAGATTACAACAGATACCACAGAAATACAAAGGATTGTAACAAATTACTACAAAGAGCTGTATGCCAAGAAATTTGAAAACCTAGATGAAATGGACAAATTTCTAGAAAAATATAACCTTCCAAAACTCAATAAAATGGAAGCAGAAAGCCTGAACAAACCACTAGCAGCAAAAGAAATTGAAGCAGTAATCAAAAAACTCCCAACACACAAAAGCCCTGGACCAGATGGTTTCACAGGAGAATTCTACAAAGCATTTAAGGAAAACTCACACCTATCCTTCACAGACTATTTCAAAAAACCCAAAAAGATGAAGACTCCCAAACTCTTTTTATGAGGCCAACATCATCTTAATTCCAAAACCAGATAAAGACACAACAAAGAAAGAAAACTACAGGCCAATATCGCTGATGAACATTGACGCTAAAATCCTCAACAAGATACTGGCAAACTGCATCCAACAGTACATTAAGAAGATCATACACCATGACCAAGTGGGATTCATTCCAGGGATGCAAGGATGGTACAATATTCGCAAATCAGTAAATGTAATACATCACATAAACAAAAGCAAAGACAAAAACCACATGATCATATCAATAGATGCAGAAAAAGCATTTGATAAGGTACAGCACCCATTTATGATAAAAAACTCAGTAAAGTGGGAATAGAGGGAGCATTCCTCAACATAATAAAGGCCATATATGAGAAACCTACAGCCAACATTATACTCAATGGGCAAAAATTAAAATCTTTTCCACTAAGAACAGGAACAAGACAAGGATGTCCACTTTCACCACTTCTATTCAATATAGTACTGGAAGTTCTAGCCACAGTGATCAGACAAGAAAAAGAAATAAAAGGAATCCAAATCGGAAAGGAGGAAACAAAACTGTCACTGTTTGCAGATGACATGATAGTGTGCAGAGAAAATCCTATACACTCCACCAAAAAACTGCTTGACCTAATAAATGAATTTGGTAAAACAGCGGGATACAAAGTCAATATCCAGAAATCAAAGGCATTTCTGTACACCAACAATGAAACAGCAGAAGCAGAAATCAAGAAAAAAATTCCATTTGAAATAGCAAAAAGAAAAATAAAATATCTAGGAATAAACCTAACCAAAGAGGTAAAAGACCTGTATTCAGAAAACTACATAACACTGAGGAGAGAAATCAAGGAAGACACAAACAAACGGAAACATATACCGTGTTCATGGATTGGAAGAATTAATATCATTAAAATGTCCATACTACCAAAAGCAATTTACACATTCAATGCAATACCTATTAAAGTACCAATGGCATATTTCACAGACATAGAAGAAACACTTCAACAATTTATATGGAACCATAAACGACCCCGAATAGCTGCTGCAATTTTGAGAAAGAAGAGTAAAGTAGGAGGGATCATAATACCTGACACTAAACTATACTACAAGGCCACTGTAATCAAAACAGCCTGGTACTGGCATAAAAACAGGCACATAGACCAATGGAACAGAACAGAGAGCCCAGAAATAAACCCAAGCCTCTATGGTCAATTAATATTTGACAAAGGAAGCAGCAACATAAAATGGAATAAAAATAGCCTCTTCCACAAATGGTGTTGGGAGAACTGGATAGCTAAGTGGAAAAAAATGAAACTCGAGCACCAACTTACACCTTATACAAAAATAGATTCAAGGTGGATAAAAGACTTAAATATAAATCGTGACACCATTAAAGTCCTAGAAGAGAACGTAGGTAGGAAAATCTCAGATATTTCACACAGAAACTTTTTTACTGACTTGTCTCCTAGAGCAAGGGACATAAAGGAAAGAATAAACAAATGGGACCTCATCAAAATTAAAAGCTTTTGCACAGCTAAGGAAAACAGTGTCAAAATAAAGAGAGAACCAACTGTATGGGAAAACATATTTGCCAATGATACCTCAGACAAGGGTTTAATCTCCAAAATATATAAAGAACTTACATGACTCCACTCTAAGAAGACAAGTAACCCAATTAAAAAATGGGCAAAGGACTTGAATAGACACTTCTCCAAGGAGGACATACAGAAAATCCAAAGACACATGAAGCGATGCTCAATATCGCTAGCCATCAGAGAGATGCAGATGAAAACCACAATGAGATACCACTTCACACCAGTCAGAATGGCTATCATAAACAAAGCAACAAACAACAAGTGTTGGAGAGGATGTGGAGAAAGGGGGTCCCTAGTGTACTGTTGGTGGGACTGCAGACTGGTACAACCACTATGGAAAGCAGTTTGGAACTTCCTCAGAAAACTAAAAATGGATCTGCCTTTTGACCCAGCAATTCCATTGCTGGGACTCTATCCTAAGAACACTAAAACACCAATACAAAAGAACCTTTGCACCCCGATGTTCATAGCAGCACAATTTACAATAGCTAGGTGCTGGAAGCAACCTAGATGCCCATCAGTAAATGAACGGATCAAAAAACTATGGTACATTTACACAATGGAATTCTATGCAGCAGAAAGAAAGAAGGAGCTCATACCCTTTGCAATAGCATTGATGGAGATGGAAAACATTATGCTAAGTGAAACAAGCCAGGCAGTGAAAGACAAATACCACATGATATCACCTTTAACAGGAATCTAAACAACAAAACAAAACAACAAAAAAACTAGCAAAATATAACCAAAGACACTGAAATAGGGGATAGTCTGACAGTGGCCAGAGGGGAGAGAAGAGGGAATTTCAGGGGGGAATGGGAATGGATTACAGGAACAAATCTGGAGGACACATGGACAAAAACTAGGGGTGGGGGGTAATGGGGGGAAGGGGGGAGGGTTGGGTGGGTGGGCTGGAATGGGAGTAGGGGGGAGAAAACTGTACTTGAACAATGATTAAAATAAAAAAAAAAGGAGAACTTCCCCGTTTCTGGCAAAGGAAATAGACTTCCAGGAAATCCAGGAAGCTCAGAGAGCCCCAAAGAAGTTGTACCCAAGAAGAAACACACCAAGGCACATCATAATTACATTAGCCAAGGTATAGCCTGGAAGCAGCAAGAGATAAGGGGACAGTAACCTACAAAGGAGTTCCCATCAGACTGTCAGCTGATTTCTCAAAAGAGACCTTACAGGCAAGAAGGAGCTGGAAAGAAGTATTCCAAATCATGAAAGAGAAGGACCTATATCCCAGATTACTCTATCCAGCAAAGCTTTCATTTGGAATGAAAGGGCAGATGAAGTGTTTCTCAGATAAGGTCAAGTTAAAGGAGTTCATCATCACCAAGCCCTTATTTTATGAAATGTTAAAGGGAGTTATCTAAGAAAAGAAGATAAAGAAATGACAGCAAACTCTCAATTATTAGCAACCACACCTAAAGCAAAACCAAAAGAAACTAAGCAAACAAGTAGAACAGGAACAGAACCACAGAAATGGAGATCACATGGAGGGTTAGCAACAGGGGAGTGGGAGGAGGAAAGAGGGGGAAAAGTAACAGAGAATAAGAAGGATAGATGGTAGGTAGAAAATAGACAGGGGGAGGGCAAGAATAGTATGGGAAATGTAGAAGCTAAAGAACTTACAAGTATGACACATGGACATGAACTAAAGGGGGAATGGGGGTGGAAGGGGTGTGCAGGGTGGAGGGGAATGAAGGAGGGAAAATGGGATGACTGTAATAGCATAATCAATAAAATATATTATAAAAAATAAAATAAAATAATATTTGCTAAAAAAAAAAAGGGACCCCACATTCATTGCTGGCAGGCATGTAGGCTGGTACAGTCACTTTAGAAAACAGTCTAGTGGTTCCTAAAATTTAGGAATAGAGTTACCATATGACTCAGTAATTCCGTTCCTGGGTACCTACCTGAAAAAGTCTAAAACATTTAGTTGCCAAGATATATGCTCTCCCGTGTTCATTGCAGCATTGTTAGCCGTGGCCAAGGCATGGAGACAACCAAAGTGTCCTTTGATAGAGGACTGGATAAAGAAGATGTGGTATATATGTACAATGGAATACTACTCAGCCATAAGGAAAGATGAAATACCACCATTTGCAACAATGTGGGTAGACCTTGAGAATATTATGCTAAGCAAAATAAGTCAGTTAGAAAAAGATAGGGACTATATGATTTTACTCACATGTGGGATATAAAACTGAAACTCCTAGACAAAGACAGCAGTACGGTGGTTACCAGAGGGAAGGGAGTTGGGTGAGGGTGGGGAGTGTAAAGGGGGCCAAATTTTTGGTGATGGAAGAGGATTTGAGTTTGGATGGTGGGCACACATTGCAATATACACATCATGTATCATAGAAATATACACTTGAAACCTATATGATCCTATTAAACAATGTTACTCCAGTAAATTTATTAAAAATTTTTAAAAAGGTATAGCAATTCTAGTCCTAGCAGAAACTGCCAGCATAAACCCTCTTCTACTTGCTTTCCTTGAAGTAACTGACAATCAGGAAAATTCTTGCAATTAGGTCACTAGACTCAGCTTAGGAGATTTCTTGTGAAAATAAAAGATGTGTTACAAGGATCAGATAGAGCAATAGCATCCTGAAGCTTATTTGTTCTAGCTGGCTATGCAACTTCAGTCTTTCAGAAGTTGGAAACAGATGAGCTTACTTTTAAGGAAAAAATAACTGGGGGACATTGATAAATGGTAGCCCAGAAACTGCCAGTCTTCTACAGCTAAAATAAATAGACTGATGTATATAAACATTTCAATTAATGGCTTGTAAGCCTGCCTCGGGGGATGAGGAAAGTCCTAAAATGGCAACCCTTGATGATCCAACATCTGGCATAGACTTTTCTTACCTATCATCCTCCAGTTATAAAAGTTATGATATTTTGCTGGATGGGATCTGCTGCAGAAGGACAGGAGTTCTTGTAACCCTCTTTTATTGGAAGACAATGGAGTGCTTCTGAGGCTGCATTGGCCCTGGGATAATTGACACAACCTTTGGCCTGCAGTGATCGAGGAACGCTGCAGATGGCTCGTCAAAACATGGGAAAAACATACACAGAGACAACCAGGTCCTGTGGAGAAATAGGAACGGAACAGCCACTCTCTCTAGTGGAGAGCACCTGGAGCCCTCATCTCAGTAGGTTTTTATTAAGAATGCAGACTCAGTTTGTGGATTCACAGTCTGGCAGAAAAGATCAAAAGGAATAGGTAACTTTCAAAGATGCTGACAGAACTCCCGCTGGGATTCTGGGCAAAGTTTGGGGTTTTATCACTATAGGACCTAAAAGACTAGTCCCATTTCCTGCCTGAGCCTTCATATTCTAATTTAATAACGTCCTCCAGCAAGCAGATCTCACAGGAGCGTGCATATTCTATGTCCCAGGCCTGATTACCCCAGGGGTCCGCTGACTCTGGTTTGGGCTGCACCACCCCTGTTATTTCCACAGATCTGAGTCAACAGAGGAGACAAAGGCAGCCAGGAGATTTGGAATTCTTACAACTAAGAACAAGGACTCAGGCTTTGACAAAGCCGAGGGGGCAGGGATTGATGTCCATCACCCCTTCATTTCCACAGCCCCGAGTCTCTTCCCTGAGGCCTGCTCGTGATCATGCCTGTCTTAGATGATCCCCTCCATGGGAAATCTTACCTGTCATTGGCTAACTGATCAAGCATAGGAGGCCAGGCACAGAACAGGCAGTGTTCATGCCAGGGAAATAAGTTTTATCTCCTTAGTGGCCCCTGGTTCGGAGGTCTCTCACTCAGCCTAAGTCACGGGGGGTTACAGCTTCCTAAGACCAGGCAGGGTGGATCCCAACAGATAATGGTGCTCTTTGGGGATTTGGGTTGTCATAGAGTGTCTTGTGTGGTTAAGGAATGCATAGGGTATTTTGGCCAAGGGCAAGCATTGCTAGATAGGTCTCCTGGCCATCTAGTCATTTTCATTCATGTGTTTTGTTAAATTAATTTAAAAAGGAGACTTATTAGGTTGTAGGTCTAGTGCCATTGGCAGCCTACATAAACCCAAAACCTACACCTGTAAATTCCTCAAAGTTATGAAATTGGAATGCTAAAGACAACCAGTCACAAACAGCCAACTAGGCTTCAAGTTGTAGGTGACCAAACAACATCTTTTCTTTGCTTCCATGCTTTCTCTATATGTCTATCCTGTGGCTCTTGTCAGCAGAGCACTCCTAACCATTTCTGCTTTGGCTTCCATTCAAGTGTATACATGCTTAAATAAACTCTAAAAATGTTTACTATGCCATAGTTTATCTTTTAACAGTTTTATGTCCTTTTCATCTGGATCTCAAACTCAACAAAGACACTTAAATTTCAACTCAGCAAAGACATTGCCTCGACTTTTGGAAAAATGGGTTTGTATCCCCAAAGTAGAAAATATCTATGTGATGTGATTCTTAGTTATACTTCTTGGAAGCCAAATGTGTTTTTCTGTCAATTTCAGGGGAAATATTTTACCTTTGAGGGAAAGATTCCACCTTTTTCTTTCCTTTTCATCCTTTTTAGGTGATATAAATTTGGAGTAAGAATGCTTATGTTGTCTTGTCTCTGATGAAAAGAACTCAGGGAGACGTGGAGATAATTGCAACCCCCAGAGTGGCCCTGCAGCTAGATGCAGAAGAGCTGGTCCTGAACCTGGTCCTGCAGTTGTCACACCAACAGGAGTTCCTGTACCTGGAAGCAGGCCTTCTAGCTTTCTTGGTGGGCTGCTCACTTGAAAGTGGTCATTAGATTTGCCATCAGACTTTTGTTTGGTAGGAGAAAGAGCCTTGAAGTTGAATTTTTTGGTGTGATAAAGGTGAAATCCGAGTTTCTGAATTTGCTTTTTTGTTTGACTGCACTCTCTTCCACTGACACTTACCTGAAATAGGAGCATCTTCCCATAAACATGGCCACGGCACTTGGAATTGTAGACAAAGTCCTTCAACTATATAAGATGTTTCCCTCCCTGAAGCACTAATAGAACTGTGCTTTATCTCTTTTATGGGATTTAAATAACTTTGTATTATATTGGTTTGTATGTTTTTCTCATTTTGATTGTAAACTCCTTAAAGTCAGAGAATATACATAATTTAATAAAATATTTATTGAATCCTTGTTTTATGAAAGCACTGTGTTGGCACAGGGTATATCAAGCAGAAAGTCTTACTCTTAAGAAGCACACAGACTACAAACAGTCCCTGACTTATGATGGTTCCACCTCAACAGTTTTTGAACTCTACTGCCAAGCCACTCTATGGTCTTGGGCAAGACACTCAACTGCGGTAAACTCTTCAGTAAAAGAAACTGTATTCTCTCTAATTGGACCTATAAGGCTCTGATTCTTTACGTTGGATCATGAGTCCCTGGGGGAAGGGATCCTGCTTTTTTTAAATCCTCATTCAAAGGTATGTCCATTTATGCCTATTGACTTTAGAGAGAGAAAGGGAAAGAATGAGAGGGAGAGAGATCAATCTTAACTTACTTATAAAGTAGAAATGGTTTTCATTCTTAAGAATAAACATCTATAATTAAAATATAACCTCTTACTTACAAAAAATAGTTCAGTGATAAAGACAGATATGCCATAAATCTGCACTTGACCTTGGTGGTAGAAATCATTTGTTACTTATTTTGGGGGGAAATATTGCAAAAAAGATTGCTAAAATATATACATACATATGTGTCTGGATAGATGTATGTATAAACCCTTATATTTTAAAATAATCCTTAAGAGAAAAAGTCTCAGTCAAAATAGCTATAAATAAATTACTAAAAGGAATTCAAGTAAGACTGAAGGGAGAGGATGAGGTCAGGAATATGGCAAATAGCAGAAGTCATGGGTGGTGGTCCAGGGAGCAGGTGTGAGTCAGCAGCCTCACCTTGCAGTTGAGCAGCATGTAGAGGACGTGGTCGGGGGTGGTCTGAGTCCTCCACTGCAGGACTTCTGGGAGGAACTGGAACAAAGCACAGACATTAGGCCCAGACCACTTGGTGTGGGGGCTCATTGCAACATTTAAATCAGTCTATTCTGTCTGAGTGCTCTTAGGGTGCATCTCCACAGAAGAATGAGGATACCCTGTCTAATGTGGTCAGCAGAACATGCAGGTGCTCAGTGTTCAGATATGACCTCTGAAGAAGTTTTGTGAAATCTGCCTACTATGGGAGAAGGAATTTCAGTGAGGTTACTGTGATGATAATAATGGTATATATAGGCTTTAATTAAGGACACACAGAAATAACATGTCCACCAAAATCTCCCAGTGCCACCCCAGCCCTGTTTTCCAGTTAGGGGGATGCTGAAATCTTCTCACATTAGTGATTACAAAAAAATACAGCACAAGACAAAACTGGAATTTGAAATATGAACAGTAAAATGACAACAAACTCACAACTATCAACAACTGAACCCCCCCAAAACAAAAACAAAAACTAACTAAGCAAACAACTAGAACAGGAACAGAATCACAGAAATGGAGATCACATGGAGGGTTATCAGTGGGAAGCAGGGAGAATGGGCGAAAAGGTATAGGGAAAAAGAAGCATAAATGGTCAGTACAACATAGACAGGGAAGGGTAAGAATAGTACAGGAAATGGAGAAGCCAAAGAACTTACATGTACAACCCATGGATATGAACTAAGGTGTGGGGGAGATGTAGTTGGGAGGGGGGTACAGGGCAGAGGAGGATAAAGGGGGGAAATGGGATAACTGTAATAGCATAATCAATAAAATATATTTATTTATTTCAAAGATTTTACTTATTTATTTCTTTTTAGAGAGAAGGGTAGGGAAGGAGAAAGAGGGAGAGAAACATCAATGTGTGGTTGCCCCTCACGTGCCCCCAACGGGGGACCTGGTTCACAACCCAGGCATGTGCCCTGACTGGGAATTGAACCGGCCACCCTTTGGTTCACAGGTCTGTGCTCAATCCACTGAGCTACACCAGCCCGAGCTCAATAAAATATATTTTAAAAATTATATGTTTTGCCAAAAATATTTAGCAAAAAAACATGCTAAGTAATGAAAGACTCCTGGATTACATGAGTCTGGTTCCCTGGTGCTATTACTCATCACTGAGAATTGGCCACAGACAAACAAACAAACAATTTTTATAAATACCTCTTTGGATAGATTTAGGGAGTAATACTGCTGAAGGATGCAACATAGTCACTCACCTGTGTATTTCATTGACTAGAGGGTTTAGGTTCTCTGTCAGGCCCACAGACACATGGAATAAGTGAAAAGGCTCCTGTACAGTACATGTTCCCTTTACACCCCTGTTACCGACCTGATCGCCATGCTCTTTTCACAGTTTATAGCACATTTCAAAAGAGAGATGCAGAAACGATCTATTCTGTCAGCTTTCCTTTTCTTTTTTAATGATAAAAAGAAGTTTCTTAAAGACCTGGAATAATGCTTTTAAATTTATGACTTCAAGAAACCCTAGATAACCTCAGTTTTCTGAAAATACTACCATTCACATTTTCTTTTCATTAAACACATACATGTAAGTCAACACACACACACACTTAATAGGAAAAGGTTGGGAGTCCCTAGAGAACATGCCAGTGTGGATGTGAGTGTGTGTAAGGGTGTGTATGTGTATGAGGGAACATGTGTGAGAGTGCATGAGTGTGAGGGAGAGGAGCAGGAGGCAAAAGGAGGAGAGGAAGTGGAGGAGGAAGGGTGAGAGATATTTACAAAAAAAAAAGGAGTTTAAAGCAACAAAGATGACAGTGTTTAATCCTCAGTTTGAGAAAATAAGGGCTGAGGGCCGCTATTGAGTTCTGTTCTTACTAGGTTTTCAATGAAGGCCAAGTCACGGGCTTAGAAATCAGGGTGTATGCTGCATCAGTCACTGCACATGGAGCGCTGTTTGTCTGCAGTTCAGACACCGGTTTTAAGATTTAGGTTGAGGGGTGTGATGCCACTAAACATGACTAATAACATGCACAGGTGCCATGACAACCACCCCAGCAGTCACCTTGGTTTCACTGGAATAATGAGGAATGCAGCAGGTGAGCACTTAATATCTTTTTGAAAAGGTTTTATTTATTTTTAGAGAGATGGTGAGGGAGGGAGAAAGAAAAGGAGAGAAACATTGATGTGTGAGGGAAACATCGATGGGTTGCCTCCCACACGGTCCCAAATGGGGATCTGGCCTGTAACCCAGGCTTGTGCCCCCAACCCAGAATCGAACTGGAGACCTTTTGGTTTGCTAGATGACACCCAACCTGCCAAGCCATGCCAGTCAGGGCACCTAATTAATACCTTTTAGTGACTGTCCAAGTGGGAACAGGCCACCCACTCTTCTCTACAAACACATAGCTGTCCAGAATTTGGTTTGCCATCAGACAGTCATCTTTCCACAGCTGTGTGGGGGGCCACAGGACACTTGAAGGCAGGGCTGCACTGTGGAGGACAGCCCACGACACAGGTTTCTGCACTGATGCCTTTGTAGGAGCCCTGATGCTGATTTCCATGCAGTCATAGAACATGACCTGTATACTCAGCTAAATCACGTTTGAGTTTTCATGGGTGGTAGTTTGGGACTGACTAATTTCTTAGCTCTTAAGAAAGAAACTATGAAATGGAAAATTAGGCAATGTGGTGCGTGTTGAAAGAAATCACGCTACTGTGTGGTTGGAGTGAGGTAGCTGCTGCTCGGAGACAGACACCCTCATCTACAGCCTTGCTCATCAGTCATTCGTTCCCTACCTTGAGGACCTGCCACAGAGCATCTAATGTTCTTCTCTGCTGAGACTGAGCAGGACAGTTCTTCGAAGCCAACTCGGAAACGGGCTTGACCTAGTTTGAAGGCTTCCCCATAATTTTTTTTAAAGAATCCAAACTATGGCAGGAAAAGCATTGTTTTGAGGGGATGTTACATTTTCAAGGTGCCTTATTTTGTGTTTCTCTGTCTCTGAGTCCAGTCTCACTTAGAAATAACTCACTAAGACGTTATTTCTGCTGACATTCTCTGGAGAACAGAAGCTCTCTCCCTGGTTGACTTAAAGGGATGTATGCAGAACACTCTTGCAGGCTTCACCCCTCAGAATGTGAAAATACAAGGTTGAGATGAACCCAAACTATGTATTAAGTTCATCTTTGCTGTCTCTTCCCATGCTCCCATTTATAGATTTACAAATGCACAAGCCAGCAACTTCATCTCAGTGTTGTTGAATTCCCGCGCTCCGGCACTTGACCAGGGTCTTCAGGGACAGAGGCAAGTGCACGGGAGAGCGGCGTTTCTCCTCTGGGAGGGGCTGCACTCTTGTGCACATTCCTCAGGTCTCCTCCAGCTGCTCTGATGGCATATACTGAGGGAACATTAAAAGTGGGAGATGCTTTTATAATTTTGTTGCTAGACCAACTGATGGGTTAAAGGTCTCTTAACAGTTTTGAGCTCAGTTAAGGAACTCTCACAGTAACAGTGTTGTTAGCTGAGTAAATACGCATTCATTCAGTTAAAAGGCAACTGGGGTACCTACAAATGATTTAAACTGTAGGGGCTCTGTTTTAAGCATCTAACAAAACACCCTTATGAAAACATGGCCTCACTATGTTCACCTTGGCTGCTGAGTTCTTGTTTGGAATCATAAATGTTTATTTCAAGGGGGCTGTAGAAATTATCTTATGCATTTCTCTTCCTGCATTCATGCAACTGAGTCCTCAGGGAAATGTCACCTAAGGGACATCACAGGTCATCAAACTGAGCTGGGGCAACAATTGGCACGTCACAGCTGCCATTTCATGTTTGTTTAAAAAAAACTTTTTGAATACACAGAATTAATAATGTCTCAATATTGAACAAGAACAGATGGGATATAAAATATCAATAAAAATTCTTTTCTTGACACTTACCAGTAACCATAAGCTCCATGTACCACACTGCAGTGTTAAAGCGGTACCCGAACCTCCCCGGTCACCTTTCCTTCACTCCCCCTTGAAGAAGGAGGCCCTCCCCAAGGCTCTCATCATGGAGCACCCTGGTCTTTCCCCTTGGCCACATTTCTCCTTTCGGGGTCCTTGACATCTGGTAGTTGAGCTGTATCCTGTCCCTCTGGAATCATATGCATTTGCAAATCATCCCCCTCCACAGTTATCTGTCCTGAATTCTGCTGTCACACTGCTGACCTGCAGGACTCTGTGATCTCCTCCACACTTGTGCACCGGGGGACACTAGGTTGAGGATGTCTGATGATGAGTGAAGGTGAGCAGGACAGAGATGTGCCAGTCACCTCAGGGTGCATGAGGACCCTGGGGAGTCCTGACCCCCTCAACACACAAAACAACCATGGCCAGAGAGAGCATCCCCAGTGCAGTCCATGCCCTGAGACAACAGGAGACAAAAGAGTCATCTGTCATCCTGTGGTTATGCTCACCAAATACTTTTGGTGATACTTTGTGTTTTCAGAGCCCCCCTCCGCCCCGAAACTAGGGTGCCCACAGAATTTAAAGAATGAAGAGTTCATTCAGTGCCACTCTATATTTTGCTACGGTAATCCCATAAATCAGGGATTGATAAAAAAAGGAAGGGGAGAGAAAAAATGGGGAGGAATATTAGTTAAGGAAATCTAGAATGTAAGAAAATGGAAGATGGAAACAGAACAAAAACAAAAGAACAGTGATGACTGCAAACCTGATGGGCTCAGAAAGCAAAACACTGACTTTTTAGGCTATTGAAGAGAATTACCTCATACTAGGAGAGAACAAAATGTCACAATGTGGAAATTGCATTCTGACTGCTATACAGACATCTTTGTGCTGTAGGGACAGTAACAGCAAAGGACAGAGGCACACAGAGTCACAGACTTGGATTCAAGTTCTGACCTCTCTCAACTCATGAGAAAACCACTTTTCTCCCCTGGCAAACATGTCTTCACATTAACCAAGAGGACCACCTGCCCCAGCCACCTCATTCAGTCTCATGCTCAGGGAGTGAGCCTCGGGGGCAGATGGTCCCTATGTTTACCACAGGGTACCCACCCTGCAATGACCCAGCTTCCTGTAGCTGCCTCACCACAAACTCTGCCCCCATAGCCACTCTACAGGGTGGAGCAAATGGCCATTGGGTCTAGGTCTGTCGTCTTCAGCACATTTTGGGCCCCACAGCTGTGGGTGATGCATTTTCCTCATTTGTGAAAGGAAACAAGAGGCCGCCACCTCCTGGTGCTCAGAGAGTTGGAGTTAATATGTGCAACATGCTACAAACCCCATCAGCCCAGCCAGAGCTCTTGTCCTCTGACATGTGTCTGCATTTCCCAACCTGGAGGCCAGGACCTTCTGACTCCACCAGCAGATATGCTTCCTCATGATGCACACTTGAGATAAATTCCCTTTCATCAACAACTGCAACCCTAAAGAGCACAATCAATTTTGGTTCCCAGAGGAGCAAGTCAGGTGACATATAATCATGTGTCCCCCAACTGCGGAGTACCAGGCAAATGTTCACTCTCAGGACATCACCAACAGGTTTGCAGACTCTTCACAGGCTTCAAAGTGTTTTCCCACGTGTTAGCAGCTTTGACCCCTAAATTAACTCATGAAACATGTAAAGAAGTGTTATTCTCATTTGTGTGCAAGGAAACTGTGACTCTGAGAGGCCTCACTGAGGCCACCAGCAGATGGAGTTCTGACTCCCAGTTAAGCACAGTCAGGACGCTGGCACCTCCTTCCCTCCAGAGGTCCTGCACACACCTGCTCTGAGTGGGGTCCGCTGGCCTGGCACAGCCCCGTGTCCACCCCACCCTCTGGTAGAAAACACCGCTCACAGCGAGCAGCTCCACTCCTGTGGGAGTGGAGACTCAGAGTGGGGGAGAATGGCCGAGAATTGCCTCCGTTTGTGAGGCTTGGTGAGTGTGGCACCAACACCACCGGCTGCAGAGGCCCATCTGAGACTCAGCACAAACCCTCCTGGCCGTTGGACACACCTGGCTGTTTTTGTCGAGGTTTAGGCAGGTTTGTGACATAAGTGTGGGGACATATCAGGACATTGCAGGGGTGAAGTGAGCCCTCCAGAAAAAGCTGCTTCATTTCTGACTAATGGATCCCACCAAGTAGGATTTGGGAAAGGTGTCTGTAAAACCAAGGCCAAACAATAAGCCCCAAATTGATGGGTGCTGTGGATTGCCTGGAAGTCACGGGAGGGGACTGTGTTAGAACAGGTACTGTGAAGAGACATCAAGCACATGTGCGGACCATGCAAAATACCATTCATACCACAGGGAGCACAAGCAGCACAGCAGTGGGAAGGTTCCAAGGGAAGAGGGGGGCTGCCTTGCCAAGCCTCATCAGGCTGAACCATCACAGAGGAACTGTGGGCTACTATGCACACTTAGAAGGGAAGTTTGGAGAAAAGAAAATATACTCTCAATATCTACACTTGCTCCCCACATGAACAGCAAGCAGGAGCCAGTTTTACAAACCTCTGACCACTAACCTTGGTCTAACAGCTACTTTTCTGGAATGCAAATCTAAGTTTCAGGGTTGATGCAATTTCTGATCAAATGGCATGACAATCAGGGACAGAAGCCCAGTTGATGAGGGTTGGCCACATCCTAACAAATGCTACACAGCTGCCTTGAACTATTTTGGGAGAAGAGTGGTGTTGGGAGCTGCCCTGCCTGGTTTCAGGAGCTGTAACCCCTCCATGGCTAAGGCTGAGTGAGAGACCTTTGGACCAGAAGCACTAAGGAGACAAAGCTTATCTCCCTGGCAGGAGTGCCACTTCTGTTCCTTTTTCCATAACGGAGCCCCAGTTTTTGATCTGTTAGCCAATGACAGGTAAGATTCCCCAAGTGGGGAATGACCTAAGACAGGCATGATCACATGGAGGCCTCAGGGAAGGACTTGGGGGGCTATGGAGAAAGAGGGTGATGGACTCTCGCCCCTTGGCTTTGACAAAGCCTGAGTCCTCGTTCTGCCTGTGAGAAGCTTCCTAATCTCTTGGCCATCTTGCCTCCTCTGCCTGACTTAAGCCTGAGACAATGACAGAGGGCAGTGCAGCCCTGTGCTAGATAGGATGGGATCCCCAGTAATCAGGCCTGATAAAGGATATGTAAAATCCTGTGAAACCTGCTTTGCTAAGAATGCTCTTAATTAAATGATAAAGGCCCGGGCAGGAAATGAGTTTTGTCCCTTAAGTTTTGTAGCCTTTTAGGTGATAGACCCTGACTCAGAATGAGCCCTAATAGTTCTTTGTATGTTGTCTATTGTTTGATCCTTACTGCCAGACAATGATTAATAAGCTATATTTGTATTCCTACCCAAAAAAACAATTAAAGCCTGTCTAGGCAGGGGCACCGGACGCTCTCCCCTAGAGAGAACGGCCTGCCCCTTTTTCTCCGCAGGATTTGGTAGTCCCTGTGAATTGGCCTCGCATCCCATCCATAATGCCGCGGACACTGCCAGCCAGTGTCTGCATCAGGGTGGAGCTCCAGGGCAGGAAAAGGGCTACCTGGAGCCCCTGGCTCATCCCCTGGAAGCTGTCCTATTCCGTGGATTCACAGTCACTATCCTCTCATCATGTAGGATGGTCACTGAAAACACAGCTGTTCTTCAGGGACAGAGGGAAGGCACAGTGAGCATATGCTGGAGATACTTGCAGGAGGACCAGTCTGCAATAAGGAGCTTTACAGTCACTGGTTATAGGTTCAGGGGATCACAGCGCCAAGGACTGCTTTGGAAGAGCCACCATAGCAACAGAATCTCATGCATCTTTCATAGTAAGCACAGTTCTGAGAGGTCAAGCCTGATGAAACTGCAAGGCAGAATCACCCACATTCCTCCTGAGGCTGCTGCAGGCTTGATGATAACTTCCCTATCTCTCAGCACCCACAGGAGGAGTTCAGTACCACTATCAGGACTACTGATATTTAGAAAACCACTCCATTCACATCCTGAGTTTGCACCTGTGAAGCAATAATCTCCAAATAAGTAGAAGTTTTGCATTTGTGAAGTGACAGTTCTCTACTAGATATGTCAGCCTCCCGTGTAAGCATGGGGTTGTGGCAACTACACACCCAGTGCCCCTTTTCACAGACACTGTAGTTTAAGAACAATGCAAAGGTGGAAATGCCTCATCCAAGTTATCTATCTCTCTCACTCCATTAGCTTGCAACACTGAAACAAGGTTCCAAAGCAGTTTATGGCTTTCTTCAAACTAGCAGAAAATGCAGGGGTTGTAATCACTAATATTTACCTCATTCCAAGCGAGGCAGGGGTGCAATAAGGAGGAAGAAAGTTATGAGACCCAGTTGCCTGTGCAAATTTGTAGCTCATCTGTGTTATCTTTGGGTCTTTTGAAAGGATCTGCTCCAAGATGAAGATTTGACTATTTGAATTGTTTTTATATTAAAAATAAATTTCTCAAATTGATATTTTTATTTAACTTAGAGGGGAAGTTAATGAATATGTATTTATGGGTTCAGGAAATTTCTATAAAGTTGGATATTCAAAACTAGATGTAATCACAAAGGTCAGTGAGTCTAGTTGCTTCATGTTATATAAAAGTAAACTGAGCCCCATCAGTTTATGGAATTTATGCAATTTTATATAAAAGTATAATCCACAGAAAACTGTGTGCTTAATTCACAGGTGTACTCACCTCCTGTAGACAAACTTCATGGACTCCATGGCCAGTGCTGTGGCTATAATGTTGTCAGCATTATGTCTGAGTCCACTGACTACCATAAGCCCATCTATCTTGCCCACCACAAAGACAAGCCCTCTGGGGCCAACGAAGCCCAGTAGACCTGTCCTCACGAAGGGGTACTCGCTGACAGGAGCCCCTGAGCTCGTCACGGGGAATACCTGGGGAAGTGTGAGCTGTGAGTGCCCAGCGATGCCTGTCTTTCTTCCTCCTCCTTGAAGCCCACTGGGCCTGCTTCTCCCTAGCCGTGTCTCCTAACCTGAACCCTGGCTGAGGAAGCCAGCTCAGGCAGCTGCTCTCAGCAGACACTACAAACCTGAAAGGCACCTTCCCCCACCTAGCACCTTACAATTTGGCCCCACTAGTCTGTACGCAGAGCCCCTCACATGTTCCTTTCCACAGCTTCTAAGCCTCTTAAGAGGTGATATGCAGAGGTCATGACAATGGTCTAATAAGCACCAATTAATTCTGCTTGTAAAGCCACAGCATAAACGTGATAAATGGAGAATCAAAATGCATTTTAAATAACATCTTTTAGTTATGAAATGAGCTCTATTCATTAAAATATTTTTCCTTATTGGAACTGTACTTAAATGATATGAATGAAGCAAATCACGTATTCAGACTCTATGCCTGTTTTCCTCAAACCTGGCAGGTGAATCACATAGGAAAGGAAATGGGGATTTTATTTAGATGTGTCTGGAAAACATGGATCTATAGTCAACAACCATGGTCCTGAACACTAAGAAACTTATCCCCAAACACTCAGGCTTCCCTGTGCACAACTCAATCAGAAGTGTGCTCCTCCTGGAGTCAGGCATCACATGGCCAATGGCAGGGACTCTGAGGACACTGAGGAGCAGCTGAGCTCCTGGCATGCTGAGTGTATCCTTCAACCTCTCACTCCCAAGGCCGTGTGTGTGTGGGCATGTGCTACCATATGCGTGTGCACATACTGCACACATCACACATGCATGTGCACACACAGCATACTGTAACCACCACACACACACCACATAACCTGCCTGTTGACGCTGTGGAGACAGTTATTTAGTGTGCACACCTATTCCTGCCTGCCCAAGTGTGGCCTAGACTGACAGGCCAAAAAGGGGGCTCTTGGCTCCCCCCCAGCGAGGCCGTGCTCGCATGCTCGTGTTTCTCCACCTGCCCACTGTCCCTGGTGTGCTTAATACACAGGCAAGGTGAGAACAGCAATATATTGAAAAGGCCCATTTTAAAGAAACTGTTATTTGCTCTTCTTCAACACTGGTTACAAAGTGAAAACAATATAAGCTCAATTTATTGAAAACTATAAAAGTGGCAAGAGAAAGTGAGACCACTTTAATGAGTATAAGAAATTTCTTTTTGAGAAATTGCTATTTTATCTTTCATGTCTGTGCTTCTGGCAATGATGCTTATCTCCCAGACCTACCTCGAAGGTGTTCTTGGTCATGCCAGAGAGGCCGTAATAGGATGTGTCTGCAGCAATTGAGCACATGCAGAGCTCCCCGATTTCATCTGTTCTGCACAGCTGAGGGATCCTGTCTGGCTTCACAGAGCACATGAAGGCCGAATGTGGAACACGGAGTATAGGAAATATAAGAGGGAGGTACAGGGAGACAATTACAGAGAGGGACATACATGGAGACAGAGACAGAGACAGAGAGAGAAATGAAAACATGGAAACATGGATGGAAAGAAACAGCGTCAGGAACAAAGATACAAATGTGACAGGGAGGTGATGAGCCAGGCAGTCATTTTCCCTAAAGTGAGTCGTGACTATCCATGTTATAGCAAAATGTCAAATTTCACAACTATGACATCAATAGATCATCCCAGTTGCTTTAATTTTAATGTGTAAATTGTATGTAAGAGGAGAGTAGTTCTTTCTGCCATAGACATGAGGATGACAGAGTAAGCCTAAGGGTCACTGGGTACAGCCACACCATCAGCAAAACACATGCAGCCTCCAGAATGCAACTTCAAGTTCATCCAATGAGAAGCATAAGACACTCCCCCTACAGTCTGTCAAGCTCCTCTGGGTAGAAGGCCCCCAGCTTCTGGTGGATATCATAACCTTTGATCTCAGATTCTCTGCCAAGCTGGGCCCTTTGGAGAATATTGGTTGAGAACTTCACAACTGACCACTTTCAGCATGTAATTCAACAACGCTAAACTTTCCTCATCTGTGGCATGCATGTCCAAAGCTGTCATGACATCTGCGCCCCACACTGGCCACCACAGACTGTGGGTCTTGTTAGGGAGTTGGCAGTTCAGCAAGGTGGGATGTGTGTCAGTGATGGCTGAGCTGACCAGAAAGAGCCTGACCCTGTCACCCTGGGTTGCAGTTAAGGTGACAGGAATGGCCACATCTAAGAAACAGAGCCAGCAAAACACAGGAGACATACAGCTTATTCATGGTGGAGGGGAATTCAGAATAAAATTATACCAAAATATTCTTCACCCACCAGATGAAATTTGAAAAATCTGTAACACACTGGGCAGGAAGCAGTGAAGAGAGAGGGTCATCCCTCACTAGTGGTAGGATGTTTATTTTTACAGTTTTTCCAAAGGACACAATATTATCAGTTATGTGGGCATCTACCCTAGAAACAAATCCAATTTCTAGAACCTTTCCATTTGGTCATCCTCACACCTGTGCAGATGAAGCACAAATGAGTTATTCCCAGCATCACCATTCAGCCGGACAAGATGGACAATCACTGTACACTCCACGACCTGGAAAGGAAAGAGAGCCCTTCACACACCACAAACACGCTCTAAAATGCAAGACAAGCTTGCACTGCCCTATATCATGTGACACTGAACTGAGGAAAACCCAAGAATGCTCTCTCATTACACGATGTAGGAAAAAAAACCCACTAAACTAAATTAAAAAATAGACTCTGGCTGGTGTGGCTTAGTGGATTGAGTGCCAGCCTGTGAACCAAAGGGTCACCGGTGTGATTCCCAGTCAGGGCACATACCTGGGTTGCAAGCCAGGTCCCCCGTAGGGGGTGTGGGAGGGGCAGCCACACACTGAGGTATCTCTCTCTCTCTTTCTCCCTCCCTTCCCCTCTCTCTAAAAATAAAAAATAAAAATATTAAGAAAAAATAGGAAAACAAGTACATATGTGTATGTCACTGTGTGTGCCCCTATAGCCCCAGAGCATTTCTGAAAGGAAGCATTGTTGCCAGAAAGAAAGTTTTTCATTGTACAAACTGTATCTTTTGAGGCTTATTTGAAAAAAATAATTTTAAAGAAAAGTATCCAGGAGGCCTGGTCAAGGCTGAAAGTGTACAGTGGGTCTGAGACATACAGCATGTGGAAGTTTTGAGGGCTGAAGCAAAGCTTCTGTGACACCAGGGGTACAAGGTGACAGGCTCTCTGTGGATAGGCAAGGGGAGGTCCTGGGAGGGTCCACATGGCCCTCGTGCCTACAGCACTCAGATGTGTGCACCTCTGGCTGTGGCACGTGCTGGTGGTGAGGAAGCTGTGTCTTCATTGCCAGTGCTGTGCATGTGTGTATCTGCGAGGCTGTGTTGTGTGTGGATGTGGCTGTCTCTCTGTGAGGTGAGACCACACTCCTGTGGGCTCATCAGAAGGAAAAGGTCCAGATTCCAAGTGGAACCTGCAGCTGAAAAGGGGGCCCGCTCTACTGAGGGGGCCTAAGGGTTCACAAGCCTCCAGAGAGAGGGGACATATGAGGAGAAACGGACACAGGTAAAGGTATGCAAATCAGAGAATGGACTCCCACTCTTTCCAGCACAGACGGTCTCCCTGCACTTCCTAGAGCTCTAAGAAGGCACAAGAGACACCCAAGCACAGGGCTGGGGGCGAGGGGCGCATGGGGTCCTGCAGGGTGAGCCTTTCAATCAGGGCTTCTCTATGCTCATTTGTGGTAATGGTTTCTGTGACTTTTAAAAAGGGCCCTACCGCTAAAACAAGCTTCACTGAATAATCAGATCCCCATTCCTCAGTTTTCATGGGTCTGCTTACAAGCTGAGCCAGCACCCAGCCCTGTGTGGTGGGTGCATCAGGATGACCAGTGAGAACCCAGCCCTAAGAGGAGAAGCCACCAGGTGCCACGGAGGCACAGAGAAGACCCACCAACCCTGGGGGAAGTGGACCCCAGGTTCCAATGCACAGGGCAGTGTAGAAGCCTTTCCTCAGCTTCTTGAAAAATTTGGGTTTCCTGTCACTAGGAGGGGCAGCTACTGCCAATCGTGAAGTTTAACAAAGATGTGAGGAGATTGGGGTTACACATTATTCCTAGAGCTCCTGCCAGAGGGGCCAGTGATGCCGTTAGGGAAGTACTTGGTATCTGATCCATCCACCAGCCACGGCTGGGGCACTGACTGAGCTCCTGCACTGTCTGTGGCCCTGGGCCAACACTAACCTCCAGGCATCACTAGGCCAATGTCCTGCACAGTGAGCACAGACAGCTTTTCTTCCGAGTCCACCTAGATGACCCTGTAAGTCAGCCCGTGCATGGAGAGGACGCCCCGGCCTGGGGACTGGTTGCTGTCATCTGTGGGCCTGTAAGAGTAGTTTTGTCTAAATATGTAGAAGCACAGACAAACACGTGAGCACACGTGCCCACAGAAGGCCAAGTCAACCACCTCTGAGTCCCACAGGACTCCTGAAGGCTGCCACATGTCTGGGGTTCTCAACTTGTCCAGGGCCCTGGTTTTGATATGTTAGTGTCCACTAATTATTTCTGTGAGTTTCCAGAATATTTTAAAAACACCTCAGAAAAGTGAAGACATTGTAGCATTCTTTTAACACCTTCCCCCTCCCACTACACACACACACACACACACACACACACACACCATAGACTAACTGGTTCAATTCTATCTTTCCACCCCCTATCTCTGCAAGATTATATTTTTCAGTTTTGGAAATGGTTAAAAAGGGAGCTTAATGACTCTAAAAACACAGTGATAGCATGGAATATAAATGATGGAGATTATGTTTATCTAGACTCAAGTTCAGATGTGCATGGTGTAGGCTCAAGAGCAACTGTATACGTGAGAGTCTAATATGAGGCTGATGCTGTGCCATTCTGGACAGCAAGTTCTTAGGGGTGCTGTTTGGATGAGAGACATGCTGTAACATGCTTTTATGAATTAGGGTAAAATACAGTTTCACTGTATCCATGGTCCATCTTCTCCATGGCCTGTGGGCTCCATGGTTCACCCCCACCCCTTCTGGCCTCATTTTTACTCTCCCTGTCCTCCAGTGCCCAGCCTGTCCCCATTTGGGGGCTTTTGCACTTGTCTTGGCCTCTACCTGGAAGTTCTTTTCACAGATGTCCACCTGACTTTCCCCCTCACTGTCTTCTGGGGTGGCTCAAATATGCACCTGCTGCCAGCTCCCATCTCCACAAAGCGGGCCATCTGACTGCCTGTGCTGGGCCTCCTGCGCCCATCTGAACTTCCTGGTCATGGCTGTGCCCTCACCTCTGCGGCAGTGTCTGTAGTAAGTGTCTTACTAAATCAGGAAAAAAATGAGTGTTTCCAAGATCATGGGGCCTTATCCCTACAAACTAAACATTCTTCCATGGGAGCTAAGTGAGAGCAAAATCTAGAAAAACACCACATTATTTCTGGAATTTTCCATCTGCAAATGTTCAATGCAGTTTTAGGATCTAAAGGCTGGACTATAAAAATAGAATTTTGCTATTTGCCTCCCAAATATCATGAACCTAAAAGCATAAATGGGGGAAACGTGAAAGTTAAACTTTGTGAAAGGAAGTCTTATTTTGAATCAAGCAACTAGTGTATTTTTAAAAGAAGTGTATGCTATGTGTTAATTATATCTCAATAAAGAGAGAAGCATAAAAGACCCTAGAAATAGAATTATTCTGTAGCAATCAAAAAGGGCAGAGCCAGTCTAACAAAAAAAGTCTGCTCAAATAGTAAGAGTCATGTAAGTTATGTGGAAATGATGAGATCAGAACACTTGAAATCCATATTACTCCCCTGGATTTTTCTTTTCCAAAGACTCCGACACATCAGAACCTTGAAACGAAAGAGAGGAGCTCCCATCTACTAAGACTTCCTCACTTGAGATTGTACCTGGCAAAGATCCAAGTGAGAGTCAGAATGCATAAGCCTTAATACCTGTTGTGGGTTGAATTGTGTCCCCCAAAAGATATGTCCATGTTCTAACCCCTGAAACTTTGAACTTGACCTTACTAGGAAATAGGGGCTTTGAAGATATAATTAGTTCAGATGAGGTCATCCTGGAGTAGGGTGGTGGGCCCTTAATCCAATGGCCAGTGTTCTACAAGGAGAAAAAAGAAGAAACATAGACACAGGGGGAAGGCCCTGTGATGACAGAGACTGAGACTGGGGTGACCCCTACAAGCCATGGGACACCGAGGAAAGCCAGCACTACCAGAAGCTGGAGACAGGCCTGGAACACATTCTGCCTCAAGCCCTCAGAAGGAGCCAATCTGCTGACACCTGGAGTCCAGCTTTTTATTTTTTTTATTTTTTATATTTTATTTATTTATTTTTAGAGAGGGAAGGGAGGGAGAGAGAGAGAGAGAGAGAGAGAGAGAGAGAGAGAGAGAGAGAGAGAGAAACATCAGTGTGCGGTTGCTGGGGGTTATGGCCTGCAACCCAGGCATGTACCCTGGCTGGGAATCGAACCTGGGACACTTTGGTTCCCAGCCCACGCTCAATCCACTGAGCTACGCCAGCCAGGGCAAGAGTCCAGCTTTTTAGACCCTAGAACTGTGAGAGAATGGATTCCTGTTGTTTAAAGGCACACAGTCCTGGGAAACTGCTGCATTATAAATGCTGCATTATAAAGCCATGCAAAAGCAAAATGTTGGCTTTATGTGCTACAGCAAAGCCTGAGGATGGAAGATCATCAATGTGTGGTAACCAAGCAGCCAGAGGGGGAAAGGTATTTTTTAAGATCCAACAATGTGCAGTCTGCTGTCTTGGTTATGAGACCTGTTTTCCTATGTTTAATAGTGAATGAGAAGCAAGATTCCAAAATGTAATAATTAAACACCTTAAATTATGAGCTGTGTTTATTAAAGGACACTTTCAATCATGTCTATAAAATGATAATTACAAAAGATTGAGTATCTTCACTTGAAATGTCAACCAGTGACGCTGATCTTACATTGCTTCAAACCCTGCCTCTGTGAATTTATATTGAATAGAGTCCTAGCTGGTCAGAGAGATAGCTCAGTCCCTGGCTCATGTTCTGGCAAATTTGCAAAAAGGCAGAACAGAATCATGTGAATTCCTAGACTCAGCACTCAGCATCATCACCCCGCCTTGTCACAGAAAACACAGTCCCAGTGCTGTCCTCTGGTCTTTTCTGCAAGACCTGCCAGCCCACAACACCTCCTGCCTCATGATAAAGCTTTGCTCAGTTGATGCTTGTGTGTCCCCAATTGTCCTGAGGCCTCACACAGAGTTACTCACTTAATGCACAAACCTACACAGGCATCACTCTTCCTCCACATCACTGATTAGAAAACTAAGGCACAGAAGATTAGTCCAGCTGTGATGGTTACTATGCCCAGGTGGGCTTGGTGGCATTAAATTGGTAATGATAACCTTCAGTTCACCAAAGCAACCATCTGGTAATTTGTGGACTGGCTATATCCCAAGGTAGGCAATGTTTTTTCTTGTTTTAAAATTGGGAAATGGCTGGAATTACTGGAAAACATTTTCTTCTGAGAAGAGTTATTAATTGATGGCTTGGTGGGAATGGAAAGATTTGTTAGCTTGATGGAACTCTATGAAAAATGGTGCTTGTGTGTGTGTGTGCACATGTACATTTTCCTGTGAAGTGTGTCCATGTTTTTTTGTCAGATTCTCAAAGGTTCTATAATACCTCAAAAGAATAGTAACAATTGCTCATTTTTTATTCCACTCATAAGTTACTCACCCTTGATGCCCTGTTACATTTTTTAAATTTCAAATCTGTAACAGACAGGAGGAAATGAATTTCATATAGTGCTTTTATAATTAATATACTTCCATACATTTAAAGCTCTTTTGTGAGTATTATTAAATTGGGCCATATGAAATGTTGACAGAATCACTTGAATGTGAACTGCTTGATAAGAGAGCCCATTTACTGGGAAGGAAGAAGCTGACACTAACCGGTGGGTTTCTGAAGTTTGTTTGGGCCAGGGTGATAGACTTCTTACCATTTTTTGACCTGAGAAGATGGTCATTTCATATGTTTTAACTGAATAATATTACAAGTAAATTTAATTCAATGATTCACTGATATATCCCCTAGAGAAAGTGACATAAAGGAAGGAACAAACAACTGGGGCTACATCAAATTAAAAGCTTCTGCATAGCTAAAGAAAACATCAAAATAAAATAAAAAGGGAACCAACCATATGGGAAAATAAACCTTATCAGCAAAATAAAAGGGGAACCAACTGTGTGGGAAAATATATTTGCCAATGATACCTCAGACAAGGGTTTGGTCTCCAAAGTATATGAGGAACTCACATGACTCCACTCCAAGAAAACAAACAACCCAATTAAAAAATGGGCAAAGGACCTGAACAGACACTTCTCCAAGGAGGACATACAGAGGCCCCAGAGACATATGAAAGGATGCTCATCATCACTAACCATCAGAGAAACGCAAATTAAAACCACAATGAGATGCCACTTCACACAAGTCTGAATGGCCATCATAAACAAATCAACAAACAACAGGTGCTGGCAAGGTTGTGGAGAAAAGGGAACCCTGGTGTACTGTTGGTGGGATTGCAGACTGGTGCAGCCACTGTGGAAAACAGTATGAAATTTCCTCAGAAAACTAAAAATGGATCTTCCTTTTGACCTGGCGATTCCACTGCTGGGATTATACCCTAAGAATCCTGAAACACCAATTCAAAAGAACCTATGCACCCCTATGTTCATAGCAACATTGTTTACAATAGCCAAGAGCTGGAAACAGCCTAACTGCCCATCTGTAAATGAGTGGATCAAAACATTTACATAATGGAATACCAGACAACAGAAAGAAAGAAGGAACTCCTACCCTTTGTGGTGGCGTGGATGGAACTGGAGAGCATTATGCTAAGTGAAATAAGCCAGGTGGTGAAAGACAAATACCATATGATCTCACCTATAAGTGGGACCTAATCAATAACACAAACAAGCAAGCAAAATATAATCAGAGATGTTGAGATAAAGAACAAACTGATAGTAACCAGAGGGGAGGGAGGACAAGGGTAATGGGGGAAAGAAGTGTCATCAAGGACCATGTATAAAGGGCCCATGGACAAAGCCAAAGGCAGGGTAGAATTGAGTGTGGGATGTTGGGGTTGGTGGGGTGAGGGACAAA
Source organism: Phyllostomus discolor (assembly GCF_004126475.2). Classification (NCBI taxonomy): domain Eukaryota; kingdom Metazoa; phylum Chordata; class Mammalia; order Chiroptera; family Phyllostomidae; genus Phyllostomus; species Phyllostomus discolor. The sequence goes on along the minus strand of NC_040903.2, from coordinate 105,249,526 downwards.
TGCAGGATAACTGTAGTTGAACAATAAAAAATAAATTAATTTTAAAAATGAAAAAATTAAAAAAATACTTTTCAAAACAGGCAGTACCTGAGTATTTAGTTAGGGGTCATGACCTCTTTTCCCTTAGATTGCCATATTTAAAAATGATGACAGCCAACACGAGAATGGCCATCTGCTATAAATGAATCAAAATAATACGTATGGTTTGTTTTTTTGTCAGATTGGCAAAAGATACATTTTATTGTGTGCTGCAGAGTTTTAGTAATTAGTTTATGTGTGCCATGAGATGAAAAAGGTTAAAATTACTGGTATTTTTCTTTTCCAAAGACCCTGCTGCATTATACTCTTAGTGTATAGGACTCATTTATAAGTACTGCTGACTGAAGACTGCCCACATTACTTTTTGTTCAGAGCAGAAAAGGGAAACCTAGCACAAAGGAGACACAGCATGGCAACTACTTACTTTCACATTGCCTCCCATTTGCTGTTAGTTAATGTGCTGCAAAAAGAAGAAACAGTGTCATGTAACAGCAGTACCTTCTAAAATTGATCAGTATGGATAGGTAGTTTAAAAAGTAATTGTAACATGCTCTATAGTGCTGTGAATGTTAACCATTTTGGGCTTGGGTGGAGGGAGGCAGGTTCAAAGATGTAGCTTCTTCATGGAAAAGTTTTCCATTTTCCTGAAACTAAAGATTTCAGATGACTACAAATATCGAGTGGGTAGATAGTAAAAAATAAGACCTCTTGAATTCTCTGAATCATGAAAATTTTAATTTAGAAAATAAGTACATAGTGTTTTCAGCTCTTACTAAAACAGTGATGACTTTCTTTTAGAGTCAATCACAATCCTACCCCGGTTGGTGTAGTTTCCATTGGAGTGTAGTCCCATAAACTGAAAGGTGGAGGGTTTGATTCTCCATCCGGGCACATGCCCAGGTTGTGGGTTTGGTCCCTAGTCAGGGCTCATACTAGAAGCAACTGATGGATGTTTCTCTCTCACATTAATGTTTCTCTCCTTCTCTTTCTCCCTACTGCTCTCTCTAAAATCAATAAGCATGTCCTTGGGTGAGGATAAAAATAAAATAAAATCAATCACCACCCTGGAATACTTATATTCTTTCCTTTCTTCTTCCCCACTTCCTCAGACTCTTATCTAAAGGAATTGTGTCTTCTTAATTCAAATTTAGTAAAACATTGGTTTTCCCACAGAAGTCAATATTACACTTCCTAGGAGTATTCTTGCCATTTGCAAAGACTGAGTGGTATTTTTCAGCCAGAGCCTGTGACAATCTGGAAGTCCTGACAGTGATGAGAGTCTTTGGGGAAAATAAAGCTGAGGGCAAAGATAATTGACACAAGGGCAGTGGTGGGGGAGGAATGAGAGACCACTGAGTTCTTGTAGGAGAAGTGGGGAAGTCCTGAGAGACCAGAGCTAGGAAGGCAGCTGTCTCTAATATGAGACCTTAGGGATTTGCTGTGGGCTCTGAATCCTCATATGTAGGAGGAATAGGAAATGGGATCGATAGCAATATGCTTTTTTATGTTAATTTCTCCCTTTTGGTGACTTGGTGACCTACTCTAGCACTTTAGATTGCTCTGATATTTAACCTCAGTGAATACTTTAGACATACAACTGTCTTTTTATTCTGAGAGTAAGCTGCTTGGAATAGACTAAACTATACCAAACTATAATTTTAGCTCATGGCCTATGAATAGTCTCCCTCTCATAGCATCACGATGACCATTAGCAAGTCTGGCCAACCTAGCTCTCTGCCTCCATGACCAACTTGACTGGAGAAGTGTTGTAGTTATATCAACATTCTCCTGATCCCTCCTATCCATCATTCTTATAGGAGTTAACGCCGTTACTACTGCTTCATGTTCCTTTTCCATGCTAACTATAAACCAACCGGCACCCACACATTATCATATTAGCAATATTAAACCATCCTTTACATGAGAAAAGACACTCATAATAATGCAACTAATGCCCCATTACTCTTAACTATTAATCCCAGGATTATTTTTGAGACTTTACATTATAAATTAAACAAAACATTAAGAGTGAGAATCTAATAATAGAATCTAAAAATTATTATTTATTGAAAAGTATGCTAGAACTGCTAACTCATGCCCCTACACCTAAGAGTGTGGCTTTTTAAAACTCTGAAAGTAGACCCTTGGTCTTAGGAACCAAAAACTTGGTGCAAGTTCAAATAAAATTAGGAAATCTAATTGCCTCCTCAATAATAATTTCACTCCTTATACTAACCGAACCAGTCATAGTAACTGTCTCTAATATTCAAAAATACATTGTATACCCAAACTGTGTAAAAACTAGAATCTTATACACCTTTATCACCAGCCCAATCCCCACGGTAAATGTTTACCTACTCCAGCCAAGAAATAGTCATTTCTAACTGACACTGAACAACAATTTGAGCTATGAAATGATCAGTCAGCTTCAAACTGGACCAGTTCTCAGAGGTATGTACTCGTACTCATATACCAGTAGCACTGCACCACTTGTCACATGATCTGTTATGGAATTCTCAACGTGGTATATGCAGTTGAATCCAAATATCAATGTATTCTTCAAGTGCCTTCTAGTATTTCTCATCCCACTACTAATCCTAGTTCCCACTCACAATCTTTTTCAATTTATTGGCTGAGAAAAAGTAGGAATTATGTCATTCCTGGTAAATGGCTGATGATATGGCTGAGCACATGCTAATACTGCCTCCCTGCCAATCTTACACAACTGTATCCGAGATACCGGACTTATTACATCAATAGCGTGATGCCTATTTAACCCTAACACATGAGAATTACAACAGGTCTTTTTACTAAACTTTGACAATGCCAACTTCCTCCTAACCAGATTCCTCCTAGCTTCTACTAGTAATCAGCCCAATTCAGATTGTCCACAACTATCCTCTGCCATGGAAGACCTTCCACCTGTCTCAGCACCACTGCACTCAAGCAGGCATTTCTCTACTAACCTAACTCTACCCACTAACAGAAAACAATCTAATTCAAACAATAATATTATGCCCAGGAGCATTACCACACTGTTTATAGCAATTAGTATCCTCACCTAAAACAGTGTTAAAAAAACTATAACTTTCTCCACCTGAAGCCCACTAGGCCTAATAATAATAACCATCACCCTTAACAAACTCTATCTAAGCCTTTCTCCATATGTGTACACACACATTTTTTAAAAGCCATACTATTCTTATGTTCAGGGTCTGTTAATCACAGCCTAAATGGTGAACAAGATATTTGAAAGTTAGACAGACTGTTCAAAGCACTACCCTTCACTCTCACTGCCCTCATTATTGGAAGATGGCAGTAACAGGAATACTTTTCCTAACAGGATTTTATGCCAAAGACCTAATTATTGAAACTGTTAACTCATCATATAGCAATACATGACCCCTACTTAATCACTCTTATCATCACAACATCCCTACCAGGAAAATTATATTTAAATTTTTTTTTTTCATTAGGCAGTGAGATTGACAATCTTGGTAGCAAACTGTTGGTACCATTCCTTTCCCAGTGTTGAATTTTCTTGATAGAGGCTACTGTCTTTCACTGAAAAGCAAAATTTTATTCTTACTGTAATCTGATAAGTTACAGAGGACAGATATTAGTACTTCCGTTTCCATGTTATACTCATAGCAGGTAATAATCTTGTTTAAGTTTTATACCCCAGTTCAGATGTGCAGCTAGGTACAGAACCCAGTTTTCTTGATTTCTTTCCCTTGCCCACTGTGTATTTCAGATGCCACAAGACTGGGTTATCTGACCTACAGCCAAAGGACCCCAAATTAATTTTATAATTGTAAAATTACAATTTTACAGTTTACAATTTTAAAATTTTATAATTATAAAGTTGTAAAATTTTAAAATATCATTGTAGCCCTGGCTGCTGTGGCTTGATTGGTTGGAGCATCATCCCATAGCCCAAAGGTTATGGGTTGATTCCCAGTCAGGGCACATACCTAGGTTGCCTGCAGATTGTTGAAGTTCCTTTATAGTTACAAAGTAAACAACATTTGTTCAGCAAAGACGTTCATAAGAATATGGGAAGCAGTTTGAGAGAGTAAAATATATAAAGGAATTATTTTGTCAGTGGCTGGTTTAAATTGAATGTGGGGAACTACATTTCTAAATTATTTTTTTTTAATTATTTTTTGGCAGTGACACGGCCAAGAAGGCAGATGGTGACAGGGCTCCTCAGTGGGGCAGGGCCTGGTCCAGAGCCCGGAGAGAGTTAGAGATCCTGCAGTGGAGCCAGTAGCCAGGTCAGGGGACCCACAGAGTGCATCAAGGTGGCAGGAGGGCAGTAGCAGAAGACTGGTCCTCGCCCATCCTGACCCTGGTGCACGGGGCCAGAGGCCAACCTCTCTGCAGGCTGCAGGAATGTGCAGGAGAAATGAAGACGACAGTGTCTTTCACAGAAGTCATGAACAAAAATACTCAACATCGTGGAAAATAAGAAATACTTCACCAAGCAAGACCCATAAATTCCAAATGCAATGAGCAGCCATGCCAAACTAGATGGATGATGACAGAATGGACCCTGAGTTTGTAAACCTGTGGAAGAGGGGTGCACAGCAGACAAGTTGCATGCATGCAACAACTGAGTAATGGAACCAAGATCAGGGTCCCAAGAATGACTGCCCTGGGCCTTAACTTGCCTCTGGCCAGTGCTGCAAGGGCCAGGACTACACGACCATGTGAGAGGTAGAAGCATGGTCAGAGTGATTGGGCAAGTGTGGCAAAGGTGTCCATTACTGGACCTTGAGATATATTAACCCTAGAAAGAAATGTGTCCTCTCCACCAGACCCAGGGTGCTGAGGACTGTGGGGGTTACTCAAAAAGCTACCTGTGGTCAATGGATGACTGGGCTAAGCCCTGATATGCCAATACTTACAGATACACTGGGGTCAAAGTCACACTCATGAGCTCACTGCCTCCTCCCCTTCGCCCGGTTACCATGGACACTTGGCTAGAGAGCTGCTAACATTCCACATTGGGAGCTGAGGAAAGAGTGAAGGGATTCAGGAGCATTGTACTGTGCTGAGCTGGTATGGGAGCCCACTGTAGAGACTGGAGAAGATCAGGTACCACAGTGCCCACCACTGGGACCACAGTGAGGCTGCACTCTGGAGTGCTCACCACAGTGACCATGGAGGCCCTGAGACCCAGAACATGTACTACTGGGACCATGCAGCCGTAGAGGTCCGGAGCACCCACCACTGGAGCTACAGTGCCACTGAGGTCCGAAGCAGGCACAAGGACAGCAATGGTACCACTGAAGTCCAGAGCACATACTATGATGAACACGGTGCCTCAGAGAACTGGAGCACACATGACCTGGACCACAATGCCACTGAGGTCCGGAGTGTGCAAGAAAATGACCAAAGTGCCTCTGACATCTGGAGAGACCATAACTGGGACCACGGTAACCCTGAGGTCTAGCGTGCAAACCAGAACCTTGGTGCCACTTGCGGCAGAAGGAACAACTGGGATATTCATGCCACTTGACACTGACCCAACCAGTATCCTGGTGAGCTGGGACCCACAAGGATTCTGGATGATGCGTGCTGATGCCAGGCTCAGACCCCTAGGAACCAGGAATACTTCCCGAAAGGGAGGATGTAGTAGCTCTGCCTGGATTGCATTTTCCTTTAATAAATCCTGCTTTAAACGCAGAAAAGCCAACAATGGCAGTGATGGGGCTTCTAAAACAGACAATGGAAGTGATGAAGCTGGACTACCAAATGAGAGAGACTCAAATCTAACAAGAATTAGTAATGGAGGAAACCCACCTATTACTCAATGAAAAGTTATCATTTCAGGCAAACACTAAAGTCATGACAGCAAACTTGAGCAACGAAGATAAGAAGTATTGAAGGGAAATTGAAATTCCATGCAACAAATATACACAAGAAAGCAGCGAGATGTTACTGAGACAAGAATCAGCCTCCACGTAAGTGAAACAAACTTCTTAGCTTCAAACAACGCATCTCTTAGAGAAAGAAAAACTGGTCTCCAGCTTCCAGCAGCAGTGGCAGGCAGTGCAGGACATTTTGCTGGGAAGGGGGAAAGAGTACAGAAAGCTGCAGACAATACAGGAGAAGCTGAAGAAAGCCCGGGCTGAGACAGCTACAAAAGCCTGGGCCCGGAACCTCCAGGAAAAAGCATTACTGGGGACGCAACTGAATAAGCCTGCCATGAGCATGCTGGGGGAGAGAGAAGAAAAGGAGCTGAAAAGGATGGGCCAGGTCTTGGAGGTGGGAGCAGAGAGGCATGCTTCTCAGTTGTGCTGCCTCAAACATAGAGCCTGGACTCACACAGAGAGTGTGCCTCTAGCAGTCCCAGCAGCACCAGGAGGAAAAGACCCTCTACCCCTGGTTAAAAATTATGAAGCAGCAGCTACAGCAGGAAAAGTGGTGGTCTGCAAAAAGCTAATGTGAGGACAGGCAGGAACAGGAGTCCAGGAAGAGCTCACTGGCTGATGAACCAGAACGCTTGCTTGAAAGACCAGAATCTAGCAGCAGCTCAGAACCTTAGGTACCAGAAGACCTGCACAGCAGACGGGGATTCCGGAGGAGCTCACAGCCTTGAGGTGCCAGAAGACCTGCACAATAGGTGGGGATCCTGGAGGTGCTCACAGCAGGGTGCCCCTGGGTCTTGAAGAAATTTCTGCTAGATATATTTCTGACAAGATTCCCTTAATTATGTTTTTCTTTAATTAGCTCCTGTCAATAAACTAGATATTTCTCAGATCTCCAGGTCACATACCACCATGAGCCAAGCATTCATACATGAAATCAACTGGAGAGTTCTCCCCTGGAGGAGTGGGACTGTGAGTTTTTCCTGTTGGTAGGAATTTTTCTGCACACCTGCTAGAGGTGTTGGCTGCTTAAATAGCTCTGGCATGTGGAAAGGAAATGGGCCTGTGAAGGGGACAAACACTAAGGATGAGCAAGCATCACCTGAGTTTTGGGGCTGTGAACTGTATTCTGGGTAAGGAGTGGCCAAGGAAGGCCATGTGGCTAGAATTGGGTAGGGATCACCCATGGTTTGAAGGCCACAGTTTGCGGCATTGATTTGCAGAAGACAGGATCCCAAAACCTCCTTGTGAGATGGAGTTGTAGGTTCAAACTTTGTTTTTATGTTCATAGGTTGCCTGCATTCTTTCAGTAATAGTTCTAGGCCTGTACGTTTGGGCCAATAAGCACAATTCTGGGCTGGCTCCTGGAGGGATCCTACTGGGTAGGATTTTGGCAGACTGGAGGATGTATTGCCATTATTCAATGCTCCAGGTGGTATTGATTTGTTATTGTAATATTGTGTGGCCCCATGTACATTTTAGATTTTGGGAAACAGTGGCCTGTGCTGGGTTCCCTAGATTCCTGTAGCAGTAAGCAATTGAACAGTATTGCCAACAGTTACAGAAATGGTATGAAATCCATTATGGCAAGGCAGTTATGTCATTGCATAATAGGATTTCAGCAGATATAGAGATCTACTTGATGGTGCAGAGAAGAGAAGGGGCCTTGAAACATCTTTCTGATAGTAAGACACAGTAAGGAAAGGAGAATGAGTCAATACACCTTATCAATGCCCCGAACCCATGGGACTCAGGGTTGGTGGCAGGAGAACCTCACCCATCACCAGCTCCTCTACTGGCTACTCCTGGAGGGGGGCCCATTGAGCCAATGGTCCCAGCCCTGTATGATGAGGGATGGGTCACCTCCTTGAAGACCCACCAGGGCACCCAATTTGGCCATGGATCCTCCATATTCAGAGCAAGACAGTTTCCTTGGTGGCAGTACCCTATAGGAGGAAAAACTCAGGAAGGCCAGCCTACTGGCTGCTATTGGGCCCATACTCTGCTCTACACTTCAGACTTATTGAATTGGAAGAATTCCAATCCCCCTTAGAAGGAGGATCCTCAGAGAATGGTAGATCTTATTGCCTCCATTTTTGCCACTCATCATCCAAACTGGGCAGATATAGAGACTCTCTTTAACATCTTGTTAACTGCAGATGAGAGATGGCTGGTTATAAATAAAGCAAACAGAGAGTCCTAGTGTCTCCACCAAGAGAATCCCAGCTGGGGCAATTCCCTTGACAGAGCCTGATTGGAATCCAAATGGTGGGGGCTTAGCCTTCCTGGAACTTTACAGAAAGTGCATAGTGGAAGAGCTTAAGAAAGTGGGTGGCCAAGCAAAAGATCTTGAATATGATACAAGCCCCTCACGAAAAAAAAATAAACAAATGAAGACACTACTGAATGTTTAGAGAGGACCTACTAGGTCCACCAGGAAGCACACTGGTGCTGTCCCACAGGCACCAGAAAACATGCAGATGACGAACATGACTGATATTGAACAAAGTGGCCTGGATATTAGAAGGAAACTCTAGAAGTTAAATGGGGCATTGGGAATGACTCTTTCTCAGCTGGTAGACATAGCCTTTGAAGTCTACAACACCCAGGAAGCAAGGAAGATAAAGCAGGCCACAGTGTTCTTAGAAATAAGGTGGCAAGGCTGGAAGAAGAGGAGAGATTCTAAAGGGAAAAGGGGAGGCTCACTAGGCACCCATCAATGCACATACTTTAAGGAGGATGGACACTGGAGAAGGGAGTGCCCAAAACTCAAAAGAGAAAGTATAGATAAAAAAATGTCACCAAGAAATGCTAAAAAGGCAAGGGGAGTCTGATGACAAATGAGGAGGCCCAGGGGCTCCCTTGGACATTTCCTGACCTGTTACCACTTCCCCACAGGAGCCCCAGGTACAATTAATGGTGGGGAACAAACCAGTTGATTTCCCTTTAGATATGGGAGCTACATATTTATTGTTGAATATGAAATTAACTAAGAAAAGTTTGGATGCAGTAACAGTTACTGGAGTGACTGGACTACAAGAACAGGCATTCTTTCAACCCCTGGAATGCCCTCTGAGGATCAGAGGGCTGTACATAGTTTTCTCTAATGCCAGATCATCCCATTCTACTTCTGGGTCTGGGCTTACTTTGCAATTTAAATACACAAATAACTTTTTCTCTTGAAAAGCAGCAATTATGTGTAGAGGTCCCACTGAAACATGCTCTCCCACTGACTTGCCTGGAAGGTTCTGGAGGTGAACCCTTCCCACCTGGGTTCTATGAATAGGGTGGTCAAACTATTGGGCTGATGGCACCACAGGTAAAGTGGTAATGTCCAACTGATAAAAGTTAGCTTAAGAGAGGAGGTGTGAATTCCACAGAAGATACAGTACCCCCTCAAAAAGGAGGCTTTAAAGGGGATTTGACCAGTATTGCAGAAATATTTAAAATTGGGGCTAATCTGGCCATGCCAATCTCCCTATAACACTCCTATTTTGCCAGTCAAAAAGCCTCACTCTGATGAATATTGATTTGTACAGGATCTTAGAGCCATAAATGACATTGTTCAGGACATTCATCCTATGGTGTCCAACCCATGTACTCTGTTGATCATGGTGCCTGCGGGTAGCATGTGGTTTTCAGTCCTAGACTTGAAGGATGCCTTTTTCTGCATCCCAATAGATGAACAGGCTCAGCTACTGTTTGCCTCTGAACAGCAGGACCCACAAACAAAAGCCATGCTCCAATGCTGCTGGACTGTGCTGCCACAAGGATTGAAGAACTTCCTGAATATATTTGGGGAAGTGTTAGCCAAGGACTTAAGGGATATTCAGTTGAGACCAGCAGTTCTTCTGCAATATGTAGATGACATATTGATAACTAGCAGTACCTATGAGGACAGTTTGCTCAACACCATCACAGTCCTAAATCATTTGGCAAAAGGGGGTATCTCCTCACAAGGCCCAGATCCGCAAAAAGGAGGTGGCATATCTAGGATTTCAACTGAAACGGCACTAGGAGCTTGACAGAGAATAGAAAACAAGCCATTGCTACACTAAAAGTCCCAGAAAACCAAAAGCATCTTCATGGGTTCTTAGGGATTGCAGGAACTGTCAAACTTGAATTCCAAGCTTTGGACTCATAGCAAAACCACTGTACAATTCCCTGAAAGGACTGGACTTTGAACCTTTCAAATGGATAAGGGCTTATCAGGTAGTATTTGATATCTTGAAGGGAAAGCTAGTTTTGTCTCCCATGCTAGGATCGCCCAATTCACAAAAGCCTTTCGAATTGTATGTTCATGAAAGGCAGGGGATTGGACTGGGTTTACTAACCCAGAATCTGGAAAACATCCCCAAACCCATAGCCTATCATCCAAAGAAGTCAGATCACATGACAAAGGGATGGCCACTATGTCTTTGAGCAGTGGCAGCTACTTGTGACATCTTACAGGAAGCCAAGAAGTTCACTTTGAGACAAACTACTATGGTATTGGTACCATACCAGGCCTTAACTTGACGGGAATAGAAAGGAGGGTATTGGCTGATGGCAGGGAACATGGGGAAATACCAGGCCATTCTGTTGGACTACCCAAATGTTACCTTGCAGACTACTACAACTTTGAATCTGGCTACTCTGTTCCCAGATGTGAAGGAAAACTCAGCCCTCCAGCATGACTGCTTGGAAATTATCGACCAAGTGAATTCTAGTGGCTGGATCTACTGGACCAACTGTTGGCAGCACCTGATTGGGAGCTGTACACAGACAGGAGCAGCTTCATGGACAACAGCCAATGACAAGTCAGGTATGCAGTATTATCATAGACAAGGTAATAGAAGTCCAAACCCTTGTGCTGTGAACCTCAGCACAGAAGGCTGAACTGATAGCCATCAGGAGAGCCTTAGTGCTATCCCAGGGAAAGGAGATTATCATCTACATGGACTGTAAATATGCCTTCATGGTAGTCCATGCCCATGAAGCAATATGGAAGGAGAGAAGACTCTTAACCTTGGGAAACAAGGATGTTAAACACACAGAGGAGATTTTACAATTGCTAGAGGAGCTACTAGCCAGGTTGCCATAATACACTGGCCAGGACACCAAAGGGACAGTTACCGAACAAGCCAGGGAAACCAAACTGCTGATAAAGGAGGCAGTCAAGCAGCCGGAGAGCTGACACACTTAGGGATTTTGATCCTCTGTTTGGACTTGCAAAGCTCAAATCTCATTACACAAAAGGAGATGAGGAATAGGACTGTGAATGGGGATTCACTAACATTGATCCCAGTTCCACATGGAAAATCAACATTCAGGGCATGATCTTACTTCCCGAGGCTCTAGTGTATCCTATCCTCAAACACCTATACAAAGGGACCCATTATGGCAGGGATGCTTTGATGGACCTCATTAGGCCACATATGAAGAGCTCCCATTTGCAAAGGAACATTCAGAGGATTACACAATCCTGTCAGATATGTGCCAAAGACAATCCTAAAACACAACACATCCCAGAAAAAAAGTGTATAAAATATAAATGGTTGTGCTCATTTGAAGACTGGCAAGTAGACTACACCAATACCTAAAACCAGAGGGAATTTCAAAATTTTATTAGTTTTTATGTGGACACTTCTTTGAATGGGTAAAAGTATACCCCACTAGAAATGAGAAGGCAACTGAGGTAGCGAAACTTTTACTTAAAGAAACAATACCCAGGTTTGAACTTCCTCACATTATTCAGAGTGATGGTGGACCTCTCTCATTCACTTTGAAGATCTCCCAGAATGTTGGACAGGCATAGAAAATAAGATGGAAACTACATGCATGTTAGAGACCTCAGTTATGGGAAAGACTGAGAAAATAAATCACACAATAAAGAAGACCCTGGCCAAATATGCCAGGAAACACATTTGAAATGGGGTCAGGCATGCCCCATTGCTTTGCTCCGGATTAGGATAGCACCCAGAATTGGGCTTAAGTTGAACCCTTTAGAAATAGTTTACAATAGACTTCTGGCCAACATATAGGCACAGGTAGACACACTGTGCCTTCTTGCACAATCAAAAGATGGACAACAACAAATTTACCAAAAATAAAAAACAACCAGAATTGACAGAAAATTGAACTGTAAGAAAGTCTGACAACCAAGGAGTTAAAGAAGAAACATTCATACAGACCAGTAAGAGGGGTAGAGATGAACAGCTAGGCAGAGAGGACTTGTGGCAAGGAAGCAACTGAAGGACTGGGGAGGGCAAGGCAGCAGCTGCTGGAATGGGAAGTTCCATATTTGAGTGCAGATAAACTGGGAGGAACAACTGGGGAGTGAGACAGACCATGCAACCCAGGGTTCCAGTGTGGGGAAATAAAGCCTCAAAACCTTTGACTGAAAAACCTTTGAGGGTTAAGACAGAGGGAGAAACTCCCAGCCTCATAGGAGAGTTCATTGGAGAGACCCACAGGGTCCTAGAACATACACAAAACCACCCACCTAGAAATATGCACCAGAAGGGCCCAGATTGCTTGTGGGTAGCAGGGGAAGTACTGAAAGCTAGCAGAGAGCTGAAGAAGCAGCATGGTTCCCTCACCCACTGACAGCATCACAACACAGCAACCTAGATTGCCCAGCCCTGGTGAATACCTAAGGCTCTGCCCCTTACTATGTAACTGGTACTCTGAGACCCCCCAAAAAGAAGCCCAAATGAAAGAACAGATCAAAGCTCTAGAAAAAAATACAACTGATGACAAAGAGATAGCAACTTATCAGATGCACAGTTCAAAAACAATAGTAACCAGGATGCTTACAGAATTGGTTGAATATGGTTGCAAAACAGAGGAAAAATGAAAGCTATGAAAAGTGAAATAAAGGAAAATGTACAGGGGACCAACAGTGACAGGAAGGAAACTGGGACTCAAATCAATGATTTGGACCAGAAGGAAGAAATAAATAGTCAACCAAAACAGAATGAAGAGACAAGAATTCAAAAAATTGAAGAGAGGCTTAGGAACCTCCAGGACAACTTTAAACATTCCAACATCCAAATCATAGGGGTGCCAGAAGGAGAAGAGGAAGAGCTAGAAATTGAAAACTTATTTGAAGAAATAATGGAGGAGAACTTCCCCAATCTGGCAAAGGAAATAGACTTCCAGGAAGTCCAGGAAGCTCAGAGAGTCCCAAAGAAGATGGACCTAAGGAGACACACACCAAGGCACATCATCATTACATTACCCAAGATTAAAGAGAAGAAGAGAATCTTAAAAGCAGCAAGAGAAAAGGAGACAGTTACCTACAAAGGAGTTCCCATAAGACTATCAGCTGATTTCTCAAAAGAAATCTTACAGGCAAGAAGGGGCTGGAAAGAAGTATTCGAAGTCATGAAAGGCAAGGACCTACATCCAAGATTACTCTATCCAGCAAAGCTATCATTTAGAATGGAAGGGCAGATAAAGTGCTTCCCAGATAAGGTCAAGTTAAAGGAGTTCATCATCACAAAGCTATTATTATATGAAATGTTAAAGGGACTTATCTAAGAAAAATAAGATGATAAAAAATATGAATAGTAAAATGACAACAAACTCACAGCTATTAAAAACTGAACCTAAAACAATAACAAAAACAAAAACTAAGCAAATAACTAGAACAGGAACAGAATCACAGAAATGGAGATCACATGGAGGGTTAGCAACATGGAGAGGAGGAATGAGGGGAAAGGTACAGGGATTAAGAAGCATAAATGGCAGGTACAAAACAAACAGGAGGAGGTTAAGAATAGTATAGGAAATGGAGAAGCCAAAGACTTATATGTATGACCTATGGACATGAACTAAGGAGTGGGGGAATGTGGGTGGGAGGTATGTACAGGGAGGAGGGGAATAAAGGTGGAAAATGGGACAACTGTAAGAGCATAATCAATAAAATATACTTAAATATTTTTAAAAGAAATAGTTTACAGTAGATCCATCCAAATCTCGGTTCTGGGATCAACCCCTCTAGATTTGGAGCATGAGTATAAAATTAAGCACTATGTACAAGAGTAGGGCAAACACTAACCATTCTGCACAAGTTTCCTCATTGCAGGTCTGCCTACTCATCTAACAAGCCCTTATATCCGTTCCAACCAGGGGACTGAGTCTTACTAAAGACTTGGAAGATTCAAGGCCTAAACAGCAGTTAGACAAGCAATGGACTGGTCCCTATGATGTCCTACTGACGATATATTCTGCTCTGAAGCTTGCAGGAATTAAACCTTGGATCGATCCACTATACACAAATAAAATGGGCACTGCCTGAGGTGAATTCAAATCCTGCTGCTGTGGTTGATAATGCAAAAGGAAGCTGGACCTACACTCCAGAAGGAGATTTGAAAATTCAGTTTTGGAAGAAGAGAGCAGGCCCCAGTGCAAAGTGACAATATCTTTCTACTTTATTTGTGTGTTTGCAGATTTAGGGATGTTTAGCTGCCAGATACTGAGTTTGAGTGTGGTCAGTCTCACTGTTAAAAAAGACAAGTACTGAAAGTAAGTTATGCTTATTCCTGAGTGAGTAAGAAAGTATATGAAGGTTGCAGAAGGTATGTAGAAGTTGTAAGGCATTTGGAAAGCCAAAAAAAAAAAAATTAAATTTAAAAAGTTTTCTGAAGGTTGTAGAGGAAATAGAAGACTGTGAATCTTTTTTTTTTTTTTTTTTTTTTGAAAGGGGAGAAACCTCAGTGCTTGGATTGAGTTATTCTCTGCTTTAGGTTTTACTTTATTTCTTGCTTTCTGATATTTTGGGGACTTGGGGAATGGTTGTTTTGTTTACAGTGGGAATCCTCTGTCTCTGCCTTTTGGGGCTTTGTGCCATTTGAACCTAAGAAAGGTCGTCTGGTGCCAGGTAGAGCCAGCTGGGGTGAGAGGGCATGTCTCTCACATGAGACGAGTTGATGGGAAGTCGTGTCTTTGCCAGGAGACCAGTGGATGCACTGGTAGGTGAGAGAGTGCCTGTACCACTGGCACTTCATGGCATTGGTGCCTGGTAGAATCTAGATCATCTAGGTCAAACTCCAGGTTGTCTAGGTTTTCTCCTGTGTTATTTTTTAGGAGTTTTATAGTATTAGCTTTCACATTTAGGCCTCTGATCCATTTTGAGCTAATTTTTGTGAAGGCTGTGAGTTCTAGGTCTAGATTCTTTTTCTTTTTCTTCTTCTTCTTCTTCTTCTTTTTTTTTTTTTTTTTTGCATCTAGACATCCAGTTGTTCCAGCACCATTTGATGAAGAGGCAATCCTTGTTCTACTGTATTGTCTTGCTCCTTTGTTAAAGACTGGTTCACAATATTTAGGTGGGTCTATTTCTGGGCTCTCTACAACACCAGGAATGGACCCTAATATAGATTTTGAGCTCTGAGTGATGATGATATGTCAATGCAGGTTCCTAGACTGCAGAACATGTACCATCTTGTGGGAGATGTTGATAGTGGTGGAGGCTGTGTGTTCGTGGGCCCAGGAGATACATAAAATGTCTTTGTACCTTAACTCAATTTTGCTGTGAACATACCTAAAAGTACTCTGAAAAATAGTCTGTTTAAGAAAATAAAAATATAAACATGACTGACCAGGAGAGAAAAAAGATATGTTGGCAACTAATATAAATTTGCACATTTGTAATTAAATAACTTCAGATTATTAACCTGACAAAATATATAAACGATTGAAAACCATCACAACTTCACAGCTGTGAGGCAGCCACTCAGCTCACTTGGACACATATCACCGTGTGTCACACGGGTTGAGTCCCCTTAACTGACAGGGTAGTGTCTGTAATGTGCATGTCAGTCAATGCAATACTGGGCTGCATAGCATGAAATCTACCCAATTTAAGCACAGAACTAAATAAACTTCAGTAAATTGCAGAGTTGTATAATTAATACCACTATGCAGTTCTAGACCATTCCATCACCCTAAGGGTAAGCTTGTGTCTGTAGTCAGTCCTGTTTCCAACCCTTGCCACAATCAGT
This sequence comes from Phyllostomus discolor, assembly GCF_004126475.2. Lineage (NCBI taxonomy): Eukaryota > Metazoa > Chordata > Mammalia > Chiroptera > Phyllostomidae > Phyllostomus > Phyllostomus discolor. The sequence continues at coordinate 105,233,625 of NC_040903.2, read as the reverse complement.
CATCATTCTCCTTTCTGTCTCTAGGTTTGCCTTTTCTGAGCATTTCATATTAATGGCATCACGATACAACTACATAATGCATGGCCTTTGGGATCTGTCTTCTTTCACTCAGCAGTGTTTGTGAAGTTTATCCATGTGGCAGCTGTATTCCACTGTATGGATGTGACAAATACTGTTTATACACTCACCAGTCAGTGGACATTTGGATTATTTCATTTTTTTTTTCTTTAAACAAAGGCTGCTGGAATACTTCAAGCATCAAGTCTATGTAAACAAGTTTTCCTTTCTCTTTGGTAGATGGCTAGGAGTGGAATTGCTGGGTCATATGGTATATTTATGAAGATGTGAACTGTGGTTTCATCATTTTACATTCCTATCAATGATGTACAAAAATCTTTTTCCTGTTACCTTTGTTTAATGGAATATTATAGTTCTGAAATCACAAAATACAAGCCTCCCACTTCACTTTCTGTCTTTTAGGTTGTAGCTGTTCTAATGGGTGATGTGGTAGCTCACTGGTTTTAATTTGCATTTCCATAATGAATGTTAAGTATATTATGATATGCTTATTGGTCATTTGTGTGTTTTGGTGAAATATCCATTTGAATCAGTTGTCCATTTTTAAATTATTTTGCTTGTCTATGAGTTTTAGAAGTTTGTTTTACATTTGATAAAAAGACTTAATCAGATAGATGATTTGCAAATATTTTTTTCCTGGTCTGTGATTTGAATTTTCACCTTCTTAATGGTGTTTTTTAATATGCAAAAGTTTTAAATTTTGCTGGAGTCTAATTTATCAATATTTCTTCCATGTATTGTACCTTCGATGTCATACCTAAGAACCCTTTGCCTAACCTAATATTATAAATATTTGCTTCTATGCTTTTTAAATAAATGTTTTATAGTTTTTGCTCTAAGATTAAATATGTGATCAACTTTGCATTGATTTATGTATATGATGTTAGGTAAAAGTTTAATTTTTTTTTTACATGTGGATGTTCATTTTTCTCAGCATCATTTGTTGAAAAGACTATCCTTTCCCCATTGAGTGGCTTTCATTCCCTTGATGAAAAATAAAATGACCACACATATAAGGGTTTATTTTCTGGACTTTTGACTCTGTTTAACTGAATATTTTATATATCTACCTCTATATCTACATTACTTCTTTATGCTAGTACCACATTGTCTTGGTTACAGCAGTGTTGAAATTGGAAGTCTGAGTTTTCCAACTTTGTTACTCTACTCCGAAATTGTTTTGGATATTGTGGGTCCTTTATTTATAATTTAGAATCATGTTGTTAATTTTACCAACTAAAAAAAAAAACAATAACCCTAAACAACCAAAACCTGCTGAGCTTTTTTACAGGGGTTGCACTGAATGTTTAGACTAATTTGAGGAGAATTTCCATTTTAACAATGCTGAATTTTCTTATCAGTGAATATCAATTCTCTGACATGCTTTTAGAAACATGTATGATTTTACCAAATATTTTCAAACAATTCTATTATATCAATGATTTTCAGATAAATAACCTTTTACTTCATGACTGAAGAAAACTTTAAGATAAAGATATATAAACAACTATTCATATCAAATTAAAAAAAACTCTGAGACAATCACAAAGTTAAAGGAAAGTTCCAATAAAAGTAAATATAACTTTTTCTCCCTTGAACCATTTGAGGATGAATCACTGACATTATGTTCCAACAACCTCAAACACTTTAGGCCCTAAAGTTTGGGGATATTTCCAACAAACAAGTATAGTTTCCCCCATAAGTCAATTAAGGCATCAAAATCAGGAAAGTAATTGCTATATTTCTTTTGTCTAACCCTATTCAAGTTCTGCCAATTGTCCCAAAGATATCTGACAGCGAAGGGTCCAGTTCAGAGTCTCACCCTGCATTTTTTAAAATTGTATTTTAATTGTTGTTACAGTACAATTTTCTATCTTTTACTCCCATCCTAACCCACCCACCCAGCCTTCCCCTCTTCCCTCCCATTTCCACCCACCCCTAGTTTTTATCCATGTGTCCTTTATACTTGTTCCTGTAAACTCGTCCCTTTTTCCCCTGAGTTTCCCCTGAAATTCCCTCTCCTCTCCCCTCTGAACTCTGTCAGTCACCCTGCATTTAAGCTAACAACTCTGTCCAGATGGAGCCTTCAGAGTTGCCCTGACCCTGTGACAATGGCATTCATGAAGATGACAAGCCTCTGTGCTGTTGTGTGCTCCTCAGTTTGAGTGTCTGATGTCCTCATAATTAGATTCAGGTGAAAGAGCTTTGATGCAGTTCCCTCACTGCAAGCCTCTTGTCTCACTGTTGATGAGGTTCACTTTGATCTCTTGGTTCAGGCTTCTGCACTGTGAAGGTTCTCTCCTGTCCTTATAATTAACAACTCTTTGGTGGATGGGTACATGTAAATCCATGTTACTCACTGGGCTTTCAATTTGTCCTTTATTTGTATCTGAATGGTCGGATAATTTCCCATTTTATTCAAAGTGTTATAATCTGTTACAGTCTTTATTTGGACACTCAGATTGCCCCAACTTGGCCAGTGGGAGTTTCCTGTAAGCTGGTTCATTATTTTTTTGGCATGTCCTTCCTCATTCTGTGAGCACTTCCTTGATTTCTCACACAGACATTCAAGGTTATCTGGTACATTTCCTGTCCCAGACTGAAACCAGCCACTTCTCAAAGGAGCCCCAGCACATTTGAGAGGAAAGTGGTAATTACAACATTTATGGATGCTGGGCATTCTCACTGCTAATGGGTGGCTACTCTTAGGTCCAGTTTTTAAAGCAGGCCTCTTGGGATCTGTTTCTACAAAGGATTACAGAATGAAAAGGTTCACAGCTATTAGGCATTTATTTTTAATGTTGCAGGGTTAATCAAGAACACTGATTTTGAGACTTCTGAATTTTCAGGAAAGACATTCATTGAATAAAAGTTTGTTGCAACCCTCTCTGCACAACTCCTTTAAAGACCTCCCTGACCCTCCCCTGCTATTGGTGATGCACATAAAAAACTTAAATTCCCTTCAAAATCACCTTCTCTGTTGGCTTGATGACCCTGCAAAACCAGGAAGCACTCTATTCATGAACTTCAGCTTAACCTTTGCCAAGTGACATACAGACAGCTGTCCTAAAAGTTTGATAGTTTGGAACAGGTTTCCTACTCAGTTGGCCAAGTATGTCTAAGGTCACTTTGGCCCTACTGTTGGGACAGTATGTTCTGAACTATTTCCCAAGAAAAAGTTACCCACAATGCTTTTGCAATTTAGATGGAGGCAAAAATCATTAAAATATACTCTTGTGTTCAATTATATGTGCTCTCTCTAGAAGTTTTATTGTACTAATTAGAATGTCAGTGTTTCTCAAAAATACAGAAATTATATTTTAATCCAGTCTAATAATATTAAATATTATGAAGGCATTAAGATAATTATCTTAGAAGAATGTTTAAAAATATGAGAAAAATGCCTACTATAGACTATCAAGAAAAAGGGAAATTATGACTGATTTCATTCTGTAACATCTCAGTTTTATAAATATATCGATATACATTTACAAAATTGTATATGTAACTTAAAGATTTATGGGTGAAATCATGTGTTGGAGTGTTTGCTTTAAAATATAAAAAAGGATGGGAAAAAATGGGCAGATGAATAAAATGAAATCGGCGACAGGCTGATCCATGTGAAGCAGGATGGTGGGCACTGGTGTTCATTGGCGCATCTTTGTATACACTTACATATGCAGACTGTCCAGAAAGTATCCATCCATGTACTATGAAAAGTAGAGACATCTATTGAAGACACAAGGTACAAGAAACATTGTATACAGGACAATGATGCCTCAGTCCCCTTCAAAGTAGGCACTTGAGGACCTCACACAGTTCTCCCAATTGCCATCAGCTGTCGTATTGTATTTTCCTGAGCCTCACTGATGGTCTGAAGTCTCTTCCTTTTCAAAGGTGATTTTAGTTTTGGGAAAAGCCAAAAGTCACAGGATGCCAAATCTGGGCTGTTTGGAGGCTGAATCACCTGGGTGATCTGATGTTTTGCCAAAAAACTCCACACGAGACATGATGCATGAGTGCACACATTGCTGTGATGAAGCTGCCAATCACCAGTTGCCCACAGATGTGGCCTTCTGAATCATTCAAATAGTTTCTACACAGGAACGTTCAAGCTTAATGCAAAATTTGATGCAGATCTGATGCTGTACTTGCTCAGTCATTTTGAATGCAATAGCCACATAGTACACATGCTCACTCAATGGGGTCTACTGTCCCCGCTGATAGTACAGTGAAGTCATCCTAGTTTACACTTGTGCATTCCAGTCCATTCTCATTGGCTATGAGGTTACATCAATGTCATGCAAAGTGTTCTTGTTATAATAACAATGGCTGGACTTTTTCCGGACAGACCTCAGAATGTTAATAATAATAAAAAAAATACTATGCTGCATTAGAAAATAAACTCTGAAAGGCTATATGCCAAATACTAATAGTGAATATTTCTTGGTATCATTAGGTGTTATGGTTATTGATGATTTTATTTTCTTTATATTTTTTATTTTCTAAAGTTTCTAAAATGAGCATATATGTATAACCAGAAAAAATGACAATAACTCTCCATGTTCACCCTCTCTATAAATGCCTGTTACAAGCTGGGCTTGGAGGACTGATAGCTGAGGAGCACTGGACCCTGGAGGGGAGGCCAGTTGTCATCCTTCTTCAGCTGCAGTACTTCCCCACCTGCATCAGGGAGAAGCCCAAAGGAGAGCACCTGCAACACCCACTGATTTAATGCAAATTCCAGGCCAGGGATAACTGCTAGGATTTCAGAGCAAAAGAATGAAGCCACCACCTCTGTGTGTTTCAGTAAACTTCATGGAGACTAATTTTGTCAGACATTGCAGAATGTGGAACCCATTTTACCCTGAGAGCCTGGCTAAACAGGGGCAAAACAGGGATCAATTGCAAGAAATCGTGTATGATTTATTTATTATGTTGAAAGTATTAAAGGGAAACTCACCTGTAGAGACACCAAAGAACACACCCAAGTCTACAGTAAGGGTCCAAGGAGATGGCCACTTCTCTAGAGGGTTAGAGCTCACACTGTAGCTTAATGGATCGGCAGAAGGCACCAATGACTGCGAGACACATCTGCAAGACAGCAGAACCACTGAGTGCATGGAGCCCAACATCAGTGCCCAGAAGTGATTTAGGGCAGGGGACAATTGTGACCAAGCTTTGGCTTTGTTAGGAGAGTGTGGGCTGCTATATTCTTATTAGTCTTCCCATTTTTAATAAGAAAATCATACACACACACACACACACACCTTTCTGGGCCCCTGGATTTAATAACTCTGGCGATTAAAGCACCAACGTCTTGCATTTGAATAACAGATTAGTACACCAAAGGGTTCCTCTGTGACCCCATTACAGGCCTGTGAAGTAGGCAGGGAGATGTCACACTCATGCCCCATCCCTGGGTAGGACTATACCTTATTCACAGTCCATCTCCAGGCCTAGCATAGCACTAGTGGGCAACAGGAGCCAGCAGAGCATGAAGGGTGAATAGGCTCGAATTCAGGAAGGCTCAGAGAAGGCGTAGAGTTTGCTGAAGGTCACAAATCTGAGATGGAATCATAAATCTGTGATGTGAGCTATGGCAGCTACATCTTGGGATGGCAGCCAAAATCCATTCTCAGCCTACCACCTAGAGACAGGAACACACTTCTCCAATTCCAGCATCAGTCTCACTATGGTCAGTATGGAGTATTTTAAAATACTGTAAAAATGTCTTATAAATGACATTCAGTTGTCTCACAAAAGCTTTCTAGCCAATCAAATCTAAGATGAACATGAAAGCAGCATAGGGAATGTTAACACATTCATGATTTTAAATGGGTCTCCAGTTAATGTGAAGTGCTGTGTTCCCAGAGTGGGGCTGTAAACGAGACCAGTGAAAGCCTCATAATAAGGAGGGGAAACCCAGTGAAAAGCCTGGGGAAAGCAGTAAGAGAATCCAGGTAAGGGGCCCCTTCCATCATGACCCATAGGCTCATGGGGAGAAGCCCTGCCCAGAAGGTTTCACCATGGATATTTTACTGAATTCAGACAAAGTAACAAAATTAATCTAGAACTTAACACATAAGTAGTTCTTTTTAGCCTGCTTTTAAAGCCACCATATTTGTTTAAGGAAGAAACAGGGCCAAAGTTATGAAACATTCCTCAACCTCCTACCTCCTGGATCAGGAGTTAGTAAAATCCTAACTAGCAAAATTACTCACATTCTCAGATTAGCAACTAAAGCAAACCTTTACTGAATCCCTGCTCTGGGCAGGCACTATGTATAGCTTGAGAACCAGTTCTTCAACTCAGTGCAACAAATACAAATAATATTAACTGAGCACTTGTTACATATCAGGTGCTTGGGACATAGAAAGAAGTAAAACACGCCTGCACCCTCAGAAGCTTGAAATCTAGTGGGAAATTTAGAGACTTAACCTGAGAGCAGGATTTGTGAACACACAGGATGTAAAGAGAGCAGAGAAAGGATCCTGCATCACTCCTGGGGCTTTTGGAGGGTTCTGGGCTATGAAGGGTAAGTGAGCATTGACTAATTTCAACATAGTGACAAGAACACACAGGTTTAAAAAAACAGCTAGAAAAGTTGAATGTCCAGTCTCTAAACTCATCTCAGTCTTGGACCTGCCAAGGTCACAAACCAAGAGCCCAAGTTGGAGTGCTTTTTTATTTTTTAGAACCTTGTGTTAAAAAAAAAACCTCCCAATTCTTATGAAGACAATCTTATATTTGGATAAAGAATTAGTTTCCTCAATGCCCAGAACAACAAACTCTAATGCTCCACTCTAAAAGACACATTGAGAGTGGATACACAAATGTGGAGGAATTGAGGATGAGGTCACCTGAATTTGTCAGGATGCATCTGTGACTGATCTTGGGTAGGACAGACTGATGTTACAGTAAGTGTTTACTCTCTGGGCACCCATCAGCTGAAAGTGAGCAGGAAAGTGTGACAGACACACACTCAGTGGGAGAGTCACCATGAGTATTGAACTATCCTGTGTGAAAAGCTATAGGTGATTAATCTAAAGTAAATTGTAGATGCTGTATCGGAGTCCTCCATCTGACTTCCTTGATGATGCTGAGCAAGTGTATATCTAGGATCTATTAGGAACCTTCAGAAATTAAATAACACTTTTAAACAGACAGTATTATAAAACTTAAATTTAATATATAAACATATTTATAGGTTTTATACTAAGTCAGACATTCTAGAATGCCCATTATGGGGAAAACAGTTTACAGGATAAATTTGTCTCTCTCAATTCTTGATATTGAATTGAATACTCAATGTCATTTTTGTCCAAAAGCTGAAATTGAGTAAAAAAATTTTCCTGAGAAAAATGTTGACCTGTGCAATCAGAGATAAAGGGCTTTCCTTCTGGAGAAGACCAAAAGCCAGATAATTTCAATGCTATTTATGCTGCTAAGTATTTAAAGCTTATGGGTTTTTCATCAAATGACATCACAATATATTTCATTTCAAGTATTCACCAAAAGCATTTAGCAGTCAAAAGTTTAAGAAAAACTTTTATAAATTTAAGAAAAAGTTTATTCATCTCTTAAGATTCCTAGGGTCTATACTTGTTTTGAGCATAAATATCTTCACTGAATAAAGAGTTACTATTATAGTTTGCACTTGTGTAGATCATAAAAATGTATGATAAAAAGTATGGTTTTGGAAGATAGCAGCATTGTAGGTGGGAGCTGAGCCCACTTGCTTGTGCACCCAACTGGGACACTTAGCCGAACTTCCATAAAACACAGTGAACAGCCAAAAGAACCTCAGCTGATACGAAGTTTGGAAGCCAAAGTGTAGAGGAGATGCTTCAAAACCCATGGTAAGGAAGTTTTATAGGCCAACTGGAAGGTCACCAGGCCTGGACACAGGGGCTGCTATGGGAACATGGGAGGAGACTGGGGTCACTGATATCAGCCCCCGTGGCTCCCTCCCCTCCCATTTTGGGGAAATCCCAGACACATGGCTGGAGAGACCTGAACTGATAAAGTCCCTAAGGGGAGAAAAAGGCAGCAAGCTACACACAGCGGGTGGCATACCCAAGCCTGGGATGCGATCATGGGTGGGATCATTGCCAGATAATTTGGGAGATCCTCGTGACACCTGGAGCTGGGAGAGGAGGTGGGACATGGCTGGCCGTGACCCAGATGGACTCTAGACTTGCCAGAGGGTTGCACTCTGTGGAAAGCTGGGCGGTGGCTCAGAGCGGCAGTGGCACCCAGGAGACTATTTTCAGTAGAACAGGGGCACACTGCAGGGACCTCACTGGCAGCAGCAGGGCCAACAAAGAGGGAGGAGTGTGGGAGTGATTTGCTACCACTCATGGAACCTCATGGACTGGTCAAAGGGGTGCAAAACGAAGTAGCTTGTCCGCAGCCCGGTGCAAATGCACAGAGTGCACAGTGCAGTGTGCAGTTGCACAGTGCTCTGAAGGCCTGGGCTGGAAACTGGGCGCCTGTGAATATTGTAGCCCAGACTGAGCCCCCATCCTGGGGAAACCACAGGAAAGGAAAAAAATGGAGCCCAACACCCCTCTGCCTGAAGGAAATGGGAAGACCTGCAAAACCCACTGGACAAGTTTTTTTCCCCCCCTTTTTTTCTTTTTTCTCAAGAGTAAGACAGTAAGACCTGGAGCTGAGAGAAAACCAGAAACAGAAGCAGAAAGTCAGAAGGTGAACACCAACAGCTGAGACAAATTTCACTTTGCTCTTCATCAGAACTTGCATGTTTTTTTAAAAAAATTTCTCTTTCTTCTTTCCATTTATTCAGTTTTTTTGTGTGTGTTGGTTTTTTATTTTCTCTTTCATATTGCATTTTAATTTTTCTTCTTTCACTTCACTTGTATTCCAAATAACACACTACTCTTTGTCTTTCACTTTTTATTCTTTTTAATCAGATTCTGTATTTCTTATCATACAATTGTTATTCCAGATTCCACACAGCACCCTTCCCTAGTCTTAATCCATTTCTCCATCTTCCTGAGCTTTCTTACTGTTGTTGTAAACTTTATTTTCTCTCACACTATGCCAAGTTTGTATCTATTACTCTCACTACTTCTCCTCCATCTAACCTCACAAAAGCGATTCTCTTTCTTAAGTCAGCTCACATTCTTTTTCCCCTCTAATAAGAGTCTTATTTCTTTTCCACCATTTATAAACAGTGGCTAGTTGGGTGAACTACCATAGTTATTACTGTTCTTCTCCAAAGGATCTCCTATTTGTTTACTACTTGTATGTACTTTTTAAATCCCACAGAATACTCTCTTGCTGTCTTACTCCATTTTGCTTTCCTCCTGCCTGATCAGTTGAGGAAGGAATTTTATTTCATTGTTTTCTCTCTCTTTTATTTTTCCCCTCTCTCAACCTGGGCTTTATTCCTTCCTTTTATTAGTTTGCTTCCCCCATCCTCTCAAAATCATTTTTATTTACTGTAGACATCACTTTTTGTTTTTCTACAATATTCTCATTCCCATACCACCTTTATTAAACTTCATTCAACTTTCTTTGCTATAGACCCCGCTGTTGTTTTTCTACAATTTTGCTCCCGTTGTTCCAGTACCTTTTCAATTTTACTTCAAACTGCATAGTATACTCTTCCTTTGTGTTACCCCATTGTTCCCATTGCCCTTTCATGTTTTACTTACATTTTACATTTCACTGTCTCCCTTTCTTTGCCTTGGTTCTATCCCAGCTCTTAATCAATTCTCCTCCCTGTTACCACGTGATAATATTTTGCCCTCTTTTAGTCATCTCATATTCTCTTTGACATATCTTATAATATCTGTAATTTTTCTTCACCTTTATTAATCTCAGTTCATTTGAGATTGAATCTTAGTTCATCTCAGATTGCTGATGTGGTAGAGGGATTCATTTGTTGGCGTAGGTTTGGTCATCTGGTAATATTGCTTTGTTAATCAATACCTGTACGACAGCATACAAGACAAGGTGGGAGTTACAACTACTGGTAAACCCACTGGAGGGGAGAACCCACCAACAAAGGAGTCACCAACCAAGTATGATAAGAGAGCCCATGCAAATGGAAGTAAGGGCAACCCAAGAGCATCCAGACAAGGAGATCAAAGAGACCACACCACTGAGTCCCACAGAACCCCTACCATGGAAGTTCACCCCATGAAGACAGGTGGCAAAGCAGAGGATCAAGAATTGCAGACATAAACAAAAAGAGATACATAAAATGGGAAGACAAAAAAAGAAACTGCAATCAAAAGGAATGGAAGATTCTCTAGTATAAAAGCTAAATGAAATTGAGACAGGCAAACTATCAGACATAGAATTAAAAAGGATGGTTATAAGAAGGCACAAGGGCCTGGCTGGTATAGCTCAGTGGATTGAGTGTGGGCCTGTGAACCAAAGGGTCACAGTTTTATTCCCAGACAGAGCACATTCTTGGGTTGCAGGCCAGGTACCCATTAAGGGGCATGTGAGAGGCAACCACACACTGGTATTTCTCTCCCTCTCTTTCTCCTTCACTTCTCCTCTCTCTAAAAATAAATAGATGAGGGAAATTAGTAACAACTACAAGCTACTGAGTGGGAACTACAATAGCATGAAAAAGTAACTAGAAACTATAAGCAAGAACCAGGAAGAAATGAAGAATACAATATCTGAAATTTAAAAAAAATACACTTGAAGGAATTACAAGCAAACTGGATGAAGCAGAGGACTGAAGAAATTAGGGAGCTAGAAGAAAAGGTAGAAAGAAGTACCCAAGTAGACAAGCTGCACAAAAAAAGACTGAAAATATGAAGATAGCTTAAGAGAACTGCATGAAAATATGAAATGCAACAACGCTTGAATCTTAGGAATACCAGAAGGAGAAGAAAATGAGCAAGACATAGAAAACTTGTTTGAAAGAATAATGATAGAAAACTTCCCTAACCTGGAGAGGGGAAACAGCACACAAGTTCAGGAAGCACAGAGGGCCCCAAATGAGATGAATGCAAAGAGGCCCACTTAAGACACATCATGATTAATGCCAAATTTTAAAGACAAAGAGAGAGGACTTCTGGCCAAGATGGAGGCGTAGGTATACACACTGTGCCTCCTTACACAACCAAAAGGAGGACAACAACAAATTTAAAACAAAAAAACAATGAGAACTGACAGAAAATCAAACTGTATGGAAGTCCAACAACCAAGAAGTTAAAGAGGAAACATTCATCCAGACCAGTAGGAGGGGTGGAGATGGGCAGCCAGAGGCAGTGGCTGGAGGACTGCGTGGTACAATATCTAAGTGCAGATAAACTGGGAAGAAAAACTGGGGAGCGAGACAGACCGTGAAACCCAGGGTTCCAGCGTGGGGAAATAAAGCCTCAAAACCTCTGACTGAAAAAACCTGTGAGGATCGAGGCAGCGGGAGTAACTCCCAGCCTCACAGGAGAGTTCATTGGAGAGGCCCACAGGGTCCTAGAACATATATGACCCAGGAACCAGCACCAGAAGGGCCCAATTTGCTTGTGGGTAGTGGCTGAAGTGACTGAAAGCTGGCAGAGAGCTGAGCAAGTGGCTTTGTTCCCATAGTGACATGGGTTTCCCCAGCCTGGTGAACACCTAAGCCTCCACCCCTTACTGTGTATGAAACTGGTGCGCCAAGACAAAACAAAAATGGCCCAAATGAAAGAACAGGCCAAAGCTCCAGAAAAAATACAACTAAGCAACAAAGAGATAGCCAACCTAACAGATGCACAGTTCAAAAAACTGGTAATCATGATGCTCACAGAAATGGTTGAGTATGGTCACAAAATAGAGGAAAAAATGAAAGCTATGAAAAGTGAAATAAAAAAAATGTACAGGGGACCAACAGTGACAGGAAGGAAACTGGGACTCAAATTAATGATTTGGACCAGAAGGAAGAAATAAACAGTCAACCAAAACAGAATTAAGAGACAAGAATTCAAAAAAAAATGAGGAGAGGCTTAGGAACCTCTGGCACAACTTGAAACATTCCAACATCTGAATCATAGGGGTTCCAGAAAGAGAAGAAGAACACCAAGAAATTGAAAACTTATTTGAAAAAATAATGAAGGAGTACTTTCCCAATTTGGCAAGGAAATAGGCTTCCAAGAAGTCCAGAAAGCTGAGACAGTCCCAAAGAAGTTGGACCCAAGGACCCACACACCAAGGCACATCATCATTACATTACACATGATTAAAGTGAAGGACAGAATCTTAAAAGCAGCAAGAAGAAAGGAGACAGTTACCTACAAAGGAGTTCCCATAAGACTATCAGCTGATTTCTCAAAAGAAACCTTACAAGAAAGAAGGTTCTGGAAAGAAATATTCAAAGTCATGAAAGGCAAGGACCTACATCCAAGCTTACTCTATCCAGCAAAACTACCATTTAGAATGGAAGGGCTGATAAAGTGTTTCCTAGATAAGGTCAAGTTAAAGGAGTTCATCATCATCAAGCTATTATTGTATGAAATTTTAAAGGGACTTATCTAAGACAAAGAAGATAAAAAATATGAACAGTAAAATGACAATAAATTCACAACCACTAATAACTGAACCATAAAAAAAACTAAACAAACAACTAGAATGGGAAAAGAATCACAGAAATGGAGATCATATGGAGGGTTATCAGTGGGGGAGTGGGAGGAAGAGAGAGGGGGAAAAGGCACAGAGACTAAGTAGCATAAATGGTTGGTAGAAAATAGACATGGGAGGTTAAGAATTTTATAGGAAATGTAGAAGCCAAAGAACTTATATGTATGACCCATGGACATGAACTAAAGGCAGGAAATGGAGAACTATAATCACATAATCAATAAAATATATATGTTTAAAGAATAAAGACAAAGAGAGACTTTTAAAGGCAGCAAGGAAGAAACAGAAAGTAACATTAAGGGTACTCCGATAATGCTAGCAGCTGATATCTCAATGGAAACACTACAAGGCAGAAGGGAATGGCAAGAACATTCTGACTAATGAAAAGCAAATGCCTGCAACCAAGAGTACTCTCTTCAGCAAGGTTCTCATTTAAAATGGAAGGCGTTTCCTAGACAAGAGAAGGCTGAAAGAATTCACCTCCATCAAACCAGCACCACAAGATATGCAAAAGGGACTGCTCTAAGAGAGGAAGGAAAAGAGTGAGAGAGAGAGGAGCACAGGTACAAAGGGGAAAATGCCTAAGTACCTATCAATAATAACCTTAAATGTAAATGGAGCAAATGCTCCAATCAAAAGACATAGGGTAGCTGAATGGATAAGAGAACATGATCTGCACACATGCAGCCTATAAGAGACCCACCTCAGAACAAAAGACCTACACAGACTGAAAGAGGATGGTCGGGGAAAAAATATTCCAAGCAAATGGACAGCCAAGATAGCAATACTCATATCAGACTAAGTAGACTTCAAAACAAGGGCCATAAAAACAGAACCAGAAGGTGAGTTCATAATACGGAAGGGAAGAATCCATCAAGAAGACATAAACATCATAAATATATACGCACCCAACATAGGAGCACCCAAATATATAAGGAAAATCTTGGAGGACTTCAAGAAAGATATAGAGAGCAACATACTTACAGTAGGGGATTTTAACTCCCCACTGTCAATAATAGATCTTCCAAACAAAATATCAGCAAGTATATTGTGGCATCGAACAACACCCCAGATCAAATGGACTGATCTATATAGAACTTTTTACCCCAAAGAAGCAAAATACACATTCTTTTTAAATGCACATGGAACATTTTCAAAGATAGGCCACATGATAAGGCACAAAACAAGCCTCAAAAAATTCAAGAAAATTGAAATCATATCTAGTTGAACAACAATGAAGGAAAAGAAAAGAAATCATGTCAAGCATTTTCTTGGACCTCAAGGGCCTGAAACTAGAAACCAACCTCGAGGAAAAAACATAAAAAATTTCAAATTCATGGAGATTGAATAGCACGCTATTAAACAATGAATGGTTTAGTAATAAGATCAAGGGAGAAATAAAAAAGTTTCTGGAAACAAATGAAAATGAACACACAACAGCCCAAAACCCATGAGACACAGCAAAGGCAGTCCTGAGAGGGAAGTGCATAGTGATACAGGCTTACCTCAAAAACATAGAAACATTTCAAATGAACAACCTAACCCCACATCCACAAGAACAAACAAAGCCCATAGCAAGTAGGAGGAATGAAATAACCAAGATCAGAGCAATATTAAATGACATAGAGACTGAAAGAACAATTCAAAAGACCAGCAAGTCCAGGAGCTGGTTCTTTGAAAAGATAAATGCAGTCAACAAGCCTTTAAGCAGACTCATCAAGAAAAAAAGAGAGAGGACCCAAATAAATAAAATCAGGAATGAAAGAGAAGAGATTAGAACTCACACTACAGAAATACAAAGGATTGTAAGAAATTACTATGAAGAACTATATGCCAAGAAATTTGAAAACCTAGGTGAAATGGACAAATTTCCAGAAAAACATAATCTTCCAAAACTGAATCAAGAAGCAGAAAGCCTGAAAAGACCAATAACAGCTGGTGAAAATGAAGCAGTAATCGGAAAACTCCCAGCACAAAAATGCCCTAGACCAGAGAGTTTCACAGGAGAATTAAAAAAAAAAATTTAAGTAAGAGCCTACCTCTATCCTTCTTAGACTATTCCAAAACATCCAAGAAGAGATAATACTCCAAAACTCTTGTTATGAGGTCAGCATCATCCTAATCCCCAAACCAGATAAAGACACAACAAAGAAAGAAAACTACAGGCCAATATTGTTGATGAATATAGATTCTAAAACCCTCAGCAAAATGTTGGCAAACTGCATCCAGAAATACATTAAAAAGATTACACACCATGATGAAGTGGGAATCATCCCAGGGATGCAAGGATGGTACAATACTCACAAATCAATAAATGTAATATATCACATAAACAAAAGGAAAGACAAAAATCACACAATCATATCAATAGATGCAGAAAAAGCATTTGATAAGGTACAGCACCTATTTATGATAAAAACACTTAGCAAAGTGGGAGTAGAGGGAGCATACCTCAACATAATAAAGGCCATATATGAAAAACCTACAGACAACATCACACTCAATGGGCAAAATCTAAAAGCTTTCCACTAAGATAGAAACAAGACAAAAGTGTCTGCTTTTACCACTTGTATTCAGCATAGTATTGGAATTTCTAGCCACAGTGATCAGACAAGGAAAAAAAGAAAAAGCATAGAAATTGGAAAGGAGGAAGTAAAACTATCATTGTTTGCAGACAATGTGATAGTGTACATAGAAAATCTCGTAGATTGACCAAAATACTACTCAACCTAATAAGTGAATTTGGCCAATCAGTGGGATACAAAGGCAATATTCAGAAATCAAAGGCATTTCTGTACACCAGCAAGGAAATAGCAGAAACAGAAATCAGGAAAAAATCCCATTACAATAGCAACAACAAAAAAATAAAGTACCAGTCTGCAGTCCCACCAACAGTGCACTAGGGACCCCCTTTCTCCACAGCCTCTCCAACACTTGTTGTTTGTTGCTTTGTTTATGATGGCCATTCTGACTGGTGTGAAGTGGTATCTCATTGTGGTTTTAATCTGCATCTCTCTGATGGCTAGCGAAATTGAGCATCGTTTCATGTATCTTTGGATTTTCTGCATGTCCACCTTGGAGAAGTGTCTGTTCAACCACTATGGAAAGCAGTTTGGAACTTCCTCAGAAAACTAAAAATGGATCTGCCTTTTGACCCGGCAACTCCACAGCTGGGACTCTATCCTAAGAATACTAAAACACCAATTCAAAAGAACCTATGCATCCCAATGTTCATAGCAGCACAATTCACAATAGCTAGGTGCTGGAAGCAACCTAGATGCCCATCAGTAAATGAATGGATCAAAAAACTATGGTACATTTACACAATGGAATTCTATGCAGCAGAAAGAAAGAAGGAGCTCATACCCTTTGCAACAGCATGGATGGAGCTGGAAAGCATTATGCTAAGCGAAACAAGCCAGGCAGTGAAAGACAAATACCACATGATATCACCTTTAACAGGAATCTAAACAACAAAACAAAAAAAAACTAGCAAAATATAACCAAAGACATTGAAATAGGGGATAGTCTGACAGTGACCAGAGGGGAGAGAAGAGGGAATTTCAGGGGGGAATGGGTAGGGTTTACAGGAACAAATTTGGAGGACACATAGACAAAAACTAGGGGTGGGGGGTAATGGGGGGGAAGGGGGGAGGGTTGGGTGGGTGGGCTGGAATGGGAGTAGGGGGGAGAAAACTGTACTTGAACAATGATTAAAATAAAATTAAAAAAATAAATAAAGTACCTAGGAATAAACCTAACCAAGAATGTAAAAGACTTTACAAATTAAGTTACAAATTTTACAAATTTACAAACTTAATTTTCTTTAAATTCAGAAAACTACACAACACTGAAGAAACAAATTAAGGAAGACACAAATAAATGAAAGCATATACTGTGTTCATGGAATGGAAGAATTAACATCAGTAAAATGTCCATATTACCCAAAACAATTTATAGATTCAATGCAATCCCTATTAAAATATCAATGGCATATTTCACAGATATAGAACAAACATTTCAAAAATTTAAATGGATCCAAAAACTACCTCAAATAGCCTCAGCAATCTTGAGAAAGAAGAACAAAGTAGGAGGGATCACAATACCTGATATCAAACTGCATTACAAGGCCACTGCAATCAAAACAGTCTGGCCCTGGCTTGCATGGCTCAGTGGATTTCCTGTTTGTGAACCAAAGGGTCACAGGTTCCATTTCCAGTCAGGGCATATGCCTGGGTAGTGGGCTAGGTCCCTAGTTGGGGCACATGAGAGGCAACCACACATTGATGTTTCTCTCCCTTTCTTTCCTCCTCCCTCCCTCTGTCTCTAAAAATAAATAAAATAAAATCTTTTTAAAAAACATTCTGGTACAGGCATAAGAACAGACACATAGATCAATGGAACAGAAGAGAGAGCCCAGAAATAAACCTTTTCTCTATGGTCAATTAACATTTGACAAAGTGGGAAGGAGCATAAAATGGAGTAAAAATAGCCTCTTCAACAAATGGTGTTGAGACATCTAGGCAACTACATGCAAAAAAAATGAAACTCGACCACCAACTTACACCATACACAAAAATTAAGTCAAGATGGATAAAAGACTTAAATATAAGTTGCGCCACCACAAAAGTCCTAGAGGAGACCATAGGCAGGAAAATCTCAGATATCCCATGTACCAATATTTTCACTGATATGTCCCCTAGAGCAAGAGACATAAGAGAAAGAATAAACAAATGAGACTTCATCAAAGTAAAAAGCTCATGCACAGCTAAAGAAAACATCAGCATAATGAATAGGAAACCAACCATATGGAAAAATATATATGATACCTTAGACAAGGGTTTGATCCCCAAAATATATAAAGAACTCACATGACTCCTTTCCAGAAAAAAAAAATCCAATTAAAAAATGGACAAAGGACCTGAACAGACACTTCTCCAAGGAGGACATACAGAGGGCCCAGAGACATATGAAAAGATGCTCATCATCCCTAGCTATCAGAGAGATGCAAATTAAAACCACAATGAGACACCACTTTACACCTGTGAGAGTGGCTATCATAAAGAAATCAACAAACAACAAGTGCTGGCAATACTGTGGAGAAAAGGGAACTCTAGTACACTGTTGGTTGGAATGTAGGCTGGTGCAGCCACTGTGGAAAGCAGTATGGAATTTCCTCAAAAACTAAAAATGGGCCCTGGCTGGCATGGCTCAGTGGATTGAGCGCGGGCTGCGAACCGTAGTGTCGCAGATTTGATTCCCAGCCAGGGTACATTCCTGGGTTGCAGGCCATAACCCCCAGCAACCACACATTGATGTATCTCTCTCTCTCTCTCTCTCTCTCTCCCTCCCTTCTCTCTCTAAAAATAAATAAATAAAAACTTAAAAAAATAGTTAAAAAAACAACTAAAAATGGAACTTTCTTTTGACCTGGCAATTCCACTGCTGGGATTATACCCTAAGAATCCTGAAACACCAATTTGAAACAGCCTATGCACCCCAAGTTCATAGCAACATTATTTACAATAGCCAAGAGCTGGAAACAGCCTAACTATCTATCTGTAAATCAGTGGATCAAAAGACCGTGGTACATTTACACAATGGAATATTAGACAGCAGAAAGAAAGAAGGAACCCCTACCCTTTGCAACAGCAGGAATGGAACTAGAGAGCATTATGCTAAGTGAAGTAAGCCAAGTGGTGAAAGACAAAAAGCATACGATCTTACCTATAAGTGGAATCTATTCAACAAGACAAACAAGCAAAATATAATCAGAGACATTGAAATAAAGAACAAATTGATAGTAACAAGAGGGGAGGGGGAAGGAGGATAATGGGGCAAAGAAAGGGAAAGGTCACCAAGGAACTATATAATGGACCCATGGACAAAAAACAGGGGAGGGGAGAAGGTTTGAATGTGGGAGGTGGGGGTGGGGAGGGTGGGGGAGAGAAATGGAGTAAAATGGGGACAACTGTAACTGCACAACAATAAAAATACAATAAAAAGTATGTTGCTATAGGAGACCATTCTGCATGGTGTGGGCCCAGCTCCCACTCGGAGATACACAGGACCCATGCCCATGGATAGGTTCTCCCGTGGAGAATCAGGCCTGTAATGTACCTAGGCCACTTTGAGACTTGTTTTTAATAATAGCTTAAACTGTAGAGAGAAGTATGGATAATTTGCAAATTATGAACATACCACTAACTGCAGAAAGTTTTCCTGAGGATGAACATTACCACTATTGTTCATTTATACAAAATCTCAGATGTAAAGACATCACTGTCTTTAAGCTTTTTAAGAACTACTTCTTTATGATGAAATCTTCCTTAAAGTGATTAACAGAGTGAAGAACCTTTCCTTAATCAACAGGCAAACCGTCCAGGAGAATCCACATCAGGAGGATCCCAGAAGCTGAGAAATGATCCTGAACAACTGGACCAGACACTCATATTTAGGCTGGAGCTCTGGAGGAGAAGGGAGCAAGCTAGAAGGAGGGAATGGCCAGACACAGAGAATGCTTTTAGGGACCAAACACACAGCCTGTTTCAGGTCCTGAATGCCACAAGTAGAGGAAGAAGTCTAAAAGGGATGTGGGGTGAGCAGCTGATCACAATAAGAGATGTGGGAGATAGAAGAGATAGAAGAAACCAGAACCTTTGGTGCCCTTAAAGGACAATAATGACCTGGTGCCTGGTTATGTCGGGATGGGGGGTGGGGAGAGGAGAAGGACAAAAGTCTTCACATCAGGCTTTGCTTTGGATGATCCCCTCTGATATCTCAGCATAAGAAGGGGTTGGTCCTAACAAACACAACTGTTTCTAGACTCTCTCATTAAAAACCTAATTGTTACCTGACTTGCTGAATTACCAACTGAATTGGTAATTCTGTTAAGTCTGGCTATAGCAATAAATTTGTCACTTGAGATGAAGAAATAATATTTTTGTCTAAGTAGTACTTAAATAGTTTTTACTATAACTATTTGTTCTTTTAAAGATGATTACATGCTTAGGGAACTTAATCTACTAAATTTGTACATGACTTACTAGATGTGTAAGAGGTTTTTTATTAAATTTTAAATTTTCTTTACTCTTTTTAGGTATTATTATACTTTTTATTGAATTTACTGGTATGACATTAGTGAATAAAATTATATAGGTCTCAGCTGTACAGTTCTATAATATACCATCTGTATGTTGTATTGTGTGTTCGCCACCCAAAGTCAAGTCCCTTTCTGTCACCATTTTCCTCTCCTTTACCCTCTTCTTCTCCCTCTCTCCCTTTCCTTATGGTAATTATCATACTGTTGTCTGTGTCTATGAGGTTTATTTTTTTCTTTATTTAATTCCTTCACCATTTTTACCCATCTTCCCAACCCTCTTCCCCTCTGACAGCTGTCAGTCTGTGTTCTGTATCTATGAGTCTGTTTCTTTTTTTTTTGTTTATTTTGTTCATTAGATTCTATATCTAAATGAAATCATATGGCATTTGTCTTTCTCTCATGGGCTTGTTTCACTTAGGTTCATTCATGTTGTCACAAAAGGCAGGATTTGCTTCTTTTTATAGCTGAGTAGTATTCCTTTGTGTGAATGTACCACAGCTTTTTTATCCACTCATCTATTGATGGACACTTGAGTTGCTTCCAAATCTTGGCTATTGTAAATAATGTGACAATGAACATAGGGGTGCATGTATTCTTTTGAGTTAGTGTTTCAGGTTTCTTTGGATATATTCCCAGAAGTGGAATTGCCGGGTCATAAGGCAGTTCCATTTTTAATTTTTTGAGGACACTCCATACTGTTTTCCAAAAAGGCTGCACCAGTCTGCATCCCCACCAACAATACACAGGGTTCCCTCTTCTCCAAATCCTTGTCAACACTTACCTGTATTTGTTGTTCATTTACGATAGCCATTCTGTCAGGTGTTAGGTGATAATTTGCATCTCTCTGATGATTAGTGATGTTGAGAATGTTTTCATATGTTTTTTGACCATCTCTATGTCCTCTTTACAGAAGTGTCTATTCAGGTCCTTTGCCCATTTTTTTTATTGAATTTTTTGGGGTGCTGAGTTGTAAAAGTTCTTTATAAACTTTGGAAATTAACCTCTTACCAGCTGTGTCATTGGCAAATATGTTTTCCCATTCAGTGGGTTGTCCTTTCATTTTGTTGATGGTTTCCTTGCTGTACAAAAACTTTTTAGTTTGATGTAGTCCCATTTGTTTATTTTTCTTTTGTTTCCATTGCTTGAGAACATATATCAGAAAAAATAGTGTTACCACAAATGTCTGAGATTTTTCTGCCTATGTTTTCTTCTAAAATTTTTATGGTTTCAAGTCTTACATTTAAGTTATAAGAGGTTTTTTTTTAACTATGTTTAGGGAGGATCTGTTAAATATGCAAGTTTGCCTTATTAAATTTGGAGTGCTACAGAATCAAAATAGATTTATTTTCCTTTGAAAAGTCTATGGAAGTTTAAATAAATATGTAAGTTGTATGTAACAAAGTAACCTAAAAATCAGTTCAGAAACTAATGCCTATCATCAAATGTGTGAAAGTAAGAACAAATTTGACTTAATTAAAGGTGTCATAAAAATCAATAGTATTTAATGCCATTAAAAGGGAAGATGAAGTATTAAGTATTTAAATTGCTCCAGGGCATTCCAACCCTTAAATCTATAAAGTTGAGAATGGTATCAAATTACAAAATGTTAAGAGAGGAGTCTTGGAAATAAACCTACATATCTGCCATAGGGATGGAGTGAGTATGGGAATCTGCACTTTATGTTTTTGTAAGGCATATAATACATGAGCCAATTATCAGTAACATTTTCTAAAAGGTCATTGAAGAAATGTACCATTGAAACTAGTTATTTATTTCACTACCATTTAGGTTTAGTTTTAAATACTCCTCTTTTCATTTCATATTAAATTGTTAGATATAAACAGAAGGGTATTTATGTTAGTTTTGTTGGTAACCAAAATTCTGGTTAGAAGGATACTTAAAAGACTTAACAACCATGAGGTGATTCAACAGGCTGATGAGACACATTAGAATTTTTTTAAAAGAGAGAAAAAGAAAATGGATGCTACTGCAGACCCAACTGGCCAGCCCTGAGCACACAGTTTTACAACAGGACTTGGAAACTCCCACTATAATGGAGCTGAGGTGAACTACAGGGCCAGAGTAAAAAACAAAAGTAATTTGAATCAGTATAATAAGTTGCAGAAAATAAATATATTTGATTGATTAAGTACCAGTGGAAATGTGTAGGCTCCAAAAGTCTGAATGACACGACAGACAAGGGCTTCCTCTAAGAAAGTTAAAGAAAACCTTAATAATAATGCATTTAATAGTCATAATTACATAACAGAGAGCATTCCTTTTTTTTTTCTTTTCATCCTCACTCGAGGACGTGCTCACTGATTTTAGAGAGAGGGGAAGAGAAAGAGAGAGACATCAATCTGTTGCCTCTTGTCCTAAACCTGATGGGGGACCAAACCTGCAACCTAGGCATGTGCCCTGACCAGGAATTGAACCCATAATCTTTCAGTTTACAGGACAACACGCCAAGCAACTGAACCACACCAGCCAGGGCAAGAGAGCATTCCTTTCTTAACATAACCATGCCTCCACTGCTTCACATAACTATTCACCATTAGTAAGAGCTCACTAGTGATAATTAAAGACTTTTGAAAGGTAGCAGACAATACCTTTTCAGGTTTAAAACATCATTAAATTTTTCAGTATATTCAAAATCAAAATACCTAAGCTAGTTTTAACTTTGAATGCTCTTTTCTGTTATTAAGGAAACATCTGAATAGCTACTGTATGCCAGAAAATATGCTAAACATAGGGGATAAAAAATTATTAAGATATTATACCTCTTTCTTATGAACTTAGAGTTATGTTAGAAAGATATATATGGATATAGTTGAGATGCAGCATAAGTGTCATACTAAATGTCAAAATTGCTGTAGGAGCAAAAAAATATGACTAAAGCTACTTGAATAATAGGAGAGGTACTTAAACTGATGTTTGAGCTGGGTCTTAATAAATGTAGAAGTTTGCTGCATAGGGAGCAGTGCTAGGATGATCCAGGTGGAGAGCAGGAGCAGCACCCAAGGTACAGGAGCAAAAGGTAAAAGAGGCTGTATGTTCAGACTTCTCAACCAGTGTGTGGGACAGAGAACAGAATTTGTGGGAGAAAGACAAGAATTGAGGCTGAAGAAATAGGCAGGTACCAAGTTATGGAGGACATTGTGTGCCTGTAAGAAATAGGGAGTCATTTAAAGAATTTTAACCAGTCAGGAGAACAATTAGGAAATGTTGATTATGATGATTATACAAGTGAAAAATTAGGCCTTGACTTGATTAAGGGGCAGAGGGGACAGGGAAAAGAGAAACCAGACAGGATAAGACTTTGTGATTGAATCTTTATGTTGAGAGAGGAGATTGTGTTTGTGCCTGATGATCCCTTTTCGTCAAAATTAACTCTTTTGGTGCCAGGGAGACAGAAAGGACAAATAAAGATAGGAGGTGTAAAAAACAGGGAGGAGGAAAACAAGGCTTCCAAATGTAGGGATCTGTAGGTGTAAGCTGTCTTAAAAGAATAATTATGCACCATTGAGGTTATCAAAATTGCTTTATTTCAACTGTAGAAATATAAAAACCACATATATATAGAATATAAAGGTATTGTAGCACACCCAAACTTTAAGTTCCAACTTTAGCTCCGCATAAGTGTAATTAAATTTAATTGAGAATATATATAGTCATGGTTGGTGTAAATATAAAGAGGATTATATTTCTAAAAATTAGAATGGGAGAAAAATAATACATTCAGTCACTGATAAAAGCACAAAACTGTACCTGTGCTTTTCAGTACCATGGACTTCCCAACTCCCACTCCATCCCCAAAAGTTACTAGCAGACAATTACAGGAATTTCAGTGATGTTGGCAGTGACTGGGGAGAATGGCCATGTGATCCATTCCTGCCCAATAAGACATGAGGAGACACAAGGTTTTCTTGGAGAACCTCTGTGAAAGAGTTCTTCAAGTCTGTGAAGGAGGCACAGAAAAATTGTTCATCTTTTTCCTCTGGGTGTTGCCAGGTCTCAACAGGTCGATGGAAGAGCTATAGCTATCATGCCACCAGCTTGAGAATGGGGCCAGCACTAAAGGTGGCAGAGCAAGATGGAGGGAGCTTGCAACAAAGCCCATCCTGTTTGAATTTCTTGTTATTCAGAATTATAAATGTCCTTATTCTTAAGCCATTAGAATCAAGGTTTTCTGTTACTTTCTGTTACAAAAGTTCCCCAACTAAAATAATAACTAAAGGTAGAACAAAAGTAAACATTAACAGATGGTTATAACACATTGAACTAAATTTTCTCCTCCTGTAAATCAATTTCCCTTATAGTTATTTTTTAATTTCATTTGAATCTTACATAATCCCATCCCTCTGTCAAAATGATTGTCATTAATTATTTTTTATATGATCACATCTATCATCTGTCCTCTCACGTAGTATTACTGACAAAGACAAACAGAACAAAGAGTAGAGAAGCAGCAACTGAATCTTGCTCTCTGTTAAAGTGCAAAGAGATTTTGTCTCTCTTTTATAGACAATTTGAAAGTTATGGTAGTAAACTTTTTCTGATGGGCTCCCATGGAGCCAGTCTATGCAGGAATAAATGTGACAATCTTCTAATAACTGTTTCTTTGAGAATAAAAACAACTCAGCACTTTCTTAAAACTAATAGTATACCCTCACTTACTTGCCTCCTGGCTATATTAGAAGCATTCATATACATTTTTAATAACCTTAAATAAAAATATTAAATGCAAAGTACAATCACAGTGTTTGGCACAAGGTCTTATTACCAGCAGTGGTTTACTCAGAACAAAATACTGTGAGAAGTCTAGCCTGAAGGTGTCTCAGTGTCTCTAAAGCTCCCACTAGTTGATTTGTAACATACTTGCTTGTTTTTCTATAGCTTGAGTTTTACTTTCCTCTTCTCAATACACTTGAAAAATTCAGTCTCAGGGCTACTGTATGCCTTTCATTTTCAGAGGCAAGCAGCAACTCTGGCATTTCGTATTACAAAAAACCCATATGAGAAAGCTGGCAAGCTTAGTGGACTTCCTGGGCTGAGAGGTTTTTCTGTCAAAGCTGGCAAGGTCTGATCATCCACCATCTTCAGAGTTTTATCATTGAGTTGGACGTATCTGCAAAGTGGAAAAATACATCTAAGTTAGCCAAGTTGTATGTGCTCTGCCTGCTCTACAAAAGTCATGAGATTGTTTCAAAGCCAAAAAAAAATTTTTGTGACAGCCTATGGTATATAACTTGTATTTCAAAACTCTTATCAGTTAGGTATTTGAACTAGATGATCTCTAAGCTACACTGACAGAATTGACTAGTTGTGACAGTGACCACATGGCCTAGAAAGCCTGAAATAGTTACTGTCTGGCCTTCTATAGAAAATGGGGCACACATAATCTATACTAAGCAATATGATGGAAGTACAAAAATGATAAACATGACATGACTTCTAAATTTGTGGAAATTTTATTTGATGGAAAAATAATTGAAAACATTTTTATACAGAGCAAATATATACATTGAATGGGGTGTAAATTTCAAAATTTATATAATAATGAGAGTCAATAAAATTTCCCACTGGTAACTATGCCCACAACCCTCTAACTCCCCTCTCCTCAGGAGGTATGCATGCATTTTCTTATGTTGTGGAGATATTTTGGTAGAATGTATACTGCTGGGTAAAACAAAATGGTTTTGTTTGGTTAAACCACAGATTCCAAAAAAATTTGTTTTCTTTGCATTTCACTGTAGTATTCCAATTCAAACTGAGTCAAAGACTGGAAAAATTGTTAAGAACAAGTATTATTTCTTATGCATATTTATTGTTATAAATCAAATGAATACATGTTGGCAGCAACAAATCCAATAAAAAGAAGAGCAGATGAAGAAAGCTTTAGTCTGCTTTAAATTCCACTAATAATTACTTCTGTAATTCTAAATGATGCTCATATTTCTATTATCTTTTTCTCAAGTGTTTTTTTTTAAAGATTTTATTTATTTATTTTTAGAGAGGGAAGGGAGGGAGAAAGAGAGAGGGAGAGAAACATCAATGTGTGGTTGCTGGGGGTCATGGCCTGCAACCCAGGCATGTACCCTGACTGGGAATCGAACCTATAACACTTTGGTTTGCAGCCCGCGCTCAATCCACTGAGCTACGCCAGCCAGGGCTTTCAAATGGTTTTTACATCATGCAAAAGGTAGCACTTTTTTATTGTTGAAATTTTAGGAGATTAGTTAATGTTAGAGATATATTTATGTCAGATATGTAATACATGTAATATGTGTAGAACACTTAAAGGAGTGTGTTGCATATAGTAAGCACTGTGAAAGTATTATCATCATTATTCAGAAATAAATACAACAAAAATAACCTGTTAAATCACCCCAACTACTTTTAGTGTTTTGTGTATATTCCTTCACCTCTTTTCTATGTATGTATAACACATATTTCCATTTAAACAAAATGAGTATACTATATATAGTCTCTTAAAACTTGATTCTTCCAAAGAGGACATACAGATGGCCAATAGACATATGAAAATATGTTCAATGTCATCAGACATGTGCAAACGAAAGCTACAATGAGATATCACCTCACATTGTCAAAATGGCTATCATTAATAAATCAACAAACAACAAGTGAGGATGTGGAAAAAAGAGAATCCTACTGAACTGTTGGTGGGATGCATATTAGTGCAGTCACTCTGGAAAACAGTATCAAGGGTCCTCAAAAAACTAAAAATGGAACTGTGTTATGGCCTGGTGATTCCACTTTCCATTTCTGTGTATATAGCCAAAGAAACCCAAAACACTAATTCAAAAGAATATATGCACTCCTATGTTCATTGCAGTGGTATTTACAATAGCCAAGACATGGAAGCAACACAAATACTCATTGATAGATGAGTAGATAAAAAAAGTAGTGGTACATATATAATGGAATGTTACTTGCCCATAAAAAGAATGAAATTTTACCATTTGCAATAGCATGAATAGACTTAGAGGGTATTATGCTAAGTGAAATGAGTCAGATAGAGAAAGACAAATACCATATGATTTCAATTATATGTAAAATCTAAAGAACAAAATAAATGAATAAAATAGAAACAGATTCGTAGATACAGGGAACAGACTGATGGTTGCCAGAGAGAAGGGACGTTGAGAGACTGCTG
This sequence comes from Phyllostomus discolor, assembly GCF_004126475.2. Taxonomy (NCBI): domain Eukaryota; kingdom Metazoa; phylum Chordata; class Mammalia; order Chiroptera; family Phyllostomidae; genus Phyllostomus; species Phyllostomus discolor. The sequence goes on along the minus strand of NC_040903.2, from coordinate 105,206,662 downwards.
GAAAAGGTGAAGGACTTTAGAAGCACATATCGGTAGTTACAAAATAGTCCTGAAGATGTAAAATATAGCACAGGGAATATAGTCAATAATATTGTAATAACTATGTGTGGTACCAGATGGGTACAGGAGGTACTGGGGGGAACACTTTGTAAAGTGTATGATTGTCTAACTACTATGCTGTACACCTAAAACTAGTACAAAATAATATTGAATATAAACTGTAATTAAAAAATAAAGTTAAGAAATAATTTTTTGGACTTCCGGCAAGATGGAGGAATAGGTGGACGCACCGTACCTCCTCGTACAACCAAGATTAGAAAACCAATAATTTACAACAATAATTTACTATCAGACAACCGATAGTAATGATCCGGCAGAGGATTTATCTGAATGGAAGTCGGGCAGCCAAGAAGTTGAAGTAGACGCGTTCATCCGGACTGGTAGGAGAAGACCAGCCGGGCGGGCGCGGGGCTGGCTCAGGTCGGCGGCGCAGAGGTCGGGGGAAGGTTTGGCGCGAAATCGGCGTAAAAGCCATCCGGGGGCACAAGAAGGCAGCGGTGATCCCGGAGTACGCAAGCTGCGGCTGGCAGACCCAGAGGGGTAGTGATTGTGGACCAGGGCAGAACTCACGGCCCAGAAGCCCAGACAAGGGCCTGAGTCCAGGGGAACAGAACTACCGCCATTGTTTTCTCCCACCCCGCTCCTGCTCATGCCCCACCCCACATATAACGTCACAATCTAGCGACCGGGGTGCCCAGCCCCGGTGAGCACCTAAGGCTCCGCCCCCCACCGTAACAAGAGCAACCAGACCAGGGAAAAAAAAAAAAGGAGAGACAAGGGGGAAAAAAAAATGTTTTCAACAGAGCAGATCAGTCCCCCAGGACTCATCCTTTTGAGCGACCAAGAATTAGCCAATCTATCAGATGCGCAGTTCAAAACACTGGTGATCAGAAAGCTCATGGAACTGGTGGATTTTGGACGAAATTTAGATGAAAGAATGCAGATTACCATAAAACAGATGCAGGAAGACACGCGGAGGAGAGCCAATAGTGAAAGGAAGGAATCTGAGTCTCAAAACAATACAGTGGACCAGAAGGAAGATAGAATCAACCAAGCAGGAAAGCATGATGAAATAAGAATTCAAAAAATTGAGGAAAAGATTAAGAGCATCCAAGACACCTTTAAACGTTCCAATATCCGAATTATAGGGGTACCAGAATCGGAAGGGGAAAAGCAACAGATTGAGCACGTATTTGAACAAATAATAAAGGAGAACTTCCCCAATCTGGCAAAGGGAACAGTCTTCCAAGAAATCCAAGAAGCTCAGAGAGCCCCAAAGAAGTTGGATCCAAGAAGAAACACACCAAGGCACATCATAATTACATTAGCCAAGGTAAAAACGAAGGAGAGAATCCTAGAAGCAGCAAGACGTAAGGGGACGGTAACCTACAAAGGAGTTCCCATCAGACTGTCAGCTGATTTCTCCAAAGAGACCTTACAGGCAAGAAGGGGCTGGAAAGAAATATTCCAAGTCATGAAAGACAAGGACCTACATCCCAGATTGCTCTATCCAGCAAAGCTCTCATTTAGAATGGAAGGGCAGATAAAGTGCTTCTCAGATAAGGTCAAGTTAAAGGAGTTCATCATCACCAAGCCCTTATTTTATGAAACGTTAAAGGGACTTATCTAAGAAAAGACAATAAAGAAAAGACATGTATAGTAAAAGGACAGCAAACTCACAAATATTAACAACCACACCTACAGCAAAACCAAAAGAAACTAAGTAAACAATTAAAACAGGAACAGAACCACAGAAATGGAGGGCACATGGAGGGTTAGCAGCAGGGGGGTGGGAGGAGGAGAGAGGGGGAAAAGGTATAGAGAATAAGTAGCATAGAATGTAGGTTGAAAATAGATAGGGGGAGGGCAAGAATAGTACGGGAAATGTAGAAACTAAAGAACTCTTAAGTATGACACATGGACATGAACTAAAGGGGGAAATGTGGGTGGGAGGGGGGTACAGGGTGGAGGGGAGAGAAGGGGGGAAATGGGACAACTGTAATAGCATAATCAATAAAATGTATATTTAAAAAAAAAAGAAATAATTTTTTAAAATGAAAAAAAAACCCCGATTCTTTTTCTCTGAACACATCTTAATATTTGTTCACACCATTAAACGTTCATCCACTACACTACATCATTTTATAGGTTGCACAGGATTCCATTGTGTGAGAATGCTTGTTTAGTTAATTGTCTAATGTTAGACATTTGGTGGTTTCCAATTTAGCATTATTATAAAGATTTCAGTTTTAAAGATCTTTCACACTTCATCTTCACTATTAGTCAGCAGAACTGTGTTCCGTTTAACCTTGGTTCGAGGCCCAGCTCTGGGGTCTGTACTATCTGGACTTTAAGACATAGCAATAAGATGCCTATGATTGTGCTGGAGGCTAAGGAGCCCATGCGGTGGTTGTACTTGGTCCATATGCACCAGGGTTTGTTTTCATGCCTGTATCACATCAGTTTTTCAGTGGGCTTCAAGAGGAAATGCCATGATCATCATCAGGAAACCACAAACGAAAACCAGATTTTCAAAACATCTGTATGGGACAGTAGTAAGAACTGTTCTGCATGACACTGAGGATCACTTACAAGGGTACACCAAAATGTTTCATAAAAACTTTGGAATTAGGCTACTGAGCTTAAAGATAAATCTGATCATTGTAAATTAATATTGCTCTGGGTCAGGCTGATGAAACATGGGCAAGATATTCATTCCATCAGGCTAAATTGTTTAATCACCTATGAATATGATAAGGTCTGTCCAGAAAGTATCCAGCCGCATACTATGAAAAATAGACACATTTATTGAAGAAGATACAAGAAACATTGTCCATAGGACAATGATGCCTCAGTTTCCTTCAAAGTAGGCAGCTTGGGACCTGACACAGTTCTCCCAACTGCAGCAAAATGTTCCTTCTGCCCTGGTAGCAGAAGCCATGGAACAAATTTTGACAGGACACACTTCATGCCAAGATCCTACATCAAAATCTCAGACACAGTAGTTTTTGGAATCCCCAGATCAGCTTCTAGTTCTTGCACTGTCAGTTGCCAACTTTGTTGATTGTAGCTCATACACATTGAGCATTCCCAGGTATTGTGCTTGTTAGCCTTTCAGAATGTGGAGCACTTTAAACAGATTCTTGACCATCTTTGAAGCATTTGTGTGACACTTTTATTTGCACTGCACTCATTGCATTGTTCCCCAAAGCCTTCTGAATCATCAGAATAGTTTCCACAGAGGAATGTTCAGGCTTAATACATATTTTGATGCAGATTTGTTACTCGCTCAGTTATTTTGAGTGTGATGGCCACATCACACACATGATCAATCACTCAATGGTGCCTACTGCCCCCACTGACTAGTACAGTGAAGTCATCATTGTTTATGCATGTGCATTCTAGTCCACTCTCCTTAGCTGACAGGTTACACCAATGTTATGCAAAGCATTCTGGTTATATTAACAATGGCTGGACTTTTTCCAGAGACTATCAGTGTAAGCTTAAAGCATGTCGGTGATTTCCACATCAGGCTGGACAATGTGGATGAAGTTTTATTTAAGAGGAGTAGCTTGTTTCATATTTTGAGGTTGGTAACATGAAGATGAAGAAATATAAGATGCATTTGTAAAATTCAGGTGAAATAGGGCTGGAACACAAACCAATTGTCTTTCAAATATTTGAGAGTTATTCTGGAGGAAATGAGGTAGTTGGCATTACTCCAGACTAAGGGTACTCAACTCAAATGCCCTCGGTGGCCAAGAAGGTTATATTTGCTAGTGTAGTAGGAAAGGCATAAGATAACAGGGTCACATCTAATAGAAAGAACAAGCCCAGAGTTGCCAGAGTATCCATTCTTTTTTATTCACAGTTTTACTTCTCAGTATTTTTTATTGATTATGCTATTAGTTTTTCCAATTTTCCTTCCTTTATCCCCCCTCTGCCAGACACCTCCCCATCCCTCCAGCATTTCCCCTCCCTTAGTTCATGTCCATGGGTTGTACATATAAGCTCTTTGAGTCCTCTGTTTCCTATACCATTTTTTATCTCTACCCGTCTATTTTATGCCTACCAATTATGCTTCTTCTTCCCCCTAACTTTTCCCCATCTATTCCTCCCTTCCCCCTCCCCACTGAAATCCCTCCATGTGATGTCCATTTCCCCGATTCTCTTCCTGTTCTAGTTGTTTGCTTAGTTTTATCTTCATTGTTTTTCTTTTCTTTTAGGTTCATTTGTTGATAGTTTGAGTTTGTTGTCATTTTATCGTTCATACTTTTTGATTTTCTTTTCCTTAGATAAGTCCCTTTAACCTTTCATATAATAATGGCTTGGTGATGACAAACTCCTTTAACTTGACCTTCTCTGGGAACCACTTTATCTGCCCTTCCATTCTAAATGAAAGCTTTGCTGGATAGATTAATCTTAGATGTAAGTCCTTGCCTTTCATGACTTGGGATACTTCTTTCCAGCACCTTCTTGCCTGCAAGGTTTCTTTTGAGAAATCAGTTGACAGTCTTATGGGAACCTTACCTACCTGCGTAGGTAATTCTCTTCCTTCCTCTTTCTGCTTTTAGGATTCTCTATCTTTGATCTTGGATAACTGAATGATGACATGCCTTGGTGTGTTCCTCCTTGGGTCCAACTTCTTTGGGATTCTCTGGGCTTCCCGGAAGTCTATTTCCTTCACCAGATTGGGGAAGTTTTCCTTCATTATTTTCTCAGGTAAGTTTTCAATTTCTTGCTCTTGTTCTTCTCCTTCTGGCATTTCTATAATTTGGATATTGGAATGTTGCAGGTTGTCCCAGAAGTTTCTAAGCCTCTCTTCACTTTTTTGAATTTTTGTTTCTTTATTCTGTTCCCATTGGATGTTTATTTTTTCCTTTTGTGCCAAATCATTGCTTTGAATCCTGGTTTCCTTCCTGTCATTGTTGGTTCCCCAAATATTTTTCTTTATTTCCTTTTAAATATCTTTCATTTGTTTTTTTCATTTTTCAACCAGGCTTAATCAGATGTGAGCATTTTGATTACCAGGGCTTTAAATTCTCCATCAGATAGGTTGGCTATCTCCTCAATGCTTAGCTCCCTTTCTGAAGTTTTGCTCTGTTCTTTCATCTGGGCCATATTTCTTTGCCTGAGCACACCTGTTGAGTTGTAAGGGTGGGGCCTTAGGTATTCACCAGGGCAGGGGAACCCTCTTTGCTGCACTGCAGGGCTGCCTGTGGGGGAGGGGCGAGAGAGGAAACAGTTTGGCTTGCCTGCTCATCTCTAGCTCACTTTCCAACAAACTCTCATGTGAGACTGGGAGCTTCTTCCACCGCTGCAACCCCTGTAGTACATAGTCAGCTCTAAGTTGTAGTTCATAGTCAGCTCTAAGTTTCAGTTTCGTGTTTAGCCAGCCCTACCCAGGCAGTCTGCCACCTATCCGCAGGTTCTTAATGGTCTGGTTATTCTGTTTGATGTTTTTTTTTAATTCCTTGGTTGTTGGAGTTCCATGCACTTTGATTTTCTGGCACTTCTGGTTGTTTATTGATGTTAGATTGGTTGTTATCCTCTTTTTGGTTGTGCGAAGAATCAAAGGGTTTGTACGTATGCCTCCATCTTGGCCAGAACCCCCACTTTTAAAGATTTTTTTACAAATGTATTTCATTGATCATGCTATTACAGTTGTCCCATTTTTCTCCCTTCATTCCCCTCCACCCTGCACACCCCCTCCCACCCATATTCACCCCCTTTAGTTCATGTTCATGTGTCATACTTATAAGTTCTTTAGCTTCTACATTTCCCATACTATTCTTGTCCTCCCTCTGTCTATTTTCTACCTATCATCTATCCTTCTTATTCTCTGTTACTTTTCCCCCTCTCTCCCCCTCTCACTCACCTGTTGATAACCCCACATGTGATCTCCATTTCTGTGGCTCTGTTCCTGTTCTAGTTGTTTGCTTAGTTTGTTTTTGTTTTTGTTTTAGGTTGGTTGTTACTAATTGTGAGTTTGCTGTCATTTTACTGTACATATTTTTTATCTTCTTTTCTTTGATAAGTCCCTTTAACATTTCATATAATAAGGGCTTGGTGATGATGAACTCCTTTAACTTGACCTTATCTGAGGAGCACTTTATCTGCCCTTCCATTCTAAATGATAGCTTTGCTGGATAGAGCAATCTTGGATGTAGGTCCTTGCCTTTCATGACTTGGAATACTTGTTTCCAGCCCCTTCTTACCTGCAAGGTCTCTTTTGAGAAATCAGCTGACAGTCTTATGGGCACTGCTTTGTAGGTAACTGCCTCCTTTTCTCTTGCTGCTTCTAGGATTCTCTTCTTCATTTCAATCTTGGGTAACTTAATGATGTGAATTGGTGTGTTCTTCCTTGGATCCAACTTCTTTGGGACTCTCTGAGCTTCCTGGACTTCCTGGAAGCCTATTTCCTTTGCCAGATTGGGGAAATTCTCCTTTATTATTTGTTCAAATAACTTTTTCACTTATTGCTCTTCTTCTTCTCCTTCTGGTACTCCTATAATTGAGATGTTGGAATATTTAAGGATGTCCTGGAGGTTCCTAAGCCTCTCCTCATTTTTTTGAATTCTTGTTTCTTCATTCTTTTCTGAGTGTATGTTGTTTTCTTCCTTCTGGTCCACTCCATTGATTTGAGTCCCAGTTTCCTTCCCATCACTATTGGCTCCCTGTACATTTCCCTTTATTTCACTTTTCATAGCCTTCATTTTTCCATCTAATTTGCAACAAAATTCAACCAATTCTGTGAGCATCCTGATTACCAGTGTTTTGAACTGTGCATCTGGCAGGCTGGCTATGTCTTCATGGCTTAGTTGTATTTTTTTCTGGAGCTTTGATCTGTTCTTTCATTTGGGCCATTTTTTTTTTGGTCTTGACATGCCTGTTACATAATGAAGGGTGGAGCCTTAGGTATTCACCTGGGCAAGGTAACCCACATTGCTGGGTTGTGGCACTGCATGTGGGGCAGGGGTCCAAGAGGGAACAATGGCGCTTGCTCAGCTCTCTGCCAGATTTCAGTCACTTCCCCTGCTTCCCACAAACTAGTTGGGCCCTTCTGGTGCTGATTCCCATGTAAGTGGGTTTGTGTACATGCTAGAGCCCTGTGGATCTTTCCAATGAACTCTCCTGTGAGGCAGGGAGTATCTCCCAGCACCTCAACCCTCACAGGTGTTTTCAATCCATGGTTTGAGGCTTTATTCCCTGTACTGGGACGCTGGGTTGTGCTGTTTGTCCCACCCCCCAGTTTTGCCTTGTTTATCTACATGTGAATGTGGGACCACCTGGTCCACTAGTCGCCACCTTGCTGGCCAGCTGCAGCCTCACATGCTGCACCCCATTCCACAATCCATGGCCTTGCTGGGTCTGCTAGCCACTGCCTTGCCACGAGTCTCCTCTCCTCTGGCTGCCCAACTCCACCCCTTCTACTGGTCTTGATGAATGTGTCTTCTTTAACTCCTTGGCTGTTGGACTTCCAATACAGTTCAATTTTCTGTCAGGGTTGGTTGTTTTTTGTTTTTAAATTGCTGCTGTCCTTTTTTTTTTTGGTTGTGTGAGGCATAGTAAGTATACCTATGCCTCCATCTTGGCTGGAAGTCTTTTAAAGATTTTTTACTAGCTATCAATTGTTAAATGTTGACAGCTAATTTCAAATAAAAAATAACACAGACTACTTGCCAACCTCCTCTTCCAGGAAAAGAGGGAAAACAAAATCCTCTAAACCCCTTTGTTCACAGGCATGAGGTGTAGTTTCTAACCTCTGACATAGAAAACAGAGCTAAGAGCATCAGAAAAAAAAAAAAACACAGCAGCTCCCTTTACTCCCTCCTGGAAGAACAGTCACTGGGAAAGGCTTGAGCTTGATCAGAGGAGAAATCAGAGATGAATGGTCTTAGATACCCATCTAAAGTTGGACTAAAATGATCTTAAGACACTTCCAACTCTACTGCTCATATTGAATTACTTTACAAAAGCTTTTTCTTTATCAGCATCAGACACAAATATGCTAAAAACACCCACTTCAAAAAGAGTCAGAATCCAGAGAAAGGTATCTGGAAGCCAAATATGCATTATTTACAATAGGAAAAAAATACTTTAAACAGTAGAAAAGTGGGTAAGCCATGGTGCTTCATAAAACATGCAACCCATTAAAAATGTCTACCCGGTGGTGAACACACAATACAACATACAGATGATGTATTATAGAATTGGACACCTGAAACATATAATTTCATTAACCAATGCTACCCACAAATTTTCAATTTAAAAAAACTTAAAAATGTCTACAAAGGCTATGCATGGAAAGACATGGGAAAACTTGTGGGTTCCTCCTCTCTTTTCCCCATTAGAGGTTGTACGATTACAGTTATAATAAAAGAAAGCCCAGGGAAAAAATGAAGGAATGATATTCACTGTTAATAATGTTGTCTATGGGGAACATTATTAACAGTGAATAATGTTCCCCATTACTCACTGGGGAACATGCTTACTGTCCTTTTTCAGATTATGATGCTAATTGTCACTGAAAACATCACCCATATAGCATTTGCAAAGATGGGAGGAGATGGTGAGAATATTGTGAACCCTTAATTTTTTAATTTTCAATCTGAGAATAGCCATGATGAAAAGAGCTCCTTCTAATACAGACTGAACAGAAATCTGACAATCTAACTCTTTAAAGCTCATAGTCATTCTTGAATATTCTATTAAATATGGTCTTTTATGAGACATATTCAATGACTGGCTTTTAAAACCAAAATGTGTTTGAAACAACTTTAAATAATTTGTCTAAAAGGTATATTTCTGGCTATTTTTTTCTTACTCTAATTAAAAGAACTACTTTAATGCAGTTAGAGAATCACACCTGCTCACATAATATAACAGTTTACACCAACCCCCATGCCCTTAATAGCAATTTTATACAGGTATGATTTGCTTTTGCAACTGTGTTACCAGGAATTATGTCTTTTTAAAAAAAGATTTTATATATTAATTTTTAGAAAGACGGGAATGGGAGGGAGAAAGTGAGGGAGAGAAACATCACTGAGTGGTTGCCTCTTATGTGCCCCCTACTGGGGAGCTGGCCTGCAAACCAGGCATGTGCCCTGATTGGGAATTGAACCAGCAATGCTTTGGTTCTCAGGCCAGCACTCCACCCACTGAGCGATACCAGCCTGGGTGGAATTATGTGTTTTTAGAGAAAATAATCTAAATGCATTTATATAAAGTTGTTTTAAAATGCAAACTACTCCCTAAGATAACTGCTACCTTTTGTTCATATCCTTCTGCTTTTGACTCTCAGAGTGAGTTATACCCATACTAATAGGTAATGTGTGTGTGTGTGTGTGTGTGTATACTTTCTGAATATTAAGAGTTGTTAATACTTGATATAGTTGACTATTTTTTCTCCCTATCAACACTCTCTATTCTGATAAACACTGATAAATTTGATGAAAGTTTAAAATGAACAAGGAAAATGACTCACTTGGAAAATAATCCGTCAGGTCCTGAAGGTTTTACAAGGTATCTGTCCACTTCTTTGTCAAATAAATAATGTGGTAACTGGAAGTGCTCGGTGACATTATGAAGATTTAAAGCATACAGCGTTAAATCTCCTTCTTTATACCTTGGGCTAAAAGCAAATAGATTAACTCAATAAAAATATTTATCTCACTTAAGCAATTAAAAACTTGATTACAAATACAATTATGGATAATAAGTATTTATAATAATGATGGGCCCTCTTTTTACCCTTCCTTTTATAATGATGTAAGACCACTAATGTGGTCCTATTTGAAAACGTAATTGTAAATATTGCTCTTCACAGCACCATTTTCTGTTCCAAAGCACTCTGAAATCCTTGCTGTTTTGCCAGGCTGAGTTGCTAGAAGTCAGTCAGCTTATTCATTTGCAAACATTGGAAGGTTAAATGGTAAAAGTTGAATTTTGTGGGTTCATGTGCACTTGAATTATAAACCATATAAGTAGGGGCTCTTTCTAGCCTTATGAAAAGAGTGAAGCAAACAAGAAAATTAAATCTATTGTCACTTTTCAGAATTTATCTATCCAAACTACTCCGTGACTTCTTCCCAGTGGGGCTCTTACTGCTCGTTAACTCCACTTACCAGAAACTGGAAGTGTTGGGTAGCTATTAGGCTAGAACTGGTATTTTCACTATCATTCTATCTGGAAGGTCAGATTGAAACTAAGAAGAAGAAAAAAATCTCTGAGATTTGGGAGCATTTTTTGCTATTAAGGTCTGAATACTGAACTACATAAATCTCTGTGAGCTCTTCTTCTCAGAAACTGGATTGAAACTTGAAAACAAGATTGTTGTTGTTATTGTTCTTTAATCCTTCTTATTAAATTGATCAGATATAATGCAAGGGTTTAAGTATATTCATATAATTATTTATTCATATGAATTTATATTTATATTCACTCATAGTCATTCAATGAAGTAATTGCTCATATACAAATATATTGGTACTAGTCTTCATTTAAATTTAAGCTATATATCGATTATGGGTTATGACAATTAAAGTCATTGTAAAACTCAAATGCTAATATTTAAACTATGTGTGTTTTTTTAGTTAGACTCTGGCACCAATCATTATGAATAGGAAAAAAATTAAGAACGATGACACAGCTTAGGCCTCTGGATAGATAGAGGACAGCAGGGCATCACAGTAAAAAGCTACATGCCTGTTAATTAAAACTTGGTTTATAAAGACTGTGTTGCTTACTTACTGGTTGATGTTTGTGCAATGAAGGTACACTCGAAGTTTGTTTCTGGCTCGACCTTTCACACTTGCCATTAATACATTGGTGCCCACCAGTTTCTTGAATAGAAGAGAGAGCCAATAATCCTAGTTGTGGTGGTTGGGGAGGGGAGGGATGAAAATAGATCTTTACTTAGTTCTTTATTTAACAAAACCATGCCAAGTGAGTAGTTCTACTACAAAGAGTACACCTGTTATTCTGGAGGTATTTAAATAGGATCCACCTTTTGATTTGTGTTACCCATGAGGGCAATGTTTTGCTTGCTGCTTTTTATCACAAGAGGACTATATTTCCACAATTCAGGGGGCCATGCCTGCTAGGAGATATAGATCAAGCCTGTCATTCATGACTCAGAAAGAGTTTAAATAGTTTGTTGTCTATCATCTAAGAATTTAAAGCAAGCCTCAAAGCAGAACTTTTAGACACATACAGCATAAAGACAAGTTTTTAAAATAAAGTTTCTGTTTAAGAGATTAAAATACTTCATTTAAAACCCCTTAATAGGAACTTCCAGCCAAGATGGAGGTGTAAGTAGACACGCTGTGCCTCCTTGAACACCCAAAACAAGGACAACAACAAATTTAAAAACATAAGACAACTAGAACTGACAGGAAATCAAACTATATGGAAGTCTGACAACCAAGGAGTTAAAGTAGACACATTCATCCAGACCGGTAGGAGGGGCAGGGTCGGGCAGGTGGGTGGAGAGGAGTCTCAGCAAAGCAGTGGCTAGCTGTCCCCAGGTGCCCAAGGTGGCAGCAGGCAGACCCAGGGAGGTAGCAGACTGTGGAAGGGTGCACCGCTCAAGGTGGCTGGCAGACTGGGTGGTCCCACATTCACAGGTAGATAAACCAGGCAAAACTGGGCAGCAAGACAGACCATGCAACCCAGGACCCCAGCGTAGGGAAATAAAGCCTCAAACCAGCGATTGAAAACACCTGTGGGGGTTGAGGTGCTGGGAGATACTCCCAGCCTCACAGGAGAGTTCACTGGAGAGACCCACAGGGTCCTAGAATGTACACAAACCCAGTCACATGGGAATCAGCACCAGAAGAGCCCAGTTTTCTTGGGTTGGCAGAGGTGACTGGAATCTGGCAGAGAGTGGAGCAGGCACCATTGTTCCCTCTTGGACCCCTGCCCCACATACAGTGCCATAACCCAGTGACTGGGTTGCCCTGCCCTTGTCAACACCTAAGGCTCCACCTCTCACTACATAACATGTGCCTTGAGACACACACACAAAAATGGCCCAAACAAAAGAACAGATCAAAGCTCCAGAAAAAAATACAACTAAGCAATGAAGAGATAGCCAACCTATCAGATGCACAGGTTAAAACACTGGTGATCAGGATGCTCACAGAATTGGTTGAATTTGGTTGCAAATTAGATGGAAAAATGAAGGCTATGAAAAGTGAAATAAAGGGAAATGTACAGGGAGCCAATAGTGATGGGAAGGAAACTGGGACTCAAATCAATGGAGTGGACCAGAAGGAAGAAAACAACATACAATCAGAAAAGAATGAAGAAACAAGAATTCAAAAAAATGAGGAGAGGCTTAGGAGCCTCCAGGACATCTTGAAACGTTCTAACATCTGAATTATAGGAGTAACAGAAGGGGAAGAGGAAGAGCAAGAAATGGAAAACTTAGAAGAAATAATCAAGAACTTCCCCAATCTGGCAAAGGAAATAGACTTCCAGGAAGTCCAGGGAGCTCAGAGAGTCCCAAAGCACATCACCATTAAGTTACCCAAGATTAAAATGAAGAAGAGAATCCTAGAAGCAGCAAGAGAAAAGGAGGCAGTTACCTACAAAGCAGTGCCCATAAGACTGTCAGCTGATTTCTCAAAAGAGACCTTGCAGGTAAGAAGGGGCTGGAAACAAGTATTCCAAGTCATGAAATGCAAGGACCTACATCCAAGATTGCTCTATCCAGCAAAGCTATCATTTAGAATGGAAGGGCAGATAAAGTGCTCCTCAGATAAGGTCAAGTTAAAGGAGTTCATCATCACCAAGCCCTTATTATATGAAATGTTAAAGGGACTTATCAAAGAAAAGAAGATAAAAAATATGTACAGTAAAATGACAGCAAACTCACAATTAGTAACAACCAACCTAAAACAAAAACAAAAACTAACTAAGCAAACAACTAGGACAGGAACAGAGCCACAGAAATGGAGATCACATGTGGGGTTATCAACAGGGGAGTAGGAAAGGAAGAGTGGGGGGAAAGTAACAGAGAATAAGAAGGATAGATGGTAGATAGAAAATAGACAGGGGGAAGGTAAGAATAGTATGGGAAATGTAGAAGCCGAAGAACTTATATGTATGACACATAGATGTGAACTAAAGGGGGTGAATATGGGTGGGAGGGGGTGTGCAGGGTGGAGGGGGATGAAGGGAGGAAAATGGGACAACTGTAATAGCATAATCAATAAAATACATTCAAAGAAAGGGGAAAAAACCTTAATAAAGTAATGGATTAGCCAACAATCATCACTAGATATTAAAAAAAAAAGAAAGAAAGGCAACTGGACATTATGTGTCTGTTGATGGAAGCACACAACATTGCCTATGAAGAATTCTTGCAAAACAAAACAAAACAAATCTGAGTCAGCTCAGGCCTCTAGTTTTTATTACCAGTTTACAGGAAATTCAGGGGACAGAGAAACGTGCTAAATGAATAAATTTAGCAAAATCAAGAATGTGGGAAGCACCATAGAACAAATGACCTGCTTTCTTTCATGAATAAATTCTAAGAGACCAAAAAAAAAAGAGAGGGAAAGAAAACTTAAATATTAATAGACTCAAGATATATATTAACCAAATGCTGTATGTGAGCCTTCTGGATTTGAATATACTATTAAAATATTTGCAATCATTAGAAAAATATGAAACACTAACTTAATATTTGATGATACTGAGGAATTACTGTTAATATTTTAAAGTATAATAATGATATTGTTATATTTTTACAAAGGAGAGACATGCTGAAATATTTATGGATAAAGTGATATAGCTGAGATTTGCTTGAAAGTAATACAGTAGGTGGGAGGTGAGGATTGCGTAGAATTGTAGATTAAACAAGATTGGTGATTCATATACTTTTCTCTCACTTGAATTTTTCCATAATAAGAAGTTTTAAAAAAACCACTATGTATATGCCTCAATTCTTCCTTCTTGAGCTAAGGGAAAGTAGGGTCAACAGGGTAGCTTTTGGCCCTGTGCTTAAATCAAATTCAAATCTCCTTTTGAGACAAGAGTGGAATTAATGGAATGTATCAAAGGAGACATAACTTTAGCATGGTTCGGTTAAGGGAAGAACAGAACACTCACAGGCCTGGGAGGCAAGAGTCTTTAGAATAACATGGGACAACTGTGTAACCTTGAGCAAGTCACATGACTACATCTTAATTAGAAAATTCTCATCTGAAAAATGGATCTAAGATACCTGCCTTGCTACCTTCTGGCATTGGTATGAAAATTAAATGAGAAAACAGACATGTACAATGGGTTTAAGATCAGTTCCCTTGGATCATCTTCATAGTAACACTGCATTTATTCTTGCAAGTTTTGCTAGCTGATTCTGCACCTTGAGGAAGAAGTACATTTAATGCATATAAAAGGATTTGGAAGACAAAGGTTTATGTTTGGGCACTGAGAAGATTTAGATAGCATAATAAATAACTGACACTATTTACAAAGGGTGACAAGATAAGCTGGCTAATTTCTAGGCATTCTCAAAGTGAATTTTGTGGAAACTATTTACCTTTCTTGTTCAAGGTCCATTTAAGAAAGGGTCTGGAAGCAACCTAAGTGCCCGTCTGTAAATGAATGGATCAAAAAATAATGGTACATTTACACAATGGAATCCTATGCAGCGGAAAGAAAGAAGTAGCTTCTACCCATTGCAACAGCATGGATGGATCCGGAGAGCATTATGCTAAGTGAAATGAGCCAGGTGGTGAAAGACATATACCATGTGATCTCACCTATAAGTGAAGCCTAATCAACAGAACAAACAAGCAAGCAAAATATAATCAGAGACATTGAATTAAAGAATAGACTGATGGTAACAAGAGGGGTGGGAAGAGGGATAATGGGGAGTACAGGGGAAGGATCATCAAGGAACAGGTATAAAGGACATGTAGATAAAGCCAAACAGGGTGGGAGGTGGGCATGGGTGGGACGGGGTGGAAAACGGAGATGACTATACTTGAAAAACAATTAAACAAAGAAAAAGGAAAGGGCCAGGAGTAGATTTTGATACTTGTCTAGTGAAATTATCATGTTTGGTTTAACCCTATAGATGGCTCATAATATCCTTGGGGAAGATAGATTTGATTTTGTGTAAGGTTATTTTCTGAAGAATTTTCTAAAAGTTATGAGCAGTCTTCTCCATGAGCTTGCACCACTATAGATTAAAAAGCAATTTTGTTGGGAAATCTAGCTACAAACCATAGAAGGTTAGCTTATATTTTGGCATGTGCTCTTTGCAAACCTTCTTAGCATTCCTTTTTTTAAGGAATTATTCCTAGAAAACAGACATTCTCAAATGTCAGTTTATTTTATTTTATTTTTTAGTTTCATGAGGGAAGTGGTATTATACTTCTTAATTAATGTCAACTTTAATTAACATTTAGATTTTCAAATGTCATTTTAGACAATAAAAATCAAGATCATTCTTCTAGTCACATATATATTCCAGGTGGCTTTTTAGATGGAAAGGCTACATTACCTAATTTAGCACTAGATGCAGTTGGAGGTAGGGCAGACATTAGACCTGTTTTTTAAATTCATAAATATCTTGAAGGTTATCAACAAAATAGCCAATTCTTAGGGTGAGATTTTTGAACAAATGCATGGTACTATCGGCTTATCTTAAATAAATTAGATTTTATGACATAAAGGTTTCAAAACTTTGGATATTATAAAAAATTTCAACTTTTATTTAATTCATAAAACATTTTTTGATCCAAATTTAATATCTTGTAAAACTAAAGTCATAAATTTTCAAGCAAACCCCCCTTTTTAAAAGATTTTATTTATTTATTTTTAGAGAGAGAAGAAGGGAGGGAGAAAGATCCATTGGTTGCCTCTCCCATGGCCCCAGCTGAGAACCTGGCCTGCAACTCAGGCAGGTTCCCTGACCAGGAATTGAACCAGCAACCTTTCAGTTTATAGGCTGGTACTCAGTCCACTGAGCCACACCAGCCAGGGATCAGATGACCCCTTTTTAAGAAATCCCATGCCATGTCCAAAATGGCCCACATTAAAAATATTATTCCTGGGTCTCACTGTCTTCTCCTGAGACACAAAAATGTTAGAATGGATTATCTCTAAAGTTTTCTCCTGTTCACCTCTCCAAGGTTTGGCTACTTATTGAGAACACTGCATTTATTGAGAGGATTGACAATCACTGGTGGTTAATACAAGGGGTCTTCAGTATACTCTAATCACAAAAATAGGAGAATAGTGGCTACTTACAGGTAAAGGTTCGAAGTTCTCATCCACCAAGTGGTAGTTTCCAGCTCCGAAGAACACTTGCCTCATCACCACTTCTATGCCCAGTCTGGCCGACAGGCCCAATTTATCTAGCCACCTGCAACGGAGTGAGACCCAGCTTTCTTCGGGTTTGAAAACAAAATGACTTATTTCTAATTATAGACCATTTAATTTATTCATCAATGAGGAATTGACAGGAAACCAGAAAACTGGCATTCATTATAAATAAGTTATTCAAATGAAATGGAGACTACCCTTCCCTTCACATGCTCCCAAAACAAATTCTAGAAGACTATTACTATGCCCCTGAAGTGGCATTACTATCCCCTTCAGGGTAAGGCAACATCTACAAAGCAGAGTGGACAAATTCCCACCCCTATAGATATATTCCTTGTCCTTGGGTGTACCCCTAGTTACCACGTGAGGTCTAAGGACTACAGGGTTGCTTGTAGTCAATAGTAGTAAAATGTGAAATAAACAGAATCACACTTAAACTTTTATGGACACCTCCTGTTCTTTATCCTTAATTAATGGCAAAACAAACATTTCCATTCTTTTCTCTACTCATCATGCCCCCATGAGCATAAACAATTTACACTATTCCGGGCTTACAAGAATGAAGGTAGGAGAGGAAAGAGGATAAGTCTCAATGTGAGAGCACAGAACTATAAATTAAGAGTGGGAAAAGGATTATGAAATGCAAGTTAACCAGTTGTTCTTTTTCAAAAAATTAAAATAAAAAATTTAGTTTTATTTAATAATTATAAAGCATCTTAAGGGCAAGACTACCATGATAGTATTAACACAGCTGGCAAAGTAACCAGCTGTTTAAAGCAATCAGGTTTGTGGTGGTTGGCCTAGGAGGTAATTAAGTAAGTCTTTAAATTCATTGGAAGCCCTGCTGGTGTGACCTCATATGTCAGGCTCCAATCTTGCTGGGAATCTATAAATACTGTGTAGCATGTACTACATGTGCTTCTTAGAGTCAGGGCTCTAGATACCCTACTTTACAATGTATTTTTGTTTTCACATTGTACTTTAGAAGAGGAATCCTTGGCATGTTCATGGGTCATAATTAAGGAACCAAACTTCTAAAGCAATTCATTCATACAGTGATTAGTTTGGAATACACATTAAAGATGCCCAACAAGCTTTTAGTAAATAATTTTCTTGCAAAATCTGGCACAAATTTTTGGGCTCATCCACAGAAACCATGTTTGATGAGATTTTTGGCTGGTGAGCTATTTCAACCAAATAGACTAAGAGCATGCTTCAATCAGCTCCCTGAGGTAAATGCCACTTCACTCACATAAAACCAGCTGCAAAGGTGTCGGACAGCAAGGGTGCTCCACCTCCATATGCAGAGCTTGTTTCTCCTAACCAAACTTTCTTGTGGGGTCTGGTCTTCTCAACAACCTATGGAATAGCAACATCTCCATGGTAACTGCAAACAAGCTGACCAGTTATGGTGCTGAAGATGAACAATATTCAAAATCTTGTATTCCCAGGCCCACTTATTGAAAATAGTTACAAAATATGTTCACAGACATTTAGGTCTTGGTCAATGTACTTTTACTGGAATACTAGGTATAGAAGAAATGTAAATAATTCCATTTTGATGGCCTATGAAAGTTAATTCTAACAAAAGGCTATTAGAAGTATTTTTTATTGTTATTATTGTTGGAAGTATTCTTAATTTTTTAAAAAGATTTTATTTATTTATGCTTTAGGGAGGAGAAGGGAGGGAGAAACAGTAATATGTGGTTGCCTCTCGCGTGTCCCAACTGGGGATCTGGCCAGCAACCCAGGTATGTGCCCTGATTGAGAATTGAACTGGCAATACTTTGATTCACAGGCTGGTACTCAATCCACTGAGCCACACCAGCCAGAGAGAGTATTTTAAATTTCTAATCAATGTACATGGATAAGACCTGATGCTAAGGGGAAACTGAAGGTGAATAAGACTAGTGCTTATTCTCTAAAATTAGAAAACACATAAATTCATATACATATAGAATGTAGTACCAGCTAAACCGTAGAATAAGGATTCTGGTTTTACATTAAAAAGAAAAAAAGACTATTACCTGAAAAGTTTTTTGTACAGGTGAAATAAAAGTGTCCAACACATCAGGGTTTAGAAAATCTTCTTTGGTAGCAGTTCGCCCATCCAAGTAATAGCTAAATTATTAGAAAATATTCAGAAAAAAATAACAACCTTTACTTTCTACTGTAGAGTTCATTGGCTGAACTTGCACTTTTTACTACCCCTTCCAACTTCCCTGTTATGAAAAAAAAGGCAGAAGTTCTAGTATAGAGAGACCAAGATAGAAGGGGATCAGTTACTCTATCTTGAGAAGACACAGTTGCCAGTGCAGGTACATGTGGGTTACTGTCACTTGTCCTCTGGCAAGCATATTGGCTTTAGCTACTTATCTGCTCCATGGGTTAAAGGATAGTGTGCCTTGATCATGTAGAAACAACCACAATACTTAAAATAAATTTAAATTTTTGTTTGGTTAATATTAAAATTCTAGTACAGTACTGTTTGAGATACTATATGATTCTTACTTGAACTAAAAAGCCAATTAGGAACTAAATAGAAATAATTTTTTGAAACTAAATAGTAAGTACAGCTAGCAGTTTAGTACTAAGAACAGGAGACATACTTACTGATGCCATGTAACTGAATCAATCACTTCTCCCCCAGCCTTCAGGAAACTAGAAAAAAAATCTATTATGTTATCACTAACTTCTCATAAACACAATGTATATACACAATATATGCAGAAGAGGTCAATTCCTCAGAAATGGGATGTTTACTACTTGAGGATCAGGCAAACACAAACTTCCTAATTCATGATACAATTTGCATCTAGGCACCATTTGCCCCAGATCCTTGTTATTTGGGGCCAGTCAATGTTTTCTCTTTCAGCAAACCATCTATCTAGTCGGGTAGCAAGTGGTTTAATAACAGGTGGACTGTCGAGGATACTGCACAACAGAGAAATCTTATTTTTAAGAAAAGTGATTCTGCTTCCTCAAGCTCTTACTTCCTCAGCATCTTAACAGTCTTTCCTCGAGGCTGACCGACATCAGGACCATAGAGATTTGCATTTTTGAAAGCAGATTTCTTTAGAAGTTTATGCAACTTAATAAAATCTTCTCCTAACTGCAATCCATCGATGAAAATACCAGCCTTCTTCTGGAAACTGTTAGGTTCTGAAAGAGCAATTTTCAAAAATAATCACTATGTAGAAATTTCTTATTTACCAGGAAACATAACAACAGCATATTTTAAAAGCAACAAAGCATTTTTCAAATTATAAAAACTTAGCATCCAAAGTCAAGGAAAGTCAGACTTCTAGTTATAAGGAAGATATCACAGAAAAATAAAATCTTAAATTATGTAACAAGTATGATGGGGTATTAAAACAATTTGAAATAAATAATGGGGATATTAAACAAATGGATAGCTGAAAAATTTGTGTTCAGTATTTTAATAACCTAATTTTTTTTTTGCTTTGAGGAAAGACATTCCAAAAGCAGTTTCTACAATGCAATAAAAATTATTACTAAGACATGCCCTGGCTGGTGTGGCTCAGTTTGTTGGAGCGTCATCCTGTGAACCAAAAGGTTGCGGCTTCAATTCTGGTCAGGGCACATATTGAGGTTGTGGGTTCGATCCCTAGTCAGGGAACATATGGGGAGGCAACCAATAGATGTTTCTCTACACCTCTTTCTCCCTCCCTCTCTCTCTAAAATCAATACGCGAGGATTAAAAAAAGTCTTACTGAGCCTATTTACTCACAAATTATATTTGCAAATGAGCCTAGAATTAGCAAAGCTGAAGAGATGGGAGGGAGGCACAGAGGGTGTCCAAACTACTTCCCAAATATAGCTTCACCTTGGAAACCAGACCTTTTCTTTGCAACATGGGCCTCAAAAGAGGAAAACACGTTATCTCTCTTTTATCTCACTCTGAAGAGCAGACCGAGTTGGGCTAGTGTAGGGCAGAAAGGTAGGGAAGGAGGGATGTATGGAGATGGGTATGGATGGATTCAGATGACCTATTATTCATATGGTGAATAATTCTATTCTGCTATTCTGCTAACTGCTTTCTATTCTGTTTTTGTGTTCCAAGTTGCCAGCTATCCTCAGCAACCCAATTACAAAATTTGCTTCTAGACTGTACCATAACACATACCACTACAGGCATGTATAATTTCTTGGTTTGTTTTCCTGTTGGTCTGGCTCCCTACCTCCAGAATGGAAGTTACAAGAGAGCAGAGACCTTGTTCTGGAGCCAGACTGCCTGGGTTCAAATTTTAATTTCTCTAAGAATCCTCTAAGAGTTGCACAGCATCACAAAGCTATTCAGCTAACCTTTTTGTGCCTCTTTTGTCATTGAAATGGTCATAACTGTATCCACTTCAGGGTGGTTAAAAGGTAAAATAAATTAATACTTATTAAATGCTCAGAACTATGCCCATCATACCACTACATCTCATTTCCCATTTTATCTTTGGTTCCACTGGCTAATGTGTGGAAAAGCATTATAAATATGTTTGGATCAGTGTAGCTAGTCACTTGCACTTTAGTAAGATTTTGTAAGTTCCTTGCAAAAAAGAGTGAAGAAGGAGACAATCAGGACCTCAATCTGGATTCTATACTGGGAACTTTTAGCTTGAGCATATCATGAGGATTGGAATGGGGTTGCTGAAATTAACTGACAAGTCAAGGTACAGAGAAAGGAATAGAAGAGTAAAAGCAAACTCCCCCCTTTACAGTCTTGCTGAGTTCAGCCTGCCAAGCATAATAGTCTTAATTGACCCTGAAAATCTCAAGGGAACCTGGGAGCTGTGGAAGTTGCTGGTTTCGAGTTGTTTTCAGTTCCAATGTAACATAAACTGGGATTAGCAGTAGGTTCTAGGATATGCAAAGGAGTTTTCTGCCTTAAACCATCTGAAAGTTGCACTGCTGAGCAGTGCACAAAAGTGCTGACAAGTATATCAAAAAAGAATGTCATAAATAGAAGCAAATAATGCAAAAGGGGAATTTCATTAATAAAATGTACCCAGGTATACTTACCGTTGCCTAGTTCCCAAGAAATGTTATAACTCTTAGAAGAGCAGTAGTCCAGGAGCAACTGGGCATTAGAACTGTTCCACTGCAAATCTGCTGTTCGTAGTAAGGCATTTAGACCAAAGATCAAGTGCAGGCCTGAGCAATTTGCAAAAGTATACAGTATATCCACTGAGCTTCCTAAAAGAAAAACGTAATTTAATAGTTGGGCTGGCACCTAACTATTAAATTGATAAAGGTCTCCAGATTTGTTCTTCGTAGTGAGTTACTATTTCTGCTGTTAAATCAAAGGAATTATTGTCCTCATGAGCAACTATAATTTATGACTAAGAGACAATAAAATTGGACTACAAAATAAACAAAAATCAGTGTAACTTCATTTCCCTCAGCTGTTGAATTAAGTCCCATGCAGGCACTAGAAGCTTTGGTCTGGCACTCAGATTTTGTTCAAGTGACCTCAGGTGAAGGCAAAAAACCATTCTGCACTGGCTTAGTGCTCAACATGCAAAGGCCAGAACTTCATCAGTCAACATAAACCCTACTCTTCATAATCTAAGTATCTTTACTTACAAACCTGTCATAGAATATTATCGTAAATTTAATTATATTTAAAGCATTTTTGAAAAATTCATGCATATGATTTATTAATTTTAAATGAATAGAATTTTACATTAAAAAACTTGCCTAGGGCTATAGAGTTACGGTTTCCAAACTGTGTACCAAGGCATCCTGAAGAGGCACAGTGAATTCACTGGTGTGGTCATCAGATTTAGCAAATAAAAATACAAGGCATCATGGACAGATGCCATGTTATCCAAGACAACATGGAGAGACCTTAGAATATCATATTAAGTGAAATAAATCAGACAGAAAAAGTTAAGAACCACATGATTTCATGCATATGTTGGATATAAAACTGAGAGCAACAAATGAATAAACAAAAATAACCAACAAGTGAAAACTCATAGGCACAGACAACAGTATGGTGGTTGCCAGAGGAAAAGGGGGCTGGGAGGATAGTAAATGGGGCCAAATATATGGTGACAGAAGATGCTTTGACTTTGGGTAGTGGCCACATAAGGCAAGATACAAATCATGTACCATAGAAGCATCCACTTGAAACCTACATAATCTTATAGGCTAATGTCATCCACTAAATTTAATAAATATATATAAAAACATAGGGTATCTAGTTAAACTGAACTTCAGATTCATAATGAATAATTTTTAGTGTATGTTCTATGCAATGCTTGAGAAATACAGTAAAAAAATATTATTTATCCAAATTCAGTCAACCCC
The DNA here is from genome assembly GCF_004126475.2 of Phyllostomus discolor. NCBI lineage: Eukaryota > Metazoa > Chordata > Mammalia > Chiroptera > Phyllostomidae > Phyllostomus > Phyllostomus discolor. The sequence continues at coordinate 105,183,931 of NC_040903.2, read as the reverse complement.
ACTCACAGGGGCATGGCAGGATCTTTGAAATTTGCAAGGGAAACACATCAACATCTGTTGGACATGATGAGAATTATTACTATCAGGCTGTTAGGACCTAGTAACCTAGTAGCAGCTTAATAATTGAAACTCTTAGGTATTTGGGGGGGCCTAGATATGCTGTGAAAAAAATTTACTAAGTCACTAAAGTGCCACAAAAGTTTGAAAACTTTTGAACTCAGCTTTTTAAATTATTAGCTAGTCTACAATCACTTTTTGAGAGTAGCAACATGTAATTTTTAGCATTTTCTTTAAATCAGTTATCATATGCTAAAGAAATTCTTAGATTTTCATGTGTATTTAGAGTCATTTGTTCAATAGAAATTCACCCTAGAATTCTCCTAGTTTAAAAAATAAATGTCTGTCTATCTGGCAAATTTATACCCTTTCTTCTTAAAAGTGGTTTTGTATTTTTTTGTTTTTTCCTAGGTCTTCAGCCTGGATTTCTTAGTGAAACCCTGGACTTAATATTGCTGATTAAGACTGAGAGGCAGAAATGAGTTTAAGCAAGTATTTTGGGTGTTTTCGATGTTTGCTGTGTCACCCACTTCCTCAAAACTGCTGCCTGTCATCAGAGTTATAGACATCCGGGTGTGCAAAGCTCTCTGAGTCCTGCAGCCCAGTGTTCCACTGGATCTTAGAACCACAGTTTCAGACAGCATGGGTCTTTGGAATTACTGGGTCCTCCCAAGCCTCCACCCTCATTTTTCTATGAGGAATCTGACACCCAAAGAAATGAAGTGCTTTGCTCAATGTCACATAGGTCTTCAGTGGCAGTGTCATTGCTATGGTCTGTTATAAAAGTCCTGGAACTACCTTAGTCACAGCTATACTTTAGCCTTACATATTGCAGAAAGTGTCCTGGGTCAGGACTCATAAGTCCTGAGCTCCGGACTCCACTCTCCTTCTTACAGTCTAAATGACTGGGAAGGGGTGTCAGGGGTGGGGTGGAGTGCGGTGGAGAGGGGTGATTATGGTACTTTCAAAAAACTTGAAATTGTTGCATTTTAGAATATTTATTCAACTCATGCTTTACTCTTCCACCATTCATTTTTCCAAATGACTTGGATAGTATATAGCTTGAAATTCTATTATCTGCCCCCTATAACACAGTAACATCTCCTAGCATGAGGGCTGAGTTTAAATTACTGAGTTTAAATCTACTTAAAAAAAAAAGCCTACTCACTCCTCAAAATAAGAACAATAAGAAAACTCATACCTAATTATCCAACATTTGATCATTATCCAATCTCTTCCCTCTTTGTGTAGGAGCGCATGAAAAGATACCTGGGACAAAGGGATCTAGATAACATTAAAAATTGTCACTGACTTTCCCTGACACACATTTGTATAGGTGTGTCCAGCATCCAGCATAACAGTGGTTGGTGGGGTGGAGTAGTGCAGTAATGAGGAAGAGAGGTGGAGAAAAAGAGCCAAGAATCAGCTCATTAAATGTGATTAGTTTAATAAGAGAGTCCTCCTTTCTGAAATCACATCCAGAATTACACCCGTAACATTTCTTCCTTTCCTGTCTTAACAGGTTTACAGTGTGAATTTATATTCTCATGACAAATGTTTTTGTCATCTTCTGCTTAAGTGAAACACACCAGCAATGGGTACTAGAATTAGAAAACTTACCTGTATCTTCTAGGAAACCTTTTTTATGGATACAAGCCACTAACTAAGCAAAGTGTCTTTGCCACAATGGGCTTTTGCTGTCTCTCCCATTGTATGATGCCAGCCCAATTTGCTCAGGTATTAGCAACTTCAGCTATGGATGCGGAACAGTGGGTGGAAACTCTTACTGGCTTCTGAGATACTATCACGGTAATGAGTTGTAGCCAAAATAAACATAGTAGGTTCCTATTTATATGTTTGCAAGTCATGCAGACTAAAATAGAACATTTCAAAAGAGAAATCAAATGTTTATAAATACAAATAAACTATCTGTATTTATTATATATTTTCTCATTGCCAAGAGGGTGGCTAAAGTTATACTCATGTTACTATGTAGTTAACAAAGAAATTTTTCCCTGATGAACTACGAAGGTCCAAGTCCTACAGGCAGGAAAAATGTTGAAAACCTACCATTTTGGATCTCAAAAGATCATGTGAGATATCAAGCCTTTACTTTTTAATTAAGAAAATTGAAGATAAACTGGTAAAATGTTTAACATAATAAAAAAGTGGGAACCTATAGATTACTTAATGGTGTGGGGTGTTCTCCTAGCAGGCCTACACCATAAAGATTTATTGCAAATGAGATCTTACTGCTGTAGGTCTCTTGTACTTCCATCATCCCTTTAATGGGATCAGAGATGGCCCTTCCTTATGCCATATTCTGTTCAACCATAGATCATGTTATTAAAGTATCAGAGGAGTTCCCTCATTTTAAAATGCAAAAAATAATTTAGAGAACTACATTATCTTACATTATCTATTAGCATCTAACATATTTTCTGATTTCTTATGTGTTGTGTTTTATTCTGTATCTTATATATAAAAAACACAAAAATTAAAAATCCATGGAATACACTGAAATCTGGATAATGTACAGTAAAATCTTACAAAGATAATTTATTTTCAATAATGTACTTTTACAAATGCTGGCTTCCAGCCAAGATGGAGGCAAAGGTATATATTCTTTGCTTCCTTGCACAATCAAACAAAGGATAACAACTAATTTTTAAAAAGCAACAGAACTGCCAGAAAAATGAACTGTATGAAGTCTGACAACTAAAGAGTTCAAGAAGAAACATTCATCCAGACTGGTAGGAGGGGCGGAGATAGGCAGCTAGGGTGGAGAGGATGCACGTCATGGCAGTGGCTGGCAGACTGGGTAGTCCCACATTTGTGTGTGGATAAACTGGGAAGAACAAATGGGGAACAAGACAGACTGCACAACCCATGTTTCTAGCATGGGGAAATAAAGCCTCAAAACTTCTGGTGGTAAAAACCTGTGGGGGCAGTGGCAGCAGGAGAAACTCCCAGTCTCACAGGCGAGTTAGTTGGAAAAGACCACTGGGTCCTAGAATGTACACAAAACCACCCACCTGGGACTTAAGACCAGAGGGCCCAATTCACTTGTGAGTATTGGGGGAAGTGACTAAAAGCTGTGGAGACCCAAGCAAACGGCATTGTTCCTGTCTGACCTCTCCCCCACATATGGTGCCACAATGCAGGGAAGTGGGTGGGACAACCCACCCACTGACAAATACCTAAGGCTCCTCCCCTTACCACATAACAGAAGCACTGAGACAAAGAAATATTGCCCAAATGAAAGAACAGATTAAGACTCCAGAAAAAGAACTAAGTAATGAGGAGATAGCCAACCTATCAGTTACAGAGTTCAAAACACTAGTAATCAGAGTTCCAGCCAAGATGGAGACATAGGTAGAAACCCTTCACTTCCTTGCACAACTAAAAGGAGGATAACAATCAATCTAAAACAATAAACAACCAGAAGTGCCAGAAAATCAAATTGCATGGAACTCTGACAACCAAGGAATTAAAGAAACAGTCAACCAGACTGGTAGGAGGGAGATGGGGTAGATAGGCAGACTGAGAAAACCTGGGGCCAGGCAGCAGACAATGCAGGTAGGGCTGGCTGAATGGGAAACTGAGACTCAAAACTGACTGTGGACCATGGTAGGGGTTGCCATGGTGGGAGAAACTCCCAGTCCCACATGAGAGTTTGTTGGAAAGTGGGGCTAGAGCCCAGCAAGCAAGCTGCATTGTTCCTTCTCTGATCCCTTCCCCACAGAAAGCACCATAACGCAGCAAAGAGGGTTGCCCTGCCCTGGAGAATACCTAAGGCCCCGCCCTCTTACACTTCACAGGAGCCCCAAGACAAAGAAATATGGCCTAAATCAAAGAACAGAGCAAAACTCCACAGAAAGAGCTGAGCGATGAGGAGATAGCCAACCTATCTGATGTGGAATTCAAAACGTTGGTAATCGAGATGCTCACAGAACTTACTGAGCTTGGTTGAAAAATGAAAGAACAAATGAAGACTACCCAAAGTAAAATAAAGCAAAAATATTCAGGGAACCCACAGTGACAGGAAGGAAACCAGAAATCAAAGCAACGATTTGGAATAAAAGGAAGAAATAAACATCCAACTGAAACAGAAAGAAGAACCAAGAATTCAAAAAAAATGAAGAGAGGCTTAGGAAACTCTGGGACAACCTGAGATGTTCCAATATCTGAATTATTAGGGTGCCAGAAGGAGAAGAACAAGAGCAGGAAATTGAAAACTTATTTGAAAAAAATAATAAAGGAAAACTCCCCCCATCTGGCAAAGGAAATAGACTTCCAGGAAATCCAGGAGGCCCAAAGAGTCCCAAAGAAGTTGGACCCAAGGAGGAACACACCAAAGCTCATCATCATTAAGTTACCTAAAATTAAAGATAAAGAGAGAATCTTAAAAGCAGCAAGAGAAAAGGAGAGAGTTACCTACAAAGGAGTTCCCATAAGACTACCAGCTGATTTCTCAAAAGAAACTTTGCAGGCAAGAAGAGGCTGGGAAGAAGCATTCAAAATCATGAAAGGCAGAGACCTACATCCAACATTACTCTATTCAGCAAAACTATCATTTAAAACAGAAGGGCAGATAAAGTGCTTCCCAGATAAGGTCAAATTAAAAGAGTTCATCATCACCAAGCCCTTATATGAAATGTTAAAGGGACTTGTGTAAGACAAAGAAGAAGATCAAAACTATGAACAGTAAAATGACAACAAACTCACAACTATCAACAACTGACCCTAAAAAAACAAAGGGAAAAACAAAACTAACTAAGCAAACAACCAGAACAGGAACAGAATCACAGAAATGGAGATCACATGGAGGGTTATGACCAGTGAGGGGGTAGGGGGAGAATGCAGGATAAGGTACAGGGAATAAGAAATATAATTGGCAGGTACAAAATAGACAGGGGGAGGTTAAGAATAGTATAGGAAATGTAGAAGCCAAAGAACTTATATGTACGGCTTATGGGCACGAATTAAGGGGCTGGGGGAGGGATGCTGGAGGGAATGGGAGTACTGGGAAAAGGGGTATAAAAGGGAGGAAAATGATGGGACAACTGTAATGCATAATCAATAAAATATACTTAAAAAAGAAATGCTGACTAATCCAAATTAACTTCAAGATCATTTATTTTTCAGAAGTCAAAAGAAGACAGTTTAGACTATCTGAGTAGGTTGTTCCCTTAACATAGGTCTGGGGCAAATCATCCCTTATGTGAGTATAAAATGTGAACTTTCAGAAAATAATATATTTTATAGGTAAACAAGGCTTGCTTGTTTCAGTTGCTTCAAAGCCCTGTGTGACAGCATCATCTCATTTTGAAGACTGGTTCAGTGAATGGAAATAAATTTCTGGTTAGTGAGTTTCTCCTGTGTTTGCAAAGCCACAGAGGAAAGAAAAAGAGAAAGCTGCTTGGTGGCCAAGCCTATCTGTGGAGGCCCGGGATTCCCCAGCCTGATGATACACCAACTCTTCACAGGGGTTGCTTCTTAGAGGGGAGAGAGAATGGACAACAAAGTGTGAGTGTTTTCACATTCTGCTCTTTATACTTTTGTATTTTACATGAGGAATGTATCCATGCCTTCCCTGATTTCCTAGTTCTTCAGAGAAACTAAGATTATTATTAGATTGTGAGTAAATGATTTCTATATTTCACTGTGTGGCTAACAGGTAAAGGCAGGTGAAGAAACCCTCCCCCCACACACCAGAAGTTTTGGGTTCAAGATTTCCCATTAAGTCTTAATAACATTTTAGTATTATGCAGCTTCATACTGCTGTAAGGCTCATTAGATTCAAATTCGTGTTCAAGCTCCAAATAGTTTAGGGGGCTGGGACACTTGCAGGGTGCCATTCATTTCTTACTTGAGTAGGTGCTGTTCCTGAACCTTTTGTAATACTGTTCTTTAAGTAGTAATTGCTCCTGGAATGGCCATTCCAACTGTAACCTCTTCTCTACATCAGAAGGGATGAATCCATATTTGCAAATATCTGCAAATGAAAGACAATTTAGGATAACTGTTTCAAAGTGATGAAGTTGAAACCCCTACATTTATTTAGGTAGATAAAGTCAAGTTTGCTGGCTAACCAGTTATCATGAACAAACAAAGGGCAGGTTTCCTAAGAAACATTGGCCAAACACTGGACACAGGAACACTGGACACAACCTCAAGTCATTGTGTCCATTTCTGGACACAATCCAGAAAGATCCTCAGAAACTTGAAATCACCAGAGAACCTCTCTGAAGAAAACATAGTTCAGTATTCCTAAGGTTCACCTTCAAAAATACATAGAAACTTGTTTTACATGGACTATAACTGATTTGTGGCAATATCTTTTTGCCACAATGGTAGGACAGCAAATGTTGACTTTTTTCTTCCAAATTTGGTATCTTCAAAGCTTCTAAGACCACAACACGTGCACTTGGAAAATCCACCAGTGTCCTTTCAGGCAGACTGTGCTTTATCACAAGACAGCAGGGCTGCCAGGCACTTGCTGCCAGGGTTGGCTAACCCACCAACGACTTCCTTTCTGGCAAGTGGCACACTCTGGCTTTCTGGCAGCCAGTGCCTTTTCCATCCCTACGCTCACAAAGGATGTTTCAGAGGCATTTGGATGATTCCAGTGTCCTCCACCCCTCCCCCAACCCCCAAAACAGAATAAAGAAAATTGATGAGCAAAGGACAGTTTCTGGTCTAAACTTACGAGACCTTCTGAACGCATTATGACTGGTGGGAAAGGGCCAAGTGTAAACATAAACTATTCCAAAGCACTGTTCCAAGAGAACCCTCCTGCTTTTTTTCATTTTTTCTAATTACTATTCTATCAATTTTGAACCAATTATAGGGCAACTATTCTACATACTTGCTAACTAAAGAAAATAAACAGCAGGAAAATATGTAATATGTGAAAAATGAAATATTATTCATTAATATATAAATTCTACATATTATCATTCAACAAAGTACATATTTTTATAATTATTAAGATAATGATTCAACTTCCATTTGACGCCTGTATAGCAGTTAATGAAAAACATGTGGCAAATCTTCGTGGCTTCCCAGGGCAGGTTTCTGAAGTGAAGCCAACAGACTTCCCATATCAGGATTACCTGTATTTTGCCATATATAATGTGCACCCTTTTGCACAGATTTTTGAGGGAAAAACAAGGATGCACATTTTACATGGAAAATACTAATTCTGTAAGTATATAAATGTTTTTAATTCTTTTTTTTATGCTTATGCATTAAAAGTGTAACTCTAGAAAGCAATAACGGTATCCGTATGTTCAAAAATAAATGCTAAAATTCCTTTACAATACAAAATCCAAGTATCTAAATGTAAATAAACAAAAATTGAATTAAAAAATTAAAACAAAAGATTTGTCCTGGAAGTTTGTGCTAAAAACATGGGGGTGCATTATACATAGCAAAATACAGTACCTGAGAAATTTGCTAAACTTGGAACCAAGGTTGGAGCTCAGGTATCCAAATATTAAAACTTACTCCAGGTAGTGTAGTCAACAAAGTTTGAGAACCACTGTCCTATAAGTTAAGTCTTCAAATGTATTTTAGAAGCAGAATATATCTCACATCCTCTTCCTATACCTTTCACCCACATTCTATTTCTAGAATAAAATGGTTTCAAATCCATTGCTGTGCCTTCGGCTGGAAATACTCTCTTTAGTTTGAGGCATTTCTACCTATAGTTCCCTCTAAATAGCTCTTCCAGCTGTTATCATTGTTCTATTTACACACAACTAACTCTCATTTGTGCCCAAGCACATCTTTTTTTGTGAGGTGTGTCACATTACATGAAAACATCAGGAGGAGGAAGCCTGTCCACTGCTTCCTTCTTTTGTGTGGGTGCCTCCACAGGTCAGTCAGGAGCCCTAATTCTCTTATTGAATGTCCAGGACCTACTGAAGTTAATGAAAATATATGGTTAATCTTTAAAAAGGTTTACCCTGGTTGAATTGAGATTGCCAGTAACTTCTCTCTTCAAAGCTTGGCTCTTTCTTGGGATCAAAAATGAGAAAGTCTGTCTTGGAGCCACCAAATCTCAGGTACGCAGGAGACAAACCTCTGGCCAAAGTTTGAAGCTTTGGAGAACTATTAATCAACAAAACAAAGAAACAAGCAAAATATAACCAAAGACACTGAAATAGAGAACAGGCTGACAGTGTTCAGGAGGGAGAGGGGAGGGAATTTCAGGGGAATTTCAGGGGAAAAGGGGAAGGGTTTACAGGAACAAGTATAAAGGATACATGGACAAAAACTAGGGAGGGTGGAAATGGAAGGGAGGTGGGGAAGGCTGGGTGGGAGGGCTGGGATGGGAGTAAAAGATAGAAAATTGTACTTGAACAATAATTAAAATAAAGCTATTAAAAAATAAGAAGAAGAGAAGCAAGAAATTAAAATGATTTTTCTCAGGCCAATCCAATCAAACATGTTTATTCCCTTCTCTCTTGGTGAACCTGTTTCTCAATATCTAGTTGGACAGGGCTTGGAGGGAGAGGTCATACTGCTACAAGGGATGAATCATCTCTATCTGAGCCTTTCTAATTGCAAGGCTGCCCTTCCAGGCACCTGGAGGCAGCTTGGAGCTCTGATTCTGGCTAAAGCTTATATTTTTAACTTGACAAGTAAGATAGCATTCAGTACTTTCAAAAAACATAATCATTTATGACTGTTGGAGGAAAGAGACAGAGAGTGGAAAGTACAGAAAAGATGACTTTGTGTTTCTTTCAAAAATAGACTGTCTTCAAAAATTTATTTTCCCAGAGAAGTTCATGAATGATAAGATTCTTCCTCCTTTCCCTAACCATCCCCTTCCCAAGGAAAACCAACCTTTTAAATTTAAGTCAAATAACTTAGAATTTAAGTCAAATAACTTAGAATTACATAAAAGAATTCTAATTCATGCCATTGATACCTCCAATTTGAGCAATTCTAAATGCATATCTCATCAACAAAAATGTTCCTAACAGATGCTTATTAAATGCTCAGAATGGTATTAAGTGCTACAGAATGGAATTGGAATGATTTATTATACCTTTCCTCAGAAATGATGTCATGAATCTTTAAGTGACTAAAACTAAGAAAACAGAAGACCCAGGTGACAGGGACCCCTGCCCTAGATTTCTTAAGTGTCACACCTGTGTTCCTGGCCACACTGCTTTCTAGAATACTCTTTAAACACATGAAATCAATGCTGTGTAGTTATCAGATTGGCCTGTGTTTAGTTTACATCTGGAATTATTTCAAATAAAAAATCATTCTAGGAAAAATATCTCATTGTGATATTGAGATATGTGAGAGCAATGGGAAGCTAAAACTTCAAACCTCTGAGGAATTAAAGACCTAACCTAAAATTTGAAATTTTAAGATGTACTCCTGCTTAATTATATACAGTTAATATTTTGAAAGATTTCTTTATTAAGAGGTGGAAATTGACCAAAAGATAAATCACCTGCGTTCAAAGCTTCAGCGATTTCTCCTCATCGTTTTTTTTGTTTTGTTTGTTTGTAACTTGAGAGCTTTTTACTGTATTATGTAGGCACTTTTTCCATCATGAGCCTCTTCCTCCATAAACAATGCATTTTAAATTATACTTTATAATGTTGTTTATTTATTTAAAGACAAATATACTAATATTATATATTAAAACATTTTCTTTGACTTAAAAGTTCATTTTCTCTGGATCTTAATAGAACTTAAAATATTTTCATGGGCCCCTACACATATGTGGGTTCTGGCACAAGGAAGTACAGCACAAAGTGAGACTGCAGAAATGTCATTCACCTGGAACTTGTCCTGAAAAACACCTGACAGCACCAGGACTCTAGGAAGGATTGCATCTACCATGGGATCCTTGAAATCCCTAGAAAATACATGGAAATGCTCACTTGGACTAAGTAAGGATTTTGAAGACAGCCGATTCCACTTTGCTACAATCCCAAACAAAAATAAACTGTGGAGAGGGGAAATAGAGCACTATTGTGTAATGGGCACAGAGTTTCAGTTTGGGAAGATGAAAATTCTAAGATGGGTGGTGGTGGTGATTGCACAACTATGCGGACATACTTAATGCGAGTGAACTGCACACTTTAAAAAAGTAAATTTTATGTTTGCAATATTTTACCACAATAATACGAACAACTGTAGACACAATGTGATTTCAACAATGAAAAAAATATATAAGAATGAGATAACAATGACTATTATTTTGTGATGAGATGGATGATGGACTCTTTTTTTTTCTATTGCTTTTCTGTATTTTACCAGTTTTCATAATAAGTACATATTTTAATTTATACAAGGTGGTTTTGTGTGTGTGTTACTGTTTTTTTTTAAGAATAGGTAAAGAAACTAAGATACTTAAAGGAAATATAGCCACCATTAATTTATTCAATAAATATTCATTGCAGGTCCAATTCGTGCCAGGCATATGCTAGTTTGGGAGGTACAATGGCAAACAAGACAGAAATAGCTGCTGTTCTCATGTAATTGATAGCCTAGATATAGACAAACAAGTAAACAGGCAATGAGAACATACAGGGGATCCTAACCCAGACTTTGGGCTGGGGGTAAGGGTGGTTAGAGGTTTTCCAGGGGAACTGGCTTCACTTTTAGACATTCAAAAGGAATATATCTGATCCGGATCAGAGATAGTGAAGTGGGATTGAAGGAAGTATTTCAGGTGTCAGGGAAAGTCTGCAATAACCAGGGGCAGAAGAATATACGACACCACTGAAGAGCTGACAAGTGTGGCTGGAGCTTAGACACTGGGGCCAGGGAGTTGCTGGGAGAGGTTAACAGGCAAGGAGCGGACCCGTATCACTGCAGGCCTGTAGGCCACCATGTCTAAAAGTTCCAACTTTATGTGAGAGCAATGGGGAGCCATGGAAGGATTTAAAGCAGTGCAGTGTCTTCACCAGATTTTTGTTTTAGAAAAGAACCTGGGGCTACAGTGTAAATAGGTGGACAGAAGGACCAAGAGTATGGTCATGTTAATGTAGACAGAATGTAATGGGCTGAGGTAAGGTAATAGCAGAGGGGATGGAGAGAAGTGGGTAATTCAAGATACATATGGAGGAAGAAATATCAGATTTGGTGCTTAACTGAATATTGGAGAAGAGTCCAGGATTACCCCTGGGAAGCATCTCAGAAGAAGGTTATATCATTTATTGAGATGAAGAGTAGGTGATAGATTGAAGTTGGGGATAAAGGTGAAGGAACTTGGTTTTGCAGAATTTGAGATGCCAATAGAACACTCACTCTTTCAGCAGACTGAAACACATTTCCATCAGGCCCTTGCACATGTATGTCTGGAGTTCAGGAGACACAGAGGTGAGGTATAGAATGGAGAGTCCTCAGTCTAAGAGTCAGTGACTAATAACCCCAGCCCCCAGGTGTGGAGACATGGCCCTAAAACTGATACAAGGAACTTCCTCAGGGTCACTCCAGGCTGATCCTATTCCACAGCCTTCTGCCAGACACTGATTCTAGTCCTTGATATTTTGATTGTTTTTAATGATAGAGGAAGCTCATTTAAATCTGTGTAGCTGGTATTTGTAAGCTGGGGGGAGGCTGGGCTTTCTGGGAAGTGGAGGGAAAACTAGCACCAGGTAGAAGGCACTGTGGCATCACAAGACATATATCTGCACAGCCAGGGTCAGATGTATGAGTACCAGAGCCTAGGTCCCAGTAGTAGGGACTCTACCATCTTGAGTCACTCTCAGTTATGTTACCCCACCTTTATTTCCTTCACAGCATTCACTGCTCTCTAAAATTAGCTTCCTTATTTGTTTCCTTGTTTTACTATCTATCCAAGACCCATCCTTGATGTCAGCTGTGTGAATGCAGGGACCTTACATGTGTGGCTCATCAGAATTTCCATTGTGCCTAGAAAACCATCTAGGTAAGCACCTGGCACACAGCTTGTACTTAATTAGTATTTGTTAAATGAATGAACAATTGGGTCCAGCTTGCTGAAAGGGCAAGTGGGACCAGACAAAGGCTGTTTTCTGGACAAAATTAAAACCCAGTGCTATGGCTCCTGCCAAGTAAGAGAAATCACGTGTTTGGAAGCATTGGTATTCAGGACCTTTTCGTTTGTTTCCTTTGCAATGGAACATTTTTTTGTTTTGAGAATACAATATTGATGTCCTGTGACAAAAACCAGATTGAAACAGCTGCAAAACATGTCATAAAAACAAAATTGATCAAAGATATTTTCATCATATATAGGAAAAAGAAAGGGGAAAAAACACTGCTACAGTGGCATGGAAATAACAAAAGGATACATAAACATGGCTGCAGATATTCCATTTCTGGAGCAGTTTGTTAGAGGAAAGACGTGTCTGTGGATACATTTATATTACCTTATGTGTGAAAATAAGTTGCTTATGTCTGACACAAAAGCCAAGGTGTACTGGAGCCAGCTTGTACTGGCTTGTGCCAGCTTGTACTGGCTCGTACCAGCTTGTGGAAGCCAATTGTTAAGTTTGAGAATCAGTTGTTAAGCTGTTGACAGTTTGAGATCGGCCATGGTGGGACTATTTATAACACAGAATTTTTTTTAAAAGCCTACAGCAGTTTCCCCTCCTCCTGGAGAGCCAGTTGTTAAACATTTCCTAGCATAACACTGCATGAATAGTAACTCAAGCCACGGAAGTAACTCAAGCCATGGAAGTAACTCAAGCCATGGAAGTGGGTAAGACCACTCAAGATACTATGTGAAATGACAAGGGCAGAGGAACATCAACATTTAAGACAAGCTAGAGAAAGAGATGGAGAAGAACAATTAGAGAAGTGGGGAAACCCTCAGAAATGGATGTGACACAGGCCCAAAGGAGTGAAAAAGTGTTTCAATTATCAACCTTGCTAAATCCTCCCAACAGTTTGCCAGGGCTGCAGTAACAATGTACCACAAACTGGGTATTGTAAACGAGGGGTATTTATTGTCTTATAGTTCTAGAGGTTAGAAATCTGAAATTAAGGTGTTGGCAAGGCCATGATCCCTCTGAAGTTACTGGGGAAGTACCTGTGCCAGACCTCTCTCCTTGTTTCTGGTAGCCTCTTGTACTAGCATAAATCTAATCTTCACATGACATTCTTCCTGTGTGCATGTCTCCAAATTTCCCCTTTTTATAAGGATATCAGTCATATTGGACTACATCCTGCTCCATTTCAGTATGACCAGTTCTCAACTAATTGTGTTTGCTGTGATATTACTTCCAAATCAGGTCACATACTGAAGTACAAAGAGTTAGGACTTCAACATGGGAGGGCCCCCAAAAATTCAACCCATGACAGAGACCAAAAAAGATAAGGATCGAAGTTGTTCATTGGATTTTGCAATAAAAGAAGGTCATTGATGATGTTGGAGAGATTGATATTGTAATGTACTGATGGGCACATCCTGAGGGAGGAACAGGAAAGAATGGGCAGTAAGGAACGCTGCAAAGGGGAGGAGAGATTGAGGGCAGTTACTGCAGAGGTGCATGTGCAGAGAGGAGTCTGAGATGAGGAAAGCCTTGAGAGTGTTGCTGAGAGGGAGGATCCAATAAAAACAAATAGGTTAAAGATCCAGGGAAAAGAAGAGATTACTGATAGAGCCAAGTCCTTGGGGAGGCAGGTGGGGACAGGATCTGGAGCAGAGCTATAAGAACTGGTCTAAGAAGAGACAAGGGAAGAAAGCTGGACATAGCCATGGTATGCTGGTAGGTTTGATGGTAGGAAGAAAAGGAAGTTCTTATTTACTGACCTCATTTTCTTTGAGAAAAAGAAATATGGTCATAGGCTAAGAGTTAGGAAATGGAGGTATGCTCAGAATTTTGAAGGAAGTGGAGAGTGAGAAAATCAGGGAAATGAAGAGTTAAGAAGTAGCACTAAGGGCTAAGTAAGTCTGGAGGCCACAGCTTTACAGTATAACATCAATCCTTGTGGCTGGCAGAGTCCCCTCCACCCCCCAGAACTCTGTAGCTCAGCTATAGAGGGTGGCCAATGAGGCTGGTAATTACATTATGGTGGCTTATTAATATGCATTACAATTCATGATTAGTTAACATTTTCCATTTCTAGACTTTAGATTCCAATAGGTTCCAAAGAAAGAAAATATAGATTCCAAAGAAAAAAAATATAGTTAGAGTAAGCTAGGTTTGGGGTTTTGGCAGGAACAATGGGGCTGGGGTTTGTGGATGTTACCACACTAGCTATTCATGTGATAAATCAGGAAGCCAAAGTCAGATATAGAAGAAGCAGAGACAGGAGGAGGCTGCTCAGAGAAGGTACTTAAAAAAAAATAGCTGTGGTCAGATCCACAGAGTGAAAGAGCTAAGAGAGTGAGGAGCAGAATCCAAGCATGGGAGGTTTTAAGATTTTAGATGTTGAAAGTGATGAAGAGTGAAGGCATGGCCATGGCATTAGGTAGTTGAAGCGGAGTGAAGCAGTGTGTGCTAGTAAGCTGGCTCCTTGAAAAAAAGTGTCTTATTTTTTAGTGTTTGCCCATCTCCATAATGTAAATATTTCCATTAGGGCTGATTTCAAGCTGTCAGTGTTGATGTCACTGGTGGAGTTGAAAAGAGATGCACACTTTTATAAACTGGTAAAAGCTGGTCCCAGTACAGCACTGAATGAAGGTTATTTTAGCCCTGGCCAGGTAGCTCAGTTGGTTAGAGCATTGACCTGATAGACCAAGGTTGTGGGCTCTGCCAAACATGCAGACAGTGAACCTCATAGTACAGTCATGACAGTCATCTTTAGCATGCACCAAGTTAGTGTAGACTGAGTATTTTGTATGTCTCCAGTCAGGGCACATACAAGAATCAACCAGTGAATGCATAATAGAGTGGAACAAAGAAAATTGATGTTTTTTTTCCTCTCTCTCTTAAAGAAAATGTGGGTGTGAAGAAATAGAGGGCATCTGAAGTCATCCAGGATGATGATGGGGTGTGGGAGAGGAGAGGAAGCTGAGATCAGTGGCCCATCTTCCATCAATAAAAAGTGAGTTGAGAGCAGAGCAGAGCAGTGCATGGTGACAAAAAGGAGAGGATGTGAGCCAAACATGCAGACAGTGAACCTCATAGTACAGTCATGACAATCATCTTTAGCATGCACCAAGTTAGTGTAGACTGAGTATTTTGGGCACTTGACATAAATTATTTCATTTAATCCCAAAACAACCCAATGAGGTAATTTCCTTATTATCTGCATTTTATAGACAGGGAACCTGAACAAAAGGAGACTAAGTAATTTGCCCAAGATACCAACACAATAGGGACTTAAACCACAGCAGCCTGGAATTCAAACTGGTGGGTACTGCCCTGCCCACTGTGGCTCAGTTGGTTGCAGCATTGTCTTGTAGACTGAAAATTATGGATTCAATTCCTGGTCAAGGCACATGCCTAAGTCATGGTTTTGGTCCCAGGTTGGGGCACATATGAAAAGCAATGGATCAATGTTTCTTTCACTTTGATGTTTTTTTTTTTCTCTCTCTCCCTTCCTCTTTCTCTGGAATTTAAAAACAAACCAATAAAACTAGTGGCAGCTGACTAGAAGCTGCACTGGGCAATGGGAAAAGGGCTGTGGTATGGGAGATTGCCCAGCTTCTACACCAAAGGGCTACTTCAGAGAAGGAATCACATCTACGTCTCTACTGGGTCTTCAAAGAAGAGTCCAGCTCTGCTAGGGCAAGGAGGTAGCTGGACTATCTGTGAGGAGGATAGAACAACATGGTTGATATGCAAAGGACTCCAGGGAACTCAGAGGAAGGTGTATGAGGGAAGAGAGGAATGAGCACTCAGTCAGAGGCAGAAAATGTACGTCTGACATTTTCTGACATTCTTAGAAGTCAGAAAATGTGAGTCTATGTATGTCTATAGACTTTGATTGTTTTAGGTTCTCTGTCTTTCTTGTTGTTTTTTTTTTTCCTGTCAGCAACAGGTACACAGAGGGCCTATGGCCCTTTCCAACATCAGTTATCAAACCTTGTGACTTCCAGCCAAGATGTACACATAGGTAGATATGCTTTGCTTCCTCACACAACCAAAAGAAGGACAACAACCAATTTAAAACAAAAAAGAAACCAAAACTGCCAGAAAATCAAACTGTGTAGAAGCCTGACAACCAAGGAGTTAAAGAAGAAACATTCATCTAGACTGGTAGGAGGTGTGGGGATGGGCAGCTGGGGTAGAAAGGATGCATGGCAAGGCAGTGGCTGGTGGACTGGGCAAGTAAGGCAGTGCAGTGGTACCTGGAGGACTGAGTGGTCCCACATTTGCATGCACATAAACGGGGAGGAACAACTGGACAATGAGACAGACTGCACAACCCAAGGTTCCAACATGGGGAAATAAAGCCTAGAAACCTCTGACTATAAAAACCTGTGGGGGTTGTGGTGGGTGGGAGAAACTCCCAGTCTTACAGAAGAGTCTGTTGGAGGTACCCATGGGGTCCTACAATATACACAAACCCAACCACCTGGAATTAGCACCAGGAGGGTCCAATTTGTTTGTGGGTATCAGGGAAAATGACTGGAATTGGGATGAAGGATGAGGAAGCAGCATTGCTCCTGTCTGATCCCTTCCCCCACAAATTGCATCACAACGCAGTGACGTGGGTTGCCCTGCCCTGGTGAATACCTAAAGCTCTGCCCCTTACTATGTAACAGGTGTGCTGAGATAAAGAAATATGGCCCCAAAGAAAGAACAGATAAAAACTCCAGAAAAAGAACTAAGTGATAAGGAGATAGCCAACCTATCAGATACAGAGTTCAAAACACTGGTGATCAGGATGCTCACAGAAATTATTGAGTATGGCCCCCCAAAAAAGGAAGAAATGAAGTCTATATAAAGTGAAAAAAAACCCCCCAAATATACAGGCAACTAACAGGGAAGCCAAGGAAACCAGGACTCAAATCAATGATTTGGAACAAAAGGCAGAAGTAAATATTCAACTGGAACAGAATGAAGAAACAAGAATTCAAAAAAATGAGAAAAGGCTTAGGAACTTCTGGAACAACTTGAAACATTTCAACATCCAAATCATAGGAGTGCCAGTAGGAGAAGAGGAAGAGCAAGAAACTGAAAACTTATGGGAAAAAATAATGAAGGAAAACTTCCCCAAGCTGGCAAAGGAAATAGACATGCAAGTCCAGGAAACTCAAAGAATCCCAAAAAAGTTGGACACAAGGAGGAACACACCAAGACACATCATTACCCAAGATTAAAGATAAAGAGAGAAGCAGCAAGAAGAAAGGAGAGAGTTGCCTACAAAGCAGTGCCCATAAGACTATCAGCTGATTTCTTACAGGCAACCTTCTTAAAGGAAACCTTACAGGCAAGAAGAGGCTGGGGAGAAGTATTCAAAATCATGAAAGGCAAGGACTTATATCTAAGATTACTCTATTCAGCAAAGCTATCATTTAGAATGGAAGGGCAGATAAAGAGCTTTCCAGATAAGGTCAAATTAAAGGAGTTTGTCATCACCAAGCCATTATTATACAAAAGGTTAAAGGGACTTGCCTAAGAAAAAGATCAAAACTACAAACAGTAAAATGACAACAAACAACTATCAACAACTGAACCTATAAAAAAACAAAGGGAAAGACAAAACAAACTACACAAACAACCAGAACAAGAACAGAATCACAGAAATGGAGATCACTTGGAGGGTTATGAGCACAGAGGGGGAAGTGAGGAGAACAGGGGATAAGGTACAGGGAATAAGAAACATAATTGGTAGGTAAAAAATATACAGGGAGGTTAGGCATAGTACAGGGAATGATCTCATCATTAACAAGAACCTAATCAGCAAAACGAACAAGCAAGCAAAGTATAGCCAAAGACATTGAAATTGAGAACAGGCTGACACTGTTCAGAAGGGAGAGGGGAGGGGGTAATGGTGAAAAGGGTGAAGGTTTACAGGAACAATTATAAAGGACATATGAACAACAACAAGGCGGGAGTAGAAATGGGGGAGGGAGGGAGGGAGCGCTGGGGTGGTGGAGAG
Organism: Phyllostomus discolor; assembly: GCF_004126475.2. Taxonomy (NCBI): domain Eukaryota; kingdom Metazoa; phylum Chordata; class Mammalia; order Chiroptera; family Phyllostomidae; genus Phyllostomus; species Phyllostomus discolor. The sequence goes on along the minus strand of NC_040903.2, from coordinate 105,165,853 downwards.
GGTGCAGGGAAAATGTAGAAAATTGTACTTGAACAACAATAAAAAAATATGTTCATACACTAAAAAAAAAAATAGTATAGGGAATGGAGAAGCCAAAGAACTTATATGTATGATCTATGGACATGAACTAAAGGAGAGAATTTTTGGAGGGATGGGGTGTGCAGGGTGGAGGAGGATAAACGGGAGGAAATAAATGGGACAACTGTAATAGCATAATCAATAAAATATACTTTAAATAACTTTTGATAATTTACACAATGGAATTCTAAGCAGCAGAAAGAAAGAAGGAGCTCCTACCCTTTGCAACAGCATGGATGGAACTGGAAAGCATTATGCTGAGTGAAATAAGCCAGGTGGTGAAAGACAAATACCATATGATCTTACCTTTAACAGGAACCTAATCAACAAAACAAACAAACAAGCAAAATATAACCAAAGACATTGAAACAGAGAACAGGCTGACAGTGTTCAGAGGGAAGAGGGGAGGGAATTTCAGGGGAATTTTAAGGGAAAAATGGAAGGGTTTACAGGAACAAGTATAAAGGACACATGGACAAAAACTAGGGGCGGGGGGTGGAAATGGAAGGGAGGTGGGGAGCACTGAGTGGGTGGCCTGGGATGGGAGTAAAAAACAGACAACTGTACTTAAACAACAATTAAAATAAAAAATGTTATAAAAACAATAAAAAAGTTATTATTAATAAATATTTATCAGATTGGCAAAAAGTGATGAACTTTGCCAAACTTAAGCAAATCCTTATGAAAAGCAAGCACAACTGTTATTGCTGTCATTGTTTAGCACCACAGTGCTCCTCTGTAGTACCAGAATCTCTGTCACTGACTCAGTGCTGTTTTTACCTGGTACTAGTGAATCATGCTTGACTGAAATGGGGACTGCACTGTCTAATGTCGTAACCACTAGCCATTGGTGGCTGTGAGTGCTTGAGTGTAGCTAGTCTGAATTTGAGATGTGCCGTGAGTATAAAATATACACCAAATTTTGAAGATTTGGTTTGAAAAAGAATGTGAAATATCTTATTAATATTTTTATATTAATTGCATGTTGAAATACTATTTTATTTAAATAAAATATATTATTAAAACTAATTTCACCTGCTTTTTTTTTACCTCTTTTTAACATGGCTACTAGAAAATTTAAAGTTACACATGTAGCTCACAGATGAGGCTCACATTCTATGCCTATTGAGCAGTGCTGGTTTCAGCTCTCCCATCTTTAAGGGCCAGGGCCTCTTGAGAGCTCTGCATAGAGTCAGGCTTAGGAAGTTTTTGATTGGTTTGTTGATTAGTTACCTCTGGGAAAAAGGCAAATTGAAAAGATGGTCCTTTAAAATTCTATATTGTTCTATCATTGGCATTTACATTCTGTGTACTCTATGTTTTCTAATTGCAAATGTGAAAGAAAAAAATCTGCCATCATGGGAAACAGAACCATGCCAGAGGCCTATTTTCTGTTAGGCCTCCTTGGAAGTACCTCAGAGGTTTAGACCCTGATTCTTCTATTGTCAGGTCAGTGCTTCTTTTCACTGTATCAACCATCTCAATTTGTTTCCAACAATCTTTTTTTTAAGTCCATATCTTACTCTATTGCCTTAAACAAATATTTTTAAGCTTAGTGTTGTATTCTGAGATGGCCAGGACATTCTGGGCACTGTGCTAACCATCATGGGGGACTGGATCTTCAGATCCTGCTTTGGAAGCAGGTTTTAGATGAGAAGGAGAGGGTGCTCCTATCTCTCTGAGCTGCAGTCTTTTAGGCCTCACCTGGGAGTAGTATGGGAGTGACTGCAGATGCTTCTGGAGAGCAGGCATTGAAGATAGCCTCTGCTATGGAAGGAATGTAGAGTGGCCAGAAGCCAGCCCTGGAGAGAAGCCCATATAAAGAGGAATACAATGTGTTCAACAAACCAAAAAATAGTTCTATCTTTTGCATGCTAGGCCTTTTTGGTTTTCATTATCCTCTAGCCTTTAACAAAAAGGTGGAAGTCAGAGAGGAAGAAAGAGTGCTACGGGATTTTAAGAGATAGGTTTAAGAGGAGGAGAAGGTATCATCCTCACTAAATTTGGCAGCCTGGAAGTTCTGAGTGTGTAGGGGGCTGAGGGTCCTAGGAAATTGGTTAGCTTAACTGCAGGGTGATTTGGACCCCAAAAGTCATACTATAGGTTTTTTCATTTTGGACCTGTTTCTCCAGGAAGGTATCCCCAAATGCCCTTCCTTGAGGGAGGGGTTGGGCAGAGGCTGCAACAGCAGTAGCAGAATAGAAACTATTCTAACTGAGACTAACTGAGTTCTAACATTTCAGTAAGTGGTCATAGTCCCTTGGTTTTCACTCAAGTACCTCACACCCTATCTCCCCTTATCATCTCTCCCTGCCCCTCCAGAGCTAAGCTTGGGGTCCTCAGATATGTAGCCCTATACTTCAGAGTTTCTCCAGGGTAATCTAGAGTCTCCCAACAAGCTACTGCCTGTATCACATTCCTATCCCTAGGAAAAAGGGCAAAAAATGGAGACTCCTCCTCAAGAAATTATCCCCCTCCTGCCACAGGTGGAAAGATGGAGGTTAACTATGATCAAAAGATACAACAAGAACTGGTGAGTGGTTATCAAATACTTGCCATTTTCCTAGAAGAAGTTAGCTTAAACTGTGAACATTCTGTGTCAAACACTCTGCTAAGTACTTATTTGTTATGTCATCAAATCCTCATTACAATCCTGTGAGAAAATTTTATTCTACAGGTGAAGAAATTGAGGCTGGAGTTGCCAAGCAACCAGTAAAAACTAAGCCAACCAGCTTTGGCAGAGCTGGGAATGAAGCCAAGGTAGTCTGACCATCAACCTATTAGCCAGTGGGCTACCTGCTTTTATTTGCAGAATAAATGACTGAAATTAGTAATGGCAGCTGACAGTGTGGGCACAGGAAGGACAGCATGTAGGTGTTTGGCAATGGCAAGATACCCAGCTGTCTGGCTTGGTTGAGGTGTGGCTTTCTCTGGAGGCTCTCATGACTTAGGTGAGTGGCCTAGGTGACCTGGGAATGTCCCTGTAGCTCTTTGTTTTGGGATGGGCTTGTACCCCTGGGGCAGAGGCCAGTGAACCTGCACTGGCCAGTGAATCAGGTTTGGTCTTTCTCCTGTGAGAAAAGAATTATAGCTGATAAAGCAGTGTCACATTTTGTAGCCTCACCTTGGAGACATCTTTTTATTAAGGCTCTGTAAGGTGCTGAAATAGTCTCCCAGGTCTCATTTATTTATATTTAGATTTTTAAAAAAGTATAATATGGGAAATCTGTACCTTGTGCTTAATTTAGCTGTGAACCTAAAATTGCTCTTTAAAAGTTTATTTAAAATATACATAATATATTTTGTGTATAATTTTAAAAGATACATATGGAGTAGGTAAGCTTATTGTCCTTTGAGATTTTTTCCAACTGACTTTTCAAAAAAAATTTTTTTTAACCCTTCTTAACAGAGTTAAGCGACTGAAGCCTAAACGGTCCACAATCTTATTTGTCCCACACGGTGCTGCTAGCAAATTCAAGCGCTCACAGCCCTTCCGGTACACTTGCCCGGGTCCCTCTTCCGGGCGCATTGCTGGGCAATTGGGAAGTTTCTTTCCTAAATTTCCCCTTAATACCTGCCCCTTGGTTGGCGCTCACTGAATGAATGAATGAAGTCGGGAGGAACGAGCGGTACGGAGGGTGTGACAGAGACAGAGGCAGAGAGAGATGGCGGAGGGAGGGACAGAGAATTTCCGTGTGGCAAGAGACAAAGGAGAGGAGAGGAGGCGAGTGACTGTACAGGAGGTCAGGGATGTCAGGAAGCCAGGAGAGGGCACAAGGGCACAGGGACCCGCAGGCCTGCGCTTACCCCAGGAAGGTGAGGAACCGCGGGTCCGTGGCCAGGTTGGCGTCGATGGTGAACGACAGGAAGGCGGGGCTCACCAGGTGCACCGGCTGCTCAGTGGAAAAGTCCAGCTCCACAACGTTCTCGGTTCGCGCGGGCGCAGCTAGGACGCCGGGGGAGGAGGCACCGAGCGGCCTCAGGAGCCGCAGCAGCAGCGGCAACAGAAACGGCTTCGGCAGCCCCAACTTCAAGTGCAGCAGCATCTCGGGCTCACCTGGCTGTCCCACCAGCAAGCGACGCTGCAAGACTGGAGACCTGGCGTACTTCCTCCAGCCACGCCTCAGCGTTCTTTTCTCTTTTCCTCCACCAGCTCACTCCGCCTCACCCCACCCACTGCACCCAGCAACCCTCCTGCTCCTGCCCGAATCCCTCCCACTGCTCCATCTCTCACTCGCACTGCCACTGCCTTGCACGCGTTCCTTCCCCTCAGTGGCGGTCACGTCCACCTTCAAAATAACCCACACCCATTTGGCACGGCCACCATCCAAACACCCAGGAGGCCTGGGGAGGGAGCAGCCTGGGAGGAGCGCTGGGCATCCGGAGCCAGCTTCCGTGTGAGCTCTGCTGGGAACACCAGTGTTTCCCTCTTCCACGACTTATCCAGGTGGCTCCAGGCCTTCCGACCCTTAATTGAAACCTCCAGTTGAGCATTCATCGCTTGCCCTTTCACCTTGTTTATAAAACTTTGTTCGTTACTTGAGCCTGCCAAATTCTGATTAACCCGCAAGTGCTCTGTCCGGGGAGCTGTCTCCCAGGTATCTTACTTTTGCCTGAAAAACTGACGGGGCATTGGCTAGCCTACAGCTAGATAGAGCACTTCCAAAAATTCCTTATCAGCGTTTCATGAAAACCTAGTTAGCACAGCCTTGAAGCATTAAGTACTCTAACATCTGAAACTCAGCACATGAAGCCTCTTACAAGTGTGGGGTAGTGACTGTCCCTTGAATTTGTAACCTTTCCCAAATTTCTTCTCTGCACATTTATCTTTAGCTGTTGGCCAGACTTTTTTTCAGTTTTCTTTTGAAGCCTATACTGATGTATAATTATATCAATCACCATGGCTTAGGATTTACTACTTGCCTGATACTACAAGAGGTGCTTTACCTGTGTTCTCTCTCATCATCCACAACTCTGCCAGGTGAGTATTATCCTCATTTTACACACGAGGACCCAAGCTCTGAGACACTAACATGTCCGAGTGTCAGAACTGGATGTGAAGGTAGTTGCATAACCCCAAACAGATGGCAGCCTGTTTCAGCTGAAATTTAACTTCCTCCAAGAAAGTTTGCCTGAACTTCCAGGCAGCTGACATCCTCTATGACACATTCTCAGAGCATCCTGAACTTGCTAGAACTTATCACGTTTGCTAGTGTTGTGAATGTTGCTCCACGTTGGCCTCATCTGCTAGATTATAAACTTTGTGAAGGCAGAGATGAGGCGTGCCTTATCTATTGCTCTCATGAAAGCTCATGGCAGCATGCTTGGCACTTAGTAGGCATCCAATAAATATATGTTGAGTAAGCACATTATACCAAAACCCTTAGAATTCTCCACTTAGATTGCACCACCACTAAAGCAATAAATAAAAATGAATTGTTTTGAAATTTATATCTAATAGATCTAATTTGCATAGATCTATTCTTAAACAACTTGAAAGTTAAATGTATGGTTAACTGAGGAAGGTTACAGTTTGGAGATTTTGTGTGTATGTATTGGTTACTATTTTGCACCTGGAATCAGGTTCATGTCCTACAATTATACATGGGAAAAAATTCATATGTAAACCCCAAGTTACCAAAAGGTCATGTGAACACATGTGGAGGTAGAAAAGCAGATCCCTGGGCTCTTTCTCTGACTTTGTCATGACATTGATCCTACCTACATCTGACCCATGCTCCTGTTGTCATGGGGCAAAAGTCACACCAGTTTCTTTAGAATATGTGAGTAACTTGAAAGTTTACCCATTGTGAGTTTTCTAAACAGTAAGTTTTCATGACATTCTGAGATGTGGGTCAGTGCAGTTCATGTGTAACTTTCTAATATAGAAACTGGGAAACCATAAATGAGGAAGTAAAGAAAAGTGACTTGCACACAGAGTGATCTGTTTGTTAAGATCAGATGATGTTATAATTAGGCACCTATTTTTAAGTGACATGAAATGTAAATATGTGCTGGGGGCTGAAAAAGAGAAAGTTAACATATATTGAGTGCATGTTGCTCTCCAAAGTGCTTTCACATATTCACTTATTCATCTAGTCATTCAACTGTTTATTGGGTGCTTACTCTGTGCCAAGCACTGAACTAGGTGGCAGTAAATAGCAAGCAGGAGTGGTCCCTCGACTCAGGAGCTTTCAGTCTTACTGGGGAGGCAGACAAATATATATATTTTTTCACACAAAAGTAAAATTCCGAGTGTGGTAAATGCTCCAAAGATGATCATGGCTCTTTACACATGTATGTGGGGGATTTGAATGTGGAGTGAGAGTTGTTCCTGTGGAGGTTTTGCTTAAGGTAAGATCTGAAAGGTGAGTAAACAACTTGGTGGGAGGGAATCATTAGAGGCTGGGGAGATGGTGTGTGCAAAGGTGAGGGCGTTTTGGAAGTAAGAGGACTGAGAGAAGGCTGGGGCAGCTGGGTAAGAGAGAGCGAGGGGCAGGCTAGGGACATAGAAACTGACACTGCAGGGTCTGGAGGTATCCTTGAAGACACTGGAAGCCACTGAAAGGGGTTGAAACCTGGAGTGGAGGCTGTGATATGATCAGATTTATCCTTTAAAAAGGCAAAGTATAGATGTCTATTTCCACTGTTGTGTAGATGCCTCTTTATAGAACAAGGGTGTGCATTCCTCCATAGATATAGACAGAGTTTGGTATTTTCTTCTATTAAGATTATATATATATTTACTCTATAAATATGTATTTCTCTGTGTCTGTAGTAAAGTGGACACTTGGAGACAGTAAATAAGCCAGAGATTATCAGAGAAAGCAGGAAGCATCCCAAGAATAAGACTCATAAGTCTCAGGGGTCACATATAGTCATTACTGTGTAAGCCAGCAATTTTCAAACAGTGTGCCACAAAAATTTTTAAAACATGCAATACCTGACTATTTGGTCAGGGGCACTTACCTCTTTTCCCTTAGATTGTCAAATAAAAAATGACAACAGTCAACATAATGATAGCATCCAGTATGAATGAATCAAAACTATATCTATTTTTTGTCAGATTAGCAAAAAACTAAAGTTTTTGGTGTGCTGCAGAATTTTAGTAATTAGTTTATGTGTGCCATGAGATGAAAAAAGTTGAAAATTGCTGTATAAGGTAAAGAATAAGACCCTAATGATTTATATTTATGCTAAAAATCACACTAAAGTTAAGTGGGACATTTTTATTGTTACCCTCAGGTTTATAAACACTGTAAACAACCCAAACATGGGACAAAAAAGAGAGAGCTGCAGAAAATGCATTGGATGTAGGGAAGTCTGGGGTAGGGAGGAGGTGTCCTATCCTAACATTAGATGTAGGCTATACTCTACCATGGTCTTGACTTTTGGCCAGGTGTAGGTAGTTTTGATCTCTTTCAACAAATAAGTGCTATGGGAGGGTTCCAGTCAAGAGGGTGGTGTAGGTAATGCAGTACCCGAATCCTCTCACAACCACATCAAAATTACAACTAACCTATAGAAAAAACATGATTTAGAATAGCATAAAATCTAGTTGAACAGAAGTCCTATAACTAAGGCTATACGGAAGAAGCCAACCCTAGCCTGCTAGCTCAGTTGGTTGGAGCATTGTCCCATACCCCAAAAGGTTGCAGATTCAATCCCTGGTCAGTGCATTTACCTAGATTGCATGTCTGATCCCCAGTTGAGGTGCATATGGGAGGCAACCAATTGATGTTTCTCTCTCACATCGATGTTTCTCTCTCTCAAATCAATAAACATATCCTCAGGTAAGGCTTGAAAAATAAATAAATAAATAAATAATAAATAAATAAGAAGTCATATCGAGATTGGTAAGAGTGGTGGAGATGCGGAATGGGCTGGTCCTATACTCACATGTTGCATATGAAAATTGCACTTGGAGGTGGAGGTTTACCCTGAGAGTGGAGGTCTCAGCCCCACACTGGGCTCCCTATCCCAGGATTCCAGTGCCAGGAAGAGAAGTCCCCTTGACTTCTGGCTATAAAAACCAACAGGGATTGTGGCTGAGTGAGATAGAGGGCTTCTGGAGTCCCAGGCATTCCTCTTAAAGGGCCCATGCACAGACTTACTTGGACTCTCTCCCTCTGAGGTCCAGTGCTGGGGCCACAGCTCAAAAGTCACCAGGAACACATGGGGAGGAACAGGATTGTCTGGCTCCACTGTGATGGCTGGAGAGGGAGCTTTCTTCCATACAGAAGTGCTACAAGAGGCCATTGTTCCTTTGATGAGCCTTTCCTTAACAGAGCCACAGCCATATCTGAGTCCCCATCACCTGGCTATTCACCCCACCCTACTGATTCCCAGACACCCTGGCCCACCCAACTTTTGGGTCCACCCAACTTTTGGGTCCACCCAATTGGTTTCCAGTGGCTTTTCCATACAAACAGCCTGTCTTGGCTCATGCTTCAGACTTTCCAAAAATCTCTCAAACATGCAGCATTTGGGCTTGGTGTGACCTGTACCTCTTGCTAAGTGGCCCACAGGTTGGCCTTTCCCAGGCACCTTCAAACACAGCACAAGTAGCAGCCAACTGCAGATCACTTTGTATATCACCCTAGGCAGGGCACTGGGAATGGCAGAGCTTGGTCTGTGTTTCCTGAGTAGGCCCTAGAGCCAGTGCACCCTGTTGACAGCTTCAGACCACATTGAAGCACTACTGAACCAAGTCCACAAGCAACACACTCAAAGGGTGAAGTCATCAGTCATCAAAGCCCTGGTAAAGTAAGTCCTGCTCTGTGCAGTCAGCCCCTGCACAGCTGATCCTTCACAGTGGTCACAGCCAGTCTTTGAAGCTGATCATCCTGGGGTAAATCCCTCCCATTGGGTGCCAGCAGTAATCAAGGCTCAACTACAAGAAGGTGCACATAGCCCACACAAAGAGAACACTTGGAATGCCTAGCTCAGGTGAATGGAGAGGCTGTGCCACTGGACCCTACAGGACACCTACCACATAAAACCACTCTACCAAGCCTGAGAGATGTAACAGCTCTACCTAATACATAGAAACAAACACAGGGAGGCTGCTAAATTGAGGAGACAAAGAAACATGTCCCAAAGGAAAAAACAGAACAAAAGTATAGGAAAAAAACTAAACAAAATAGAGACAAGCAACCTACCAGATGCAGAGTTCAAAACACTGGTTATAAGGATGCTCAATGAACTTAAGGGAAGAGTAGATGAACTCAGAACTTCAACAAAAAGATAGAAAAAAAAGTGGAGATAGAAAACATAAAAGAGAACCAGTCAAAAATGAAGAATTCAGTAACTGAAATAAAGAATACATTACAGGGAATCAACAGTTGAGTAGATGAAGCAGAAGATCAAATCAGAGATTTGGAAGATAAGGAAGCACAAAACACCCAGTCAGAACAGCAAAAAGAAAAAGGAATTTAAAAAATGAGGCTAGTGTAAGGAGCCTCTGGCACAACTTAACATACCAACATTTGCATCATGGGGGTGTCAGAAGAAGAGAGAGTAAGGAATTGAAAACCTATGAATTGACAGAAAAATTCCCTAACCTGGTGAAGGAAAGAGACATACAAGTCCAGAAAGTGTAAAGAGTTCCAAAGAAGATGAACCCAAAGAAGTTCCCACCCAGACACATCATAATTAAAATGCCAAAGGTTAAAGACAAAGAGCGAATCTTAAAAGTAGCAAGAAAAAAGCAGTTAGTTATCTACAAAGGAGCTCCCATAAGACTGTCAGCTGATTTCTCAACAGAAACTTTGTAGGCTGGAAGAGATTGACATTAAATATTCAAAGTGATGAAAAGCAAGCATTTACAACCAAGATTACCCAGCAGAGGTATAATTTAGAATTGAATGACAAAATAAAGAGCTTCTCAGACAAGAAAAAGCTAAAGGAATTCATCACCACCAACCCAGTATCACAAGAAATGTTAAATAGTCTCCCTTAAGGAGAAGAATAATGATAAAAATATGAATAATAAAATGGCAATAAATACATATCTATCAGTGATTACTTTAAATGCAAATGAATTAAATGCTCCAATCAAAATATGTATGGAGGCTGAATGGATAACAAAGCAAGATCCTTACATATGCTATCAACAAGAAACTTCAGTTTGAAAGACACACACAAACTGAAAGTAAAAAGATATTTCATGAAAATAGAAACAAACAAAAAAATGTAAAAAGCTGGGTTAGCAATGTTTATACCAGACAAAATAGACTTTAAAACAAAGGCTATATAACAATAGACAAAGAAGAAACCCAAAACACTAAATTAAAAAAAAATATATATGGGGGAGGGGGGTATAAGGGGACTAAATGGTAGTGGAAATTTAAATACAATGAAGATTAAAAAGAGACACATACATCCATATGTTCATTGCAGCATTATTTATAATAGACAAGTTATGGAAGCAATCTAAGTTTCTATCAATAGACAAATAGATAAAAAAGAAGTGGTATATATATATATATATATATATATATATATATATATATAGTGGAATATGACTCAGCCATAAAGAAAAGAATGAAATCTTGCTACCTGCTGATGTGGACATTAGCCTACAGTGTCTGTGGCCTTGTGGATGAGACATGACAAATTCACATGGGCTACCAAAGTCCTAAGGAAGAAAAGGGATGGCATGAACACTCTCTCAAGGGGAGAGCGCCCTGACCCTTGGCTTGACAAACTTTAATTGGGATTAATTTGCATATGAATACAGGGTGTAGCTCATTAATCATTGTCAGGAGGAAATGATTAAACAATAGATAACGTTCAAAGAACTCTAAGGGCTTCTTTTTTTCAGATTTCATTTTTTTAAATAATTTTATTTTAATTATTGTTCAAGTACAATTTTCTATCTTTTACTCTAATCCCGGACCACCCGCCCAGCTTTCCCCACCTCCCTCCCATTTCCAACCACCTCTACTTTTTGTCCATGTGTCCTTTATACTTGTCCCTGTAAACCCTTCCCCTTTTTCCCTAAAATTCCCCTGAAATTCCCTCCCCTCTTCCCTGTTTCAGTGTCTTTGGTTATATTTTGCTTGTTTGTTTGTTTTGTTGATTAGGTTCCTGTTAAAGGTGAGATCATATGGTATTGTCTTTTACCACTTGGCTTATTTCGCTTAGCATAATGCTTTCCAGTTCCATCTATGCTGTTGCAAAGGGTAGGAGCTCCTTCTTTCTTTCTGCTGCATAGAATTCCATTGTATAAAATGTACCATACTTTTTTGATCCATTCATTTACTGATGGGCACCTAGGTTGCTTCTCTCACTTGGCTATTGTAAATTGTGCTCCTATGAACATTGGGGTGCATAGGTTCTTTTGGATTGGTGTTTCAGGGTTCTTAGGATATAATACTAGGGGTGGAATTGCTGGGTCAAAAGGCAGTTCCATTTTTAGTTTTCTGAGGAAATTCCATACTGATTTTCATAGTGGTTGTACCAGTCTGCAATCCCACCAACAGTATACTAGTGTCCCCTTTTATCTACAACCTCTCTAACACTTACTGTTTGTTGCTTTGTTTATGATGGCCATTCTGACTGGTGTGAGGTGGTATCTCATTGTGGTTTTAATTTGCATCTCTCTGATAGCTAGGGATGATGAGCATCTTTTCATATGTCTCTGGATCCTCTGTATGCCCTCCTTGGAGAAGTGTCTGTCCAAGTCCTTTGCCCATTTTTTAATTGGGTTGCTTGTCTTCTTAGAGTAGAGTCATGTAAATTCTTTATATACTTTGGAGACCAAACCCTTGTCTGATGTATCATTGGCAAATATGTTTTCCCATACAGTTGGTTCTCTTTTAATTTTGATACTGTTTTCTTTAGCTGTGCAGAAGCTTTTTATTTTGATGAGATCCCATTTGTTTATTCTTTCCTTTTTGTCCTTTGCTCTAGGGGACATATCAGTAAAAATGTTTCTGCATGAAATATCTAAGATTTTCCTGCCTATGTTAGCCTCTAGGACTTTAATGGTGTCACAGTTTATATTTAAGTCTTTTATTCACGTTGAATTTGTGTAAGGTGTAAGTTGGTGCTGGAGTTTCATTTTTTTGCATGTAGCTGTCCAGTTCTCCCAACACCATTTGTTGAAGAGGCTATTTTTACTCCATTTTATGTTGCTGCCCCCTTTGTCAAATATTAATTGACCATAGAGACTTGGGTTTATTTCTGGGCTCTCTGTTCTGTTCCATTGGTCCGTGTGCCTGTTTTTATGCCAGTACCAGGCTGTTTTGATTGCAGTGGCCTTGTAATGCAGTTTGGTATCAGGTATTGTGATCCCTCTACTTTGCTTTTCTTTCTCAAAATTGCAGCAGCTATTCAAGATCGTTTATGGTTCCATATAAATTTTTGAAGTGTTTGTTGTATGCCTGTGAAATATGCCATCGGTACTTGAATAGGTATTGCACTGAATGTGTAAATTGCTTTGGGTAGTATGGACATTTTGATGATGTTAATTCTTCTGATCCATGAACATAGTATATGTTTCCATTTCTTTGTGTCTTCCTTAATTTCTTTCTTCAGTGTTGTGTAGTTTTCTACATACAGGTCTTTCAGGTCCTTGGTTAGATTTATTCCTAGGTATTTTATTTTTCTTTTTGTTATATCAAATGGGATTTTTTTCTTGATTTCTGCTTCTGTTGTTTCATTGTTGGTATACAAAAAATGCCTTTGATTTCTGGATATTGACATTGTATCCCGCTGTTTTGCCAAATTCATTTATTACGTCAAACAGTTTTTTGGAGGAGTCTATAGGATTTTCTATGTACACTATCATGTCATCTGCAAACAGTGACAATTTTGTTTCCTCCTTTCTGATTTGGATGCCTTTTATTTCCTTTTCTTGTCTGATCGCTGTGGCTAAAACTTCCAATACTATATTGAATAGAAGTGGTGAAAGTGGACAGCCTTGTCTTGTTCCTGATCTTAGTGGAAAAGATTTTAGTTTTTGCCCATTGAGTATGATGTTGGCTGTAGGTCTCTTATATATGGCCTTTATTATGTTGAGGAATGCTCCCTCTATTCCCACTTTGCTGAGTGTTTTTATCATAAATGGGTGCTATACCTTATCAAATGCTTTTCCTGCATCTATTGATATGATCATGTGATTTTTGTCTTTGCTTTTGTTTATGTGATGTATTACATTTACTGATTTGCGAATATTGGACCATCCTTGCATCCCAGGGATGAATCCCACTTGGTCATGATGTATGACCTTTTTAATGTGTTTTTGGATGTGGTTTGCCAATATTTTGTTGAGGATTTTAGTGTCTATGTTCATCAGTGACATTGGCCTGAAGTTTTCTTTCTTTGTTGTGTCTCTATCTGGTTTGGGGTTTAGGATGATGCTGGCTTCATAAAAAGAGTTTGGGAGTCTTCTGTCATTCTGGATTTTTTGGAATAGCCTGTGAAGGATAGAAGTTAGCTCTTCCTTAAATGCTTCATAGCATTCTCCTGTGAAACCATCCAGACCTGGACTTTTGTGTGTTGGGAGTTTTTTGATTACTGCTTCAATTTCTTTTGCTGTTTTTGGTCTGTTCAGGCTTTCTGCTTCTTCCTTATTGAGTTTTGGAAGATTATATTTTTCTAGACATTTGTCCATGTCACCTAGGTTTTCAAATTTCTTGGCATACAATGCCTCATAGTAATTTCTTACAATCCTTTGTATTTCTGTGGTGTCAGTTATAATCTCTCTTCTTTCATTTCTGATTGTATTTATTTGGATCCTTTCTCTTTTTCTTGATGAGCCTGCTTAAAGGCTTGTCTATTTTGTTTATCTTTTCAAAGAACAAGCTCCTGGATTCATTGATCCTTAGAATTGTGCTTTTAGGTTCTATGTCATTTCATTCTGCTCTAATCTTGGTCATTTCCTTCCTTCTACTTGCTCTGGGCTGCCTTTGTTGTTGTTCCTCAAGTTCTTGTAGACATAGGGTTAGGTTGTTTATTTGAAAAGTTTCTATCTTTTTTAGGCAGGGCTGTATCACTATGAACTGCCCTTTCAGGACTGCCTTCACTGTGTCCCACAAGTTTTGGGTTGTTGTGAGTTCATTTTTATTTGTTTCCAGGAACTTTTTGATTTCTTCCCCAATCTCATTCTTGACCCATTCATTGTTTAATAGCATGCTCTTCAATCTCCATGATTTTGAGTGTTTTGGAGTTTTTTCCTTGAAGTTGGTTTCTAGTTTCAGTCCCTTGTGGTCAGAGAAAATGCTTGATATGATTTCATTTTTTTTAAAATTTGTTGAGGCTTGTTTTGTGTCCTATCTTATGGCCTCTCTTTGAAAATGTTCCATGTGTATTTGAAAAGAATGTGTATTTTTCTTATTTGAGATGAAAGGCTCTCTCTCTGTATAAGTTAGTTCCATTTTGTCTAGGGCATTATTCAGTGCCACAGCATCTTTGTTGATATTTTGTTTTGAATATCTGTCCATTTTTGACAGTGGGGTGTTAAAATCCGCTACTATAATTGTATTGCTGTCAATATCTTTCTTGAAGTCCTCTAAGATTTTCTTTATGTATTTGGGTGCTCCTATGTTGGGTGCATATATATTTACAATGTTTATGTCTTCTTAGTGGATTCTTCCCTTGAGTATTATGTAGTGACCTTCTGGGTCTCTCTTTATGGCCCATTTTTGGAAGTCTATTTTGTCTGATATGAGTATTGCTACCCCACCTTATTTTTCCTGTCCATTTGCTTGGAAAATTTGTTTCCAGCCCTTCACTTTCAGCCTGTGTAGGTCTTTTGTTCTGAGGTGGATCTCTTGAAGGCAGCATATGTGTGGTTCATGCTTTCTTATCCATTCAGCTATTCTATGTCTTACGATTCGAGCATTTACTCCATTTATGTTTAAGGTTATTACTGATAGGTACTTATTCATTGCCATTTTTGTACCTGTGTTGCTCTCTCTCTCTCTCTCTCTTCCTTTCTTTCCTTAAAGCAGGCCCTTTAGCATCTCTTGCAGAGCTGGTTTGGTGGAGTACACCTCCACCAATATTCTTGTAGACTTCTTTTGTCTGGGAAGCTCCTTATTTGGCCTTCTATCTTGATTGAGAGCCCTGCTGAGTAAAGTAGTCTTGGT
The DNA here is from genome assembly GCF_004126475.2 of Phyllostomus discolor. NCBI lineage: Eukaryota > Metazoa > Chordata > Mammalia > Chiroptera > Phyllostomidae > Phyllostomus > Phyllostomus discolor. The sequence goes on along the minus strand of NC_040903.2, from coordinate 105,150,677 downwards.
TTCAGGCCTCTGGTTCTCATTACTTGAAATATTTCTTGCCATTCTCTTCTGGTTTGGAGCGTTTCCATTGAGAAGTCAGCTGCTAACCTTATTGGGGCTCCCTTGTATGTTACTTCCTGTTTCTCCCTTGCTGCCTTTAAGATTCTCTCTTTGTCTTGGAATTTTGCCATTTTAAATATGATGTGTCTTGAAGTGTGCCTCTTTGCGTTCCTCTTGATTGGGACTCTGTGTTTCCTGGATTTGTGTGACTTTTTCTTTCATCAAATTAAGGAAGTTTTTGATCATTACTCTCTCAAATAGATTTTCTATCCCTTGGTCTTCTTCTTCTCGTGGTAACCCTATTATACAGATATTATTATGTTTCATATGTCTTGCATTTGTCTTAATCCCTCTTCATTCTTTCTGAGCTTTTCCTTTTCTTGCTCTTTCCTGGTGTTTTCTTCTACTTTGTTCTCTAGCTCACTGATCCAATCTTCTGCTTCATCAATCCTGCTTTTCATTCCTTCTACTGTGTTCTTCAGTTCAGAAATTGTATTCTTTATTTCCTCTTGGCCCTTGTTGATAGTGTCTATTTCCTTTTTAATGTTGATGTAGTTTTCAGTGAGTTCATTGTAGCTTCCCTGTAGTTTCTGGTAGCTCATTGTGAGCTCATTGAGCTTCCTGATAATCATTGCTTTGAACTCAATATCTGATAGTTGAGTTGCCTCTATTTCATTTAGCATTCCTTCTGAGGCTTCCTCCTTTCTTTACTTGGGGATTGTTTCTTTGTCTTCCCATTGTTTGTGAGATTCTTCTTGTTAGCCTCACCTTCTTAAATTGGTCTGTTCTGGCTCCTTGGGTTTATGGTGTCAACTTCTGTGGTAGAATACCTGTGAGGTTCAGTGGTGCAGTCTTCTTGATCTCCTGAGCTCACTGGTCTTAGGCTGTCGTTTATGTTGGCTCTGTGTTTTCCTTTGGGTTTTGATTGTTGTTGGATCATTCTTTGGTGGGTCCTTCCCATCAGCTGGTTAAATGATGGTCACTCTGTCCACCACCTCTTGTATTTCATTCTGCTGGTGAGAGCAGGCTGTGTTGAAGCTGCTTCTTCCATGTGTATAAGGTTTTGAGGATTCTCTCTTGCTCTTGTTCAGTTGTTTGTACTGGGTAGTGTCTCTACTGTTTAGTTGTATTTCCAAATAGGTACTGGATTGAGGTTTGTGTAGTTTCCACTCCCTCCTTTACGTTCTTCTGTTGTTATCTGTTAGTGGTTCCTTTGTTGTTGGGTTTCCTCTTCCAGTGGGTATCCTGGTCTTCACCACTTCCACCTACTCTTTTTTGTGACCAGTTGGAAGGGGTAGGCAAAATGGTTTAAGACAGCAAGAAAGTTTTCTATGATAATTACTGTAGCAGCCAGTAGAGGAGAGATAGGAGATCCTTTGGCTATGTGTAGTGTTAACAATGATATTCCACCCAACTAGCCAATTTTTAGAAAGGAGGGAAAGAAGATAAGACTCTTGTTGGGGAGGGAAGGATTGTTAGTTAGATCTAAAAAGCAGTGAGGTTGTGGGGGGTCAGATTTTGAGGTAAGGTGAGAGTAGAGGATAGAAAATAGGTGTAGTATACGAGAGAATAGAGTTAACCACTACAGTAATGGAAACCATGCAGTGGGCTAAGATCTGGGAGTGGTGTTGTGAAGTATTTATAATTGTATGGAACAGCTATTATTTACAATAATGTTAGAGCAACAATCATATGATGGAATCTATGTGCTCTAGATAACAAGAATAGGGAGTACAGGACCTTGAGTAGTGTGCCAATGGGTCACAAGTGAAGTGAGGGACAATAAATTAGCACTACACTATGAAAGAGATAAAAGGAGAAATCTGTCAAGTGACACAATATAATGAGCCTAGCAAAGCAGACTATACAGAACAAAGAGGAATACAAAAATACTATTAAAATAAAAGATGTAAGAATAATGGGAAATAATAATAATAATATCAACATGTAATAACTTGCAGGTTGTCTGTAATAGTAGAGTGAAATTTGTCTCGCTGTCACAGCTGTTGTGATGCCCCTTCTTTGGGTCCAGCTCTGGTGTTTTCACAGTTCCAGGGTTTGTTTTTTGTTTTTTGTTTTTGTCTCACTTGTAGGTATTATAAAAAATAAAAATTAAAAGAAAGCATATGAAGGAAGGAAAAAGTGATATAGCTGGAGGAAAGAAATGAAAAAGAAATGAAAGAAGAAAAAAGGAAAGAGAAGAAAAAGGAATTGAAAGAGAAAAAATAATAAAAATTTTAAAAATAAAAATTATTTAAAAAAATAAAAATAGAATGAAATTAGAAAGCCTCTTGGTTTCAAAGTGTCCAAGCCGGTTTTCCTGGTCTTGCTGGCTGCAGCAGGCTGAAGGGTGATTGGTATGGCTTTTCTTCCTTCCCGATCTCCACTCAGTCAGCCATGCACACTGTCCTGGTATCTCTCCCCCCACCTTAGGTGTGGGAACCAGACCTTTCCCCAGGGTTACCTCTGTGGGCTGGGGTGCGGGGGTGCGCTCACTCACATGCTCGCACTCAGCCAGGCTGCCTCACCCTTCCCAGTCCTATGGGGGTGCACAGGGTCTTCTGCTTCAGCAGAACCCTTTGCACAACCTCGGGATCACTGCCTGGATGGGTGGCAGGGAGGCTGGAGCAATTGCTGTAGGAGGATTCCCCAAAGAGTGTCTGTCTTTTCACTTTTTCTTTTTGAGAAATTCCTCCTACTCAAGCCTGCCACTCCATACAATGGCCTGGCCTCTCCCACAGCCCAATTCTCCACCCAGACTGGTGACTATGGGGGTCAGGGTCTGTCAGGGGACTCTCAACTCTGCTGGTGTCCACAGACTCTGAGGGTGCTTACAGCCCCTGTGTGTTTGCTAGCAACCGGGTTTCTCCCTGTGCCTCTCTGACCTTGTTTGTACAGGGAGGGAGCAGTTTCCCCAGCTCTTTCACAAGGACTCTGCGGCAAACCCAACAACAGGCACTGGGCCTGGGGCTGCAGCCCCCCTGGACCCTGCACTGGTCCCTGGGACCTTATTGTCCTGAAGCACTCTCCTTACTGTCTAGTTTTTGGTTCCGTTACAATTTTTGGTCCCTTATTTTCATATATGTTGAGGTATGTTGGTTGTTTGCTCTTTTACTCTGTAGATTGGCTAGGATTTTCTCCTGTGTGTAGGGGGAAGTGGAATCTGCTCCCTCCTACCCTGACGCATCTTCCTCTGAGGGCTTATTCTGAGTCAGAGTCAGACAGCTAAAGGGCCATAAAACTCTGGGGAACAAACTCACTTCATGCTTGGACTCTTATCACTTAAGTTGAAGGAATTAGCAAAGTAGGTTTCATAGGATTTTATGCTTTATTTCTTAGGCCTGATCATCCCAGGGAACCCACCCTTTCCAGAACAGGGCTGCACCTACCTCCAGCATTGTTTTAGGCCTAAGTCAGCCAATGGAAGTAAGAAAGCCAAGAGATTAGGAGACTTCTTGCAGACAGAATGAGGATCCAGGCTATGTCAAAGCTTAGGGGTGAGGGTCCATTACTCCCTTTTTCTATAGCCCCCAAGTCCTTCCATGATCCCTTTGTGACCATGTCTGTCTTAGGTCGTCCCTCCTTTGAGGAATCTTACCCCTCATTGGCTAAGCAGTCATCCGCCTGGGGCCAAACAGGGTGAAGTGAAAGGGGGCAGAGGCGATGCCCTTACCAGAAAGATAAGCTTTGTGTCCTTAGTGGCTTATGGTCACAAGGTCTTTTTACTCAGCCTTAGCCACCAGGGGTTACAGTTTTTGAAGCCAGGCAGGGCGGTTCCCAACAATCTTCAACAATATGAATGGACCTAGAAAGTATTGCACTGAGTGAAATAAATCAGAGAGAGGAAGTGAAATCCATTATTTCACTTATATATGGAATCTAAAAAAAAAAACAAAATAAACAAGCAGAACAGAAACAGACTCATACATAGAAAACATTTTGATGGTTGTCAAATGGAAGGGAGGTGAAGGGATTAAGTACAAATTGGTAGTAACTGAATAGTCATGGGGATATAAAGTACAGCATAGAAAATATAGTCAATATTTTGTATTGTAACAATATTGTAATAACTATGTATGGTGTCAGATAGATACTAGATTTATCAGGGTGATCACTTAGTTATACAATGTCTAATCACAGGATTGTACACCTGAACCTATATAATATTGTATGTCAACTGTAATTGAAAAATTAGAAAAATTATTTAAAGTCAATAAATAAGTGCTATGAAGTAGGTGAAAGTATTTCCTGCTTTGTTGTTGCCAGACAAGGAGTTAATAAAGAAGGTGGTCTGTCTAGGAAAAAGTTTTTGTGGTGGAACTGATTTAGTGCCGGTGTCTGAGGCCTTGTACTGGTTACCGTTTACCTTCAGAATGTGGCTGAAGTGCAGGTTGGAGTGGCCAATAAGCTGGGTAAGCAATTGCTTCTGCAACTTTTATTGAACAGTTAGTTCAAGCATGATTGTGCAAGTATTTGAGTATTGCATTAGATTGACATTATTTCATAAAATAAACAGAAAATGAAAAAAAAAATTGATTAGAATCATGAGTCTCACTAACTTACTTCATTTGCAGCCAGGTGGGAAATCATTAGCTATGCTGATAGAGATAAATCTTTATCCTTAATTTGATGTTCTCATATGTAAACAGGGCAAATTTGCATTCACTTCTGAAGGAAAAACTGATATTATAGGACCTATGCCAAAATGCTAGAAATAATCTTATCTCAATCCCGACTCAAACAAATAAATTATTAAAAATATTTGTGATGCAATTAGGAAAACACAGCCTGGATTTTTAATGACAGTAAGTTATTTTTGAATTTTCAAAGGTGGGATATTAGCATTGTGACTATTTTTCAAAACTCCTTACCTTTTAGAGATATATGTTGAAGTCTTTATGAGTACACAGATATGATATTTGGGATCTGCTTCAAAATAAACCAGTGATCCAGAGGGATGTTGGTATGGTATGGGTATGGATAAAACAAAATTAATAGTCAGTGAGCAATTATTGAAGCTGCATGCTGCAGTTTTATTTCCTAAATATGGCAGTTGACACGGACACCAGCCTGCAATGTCCATGGTGTTATAGATGAGATATGAGATAAATTCACACAGACTACCAAGTCCTGTGGAGAAAAAGGGGCAGGCCACTCTCTCAAAGGGAGAGCGCCCCGACCCTTGACATGACAGGTTTTTATTTGGTTTCATTTTGCACAGGAATACAGGTAAAGTTCATTAATCATTGTAAGGTGGTAAGGATTAAACAATAAATAGCATACAAAGAACTGGGGGGGGGGGCGGCTATTCTGAGTCAGGGTCTGTTAGCTAAAGTGCTACAAAGTCATTTCCTGCTCAGACCCTTACCATTTAGTTGAGAGCATTCTTAGCAAAGCAGGTTTCACAGGAGTTTACATATTCTTTCTCAGGCCTGATCACCCAGGGAACCTGCCCTTTCAAGGACAGGGCTGGACCACCCTCTGTCATTGTTTCAGGCTTAAATCAGGCAGTGGGAGTAAGGCAGCCAAGAGATTAGGGGACTTCTTGCAGACAGAATGAGGACTCAGGCTATGTCAAAGCTGAGGGGCGAGGGTCCGTCACCCCCTTTTTCTATAGCCCCCCCCCCCAAGTCCTTTCCTGGGGCTCCCTGTGATGGTGCCTGTCTTACATCATTCCCCCCTTGGGGAAACTTACTTGTCATTGGCTAACCGTTCAAGCATTGGGGGCCAGTTATGGATGAAGTAAAAGGAGCAGAAGTGGCACTCTTGCCAGGGAGATAAGCTTTGTCTCCTTAGTGGCTTATGGTCCGAAGGTCACTCACTCAGCCTTAGCCATGGGGGGTTATAGCTCCTGAAAGCAGGCAGGGTGGTTTTCAGCAGGCAGTGACAATATTTTCCATCCCACTTGCTCTTCTGTAATGTGACCTTTTCATCTTCCCATAGAAAGGTACGCATCTATGTCCCTTCCCCTTGAATATTAGGTAGGCATATAACTTCTTTAATCAATGTAAAATAGAAATGACACAATGTGACTGCTGACGCTAGATTATAAACAGTTATGCATTGCCTACTTGACTCTCTTGGTAAACTTTTTCTCCAGACTTCCTCTTAGATGCTCCCTCTTGGAACCCAGCAGTCATATTATGAGAAGCCAATGTCCAATGGAGAAGCTTGTGTAGATGCTCTAGTTGACAACCTCAGCTAAGTTCAGCATTCAAGCCAGTCAAGCCAAAAACAGACATATCAGTGATGAAACCTTCAGATGATTACAGCCCCCATGATTCATGTCACACCATCCATTGCGGTCTTTCCCCTTGAGGCCCCAGACATTGTGGAGCAGAAAAAAGCCACCTCCATTACTCACTGTCAAAACACCTGACCTTTGGAATACATGAACATAGTCAAATGGTGACAATGGACATCCTTGTCTTGTACCTGATCTTAGGAAAAGTTTTTAGTTTTTAGCCATTGAGTATGATTTTGGTTGTAGGTGTCTCATATATGGTCTTTATTATGTTGAGGTATGCTCCTTCTGTTCCTGCTTTTCTGAGTGCTTTTGTCATAAATGGGTGCTGTACCTTATCAAATGCTTTTTCCGCATCTATTGATATGACCATGTGATTTTTCTTTCCTGTGTGATGTACTACCTTTATTGATTTGTGAATATTGTACCATCCTTGCATCCCTGGGATAAATTCCACTTGGTCATGGTGTATGATCTTTTTAACATATTGCTGGATGTGGTTTGCCAATATTTTGTTGAGGATTTTAGCATATATGTTCATCAGCGATATTGGCCTGTAGTTTTCTTTCTTTGTTGTGTCTTTATCTGGTTTTGGGACTAGGATGATGCTGACCTCATATGAAGAATTTGTGAGTCCTCTCTTTTTGGATTTTTGGAATATTTTGAGAAGATTAGGTTTAACTCTTCCTTTAATATTATATAAAATTTTCCTAAGGAGAAGTCAGCTGCTAGCCTTATTGGCGCTCACTTGTATGTTATTTCCTGTTTATGCTTCACTGCCTTTAAGATTCTCAACCAGAATCTTGGGTGAGATACCAGCAACCAGATTCTGCAACCAGATTCTGGTTGTTGTTTTTTTTTTTTTTTAGGTTCAGTTGTTGATAGTTGTGAGTTTGTTGTCATTTTACTGTTCATAGTTTTTTATCTTCTTTTTCTTAGATAAGTCCCTTTTAACATTTCATATAATAAGAGCTTGGTGATGATGAACTCCTTATACTTTATCTTATCTGGGAAGTACTTTATCTGTCCTCCCATTCTAAATGAGAACTTTGCTGGGTAGAATAATCTTGGACGTAGGTCCTTGCCTTTCATGACTTTGATAACTTCTTCCAGTCCCTTCTTGCCTGCAAGGTATCTTTGGAGAAATCAGCTCGTGGTCTTATGGGAACTCCTTTATAGGTAACTGTCTCCTTCTGTCTTGCTGCTTTTAAGATTCTCTCCTTTTCTTTAATCTTGGGTAATTTACTTATGATGTGCCTTTGTGTGTGCTTTTGGGTCCAACTTCTTTGGGACTCTCTGAGCTTCCTGGACTTCCTGAAAATCTATTTCCTTTACCAGATTGGGGAAATCCTCCTTCCTTATTTTTTCAAATAAGTTTTCAATTTCTTGCTCATCCTCTTCTCCTTCCGGCACCCCTATGATTCAGATGATGGAACGTTTAAAGTTGTCCTGGAGGTTCCTAAGACTGTCCTTATGTTTTTGAATTCTTGTTTCTTTATTCTGTTCTGGTTTAATGTTTATTTCTTCCTTCTGGTCCAAACTGTTGATTTGAGTCCTGGTTTCCTTCCCTTCACTATTCATTTCTGTACATTTTTCTTTATTTCACTTTTCATAGCCTTCACTTTTTCCCCTATTTTGCGACCACACTCAACCAATTCTGTGAGCATCCTGATTACCAGTGTTTTGAACTATGCATCTGATAGGTTGGCTCTCTCTTTGTTGCTTAGTTGTATTTTTACTGGAGCTTTGATCTGTTCTTTCATTTGGGCTGTTTGTTTGTTTGTTTATTTGGCTGTGCGTGTCTGTTATGTAGTAAGGGGCAGAGCCTTAAGTATTCACCAGAGTGGGGTAATCCAGGTTGCTGTGCTGTGGTGCTGTCTGTGGGGGGAGGGGTCCAAGAGGGAACAATGGTGCTTGTTCAGCTCTCCACTGGCTTTCAGTCACTTCTTCCACTACCACAAGAAAATTCAGCCCTTCTGGTGCTGATTCCAGGGTGGGTGGTTTTGCGTGTGTTTTAGGATCCTGTGAGTCTCTCCAGTGAACTCTCCTATGAGGGTGAGAGTTTCTCCTGCTACCTCTACCTGCACAGGTTTTTCAGTCAGAAGTTTTGAGCCTTTATTTCCCTGCACTGGAACCCTGGGTTGCATAGTCTGTCTTGCTCCAGAGTTGTTTCGCCATTTTAACCACACACAAATGTGGGACTGGCCTGTCCACCAGCTGCTGAATTGCCATGAGTCCTCTCCTCCCAGCTGCCCATCTTTGCCCCTCCTACCAGCCTGGGTTAATATTTATCCTTTAACACCTTGGCTGTCGCACTTCCATACAGTCTGATTTTCAGTCAGTTCTGGTTGTTTTTTGTTTTTGTTGTCATCCTTCCTTTGGTTGTGCGAGGAGGCACAGTATATCTATCTATGCCTCCATCTTGGCCATAAGTCCCCATAGGTGATTAGTTTCCCAAGTCTTGTACAACAGGCTGATCAACTGAATTAAAGATCTTTGTACTTCTCTTTTTTTTTTCTCTTTGTTACCTGTGCTTAGTAAGGAAGTATGTGTTCTTTTTACAAAGTGAAAATAGCTTATTTTACCTCTGTGTATAAAATGAACTATGATATTCTTTAAAAGTTAGTATATCTAGAAGAAAGTCAAATGCCCATTGATGAGTAAATATAAAAATAAGTGTGGAATATACATATAAAGGAATGTTGTTGCCTTAAAAGGGAAAAAAATCCTGTCATTTGTTACAACATAGATGAACCTTGATAATACTATGTTAACTGAAATAAGCCAGCCACACACACACACACAAATACTGTTTTTGATGGTGACAGTACCATATCATACAGTCCCACTAGAAATATATGTGGGTCCCAACTTTCTACAACCTTGCAGAGGCTTGTTATTGTCTGTATTTTTGGTTGTAGCCATTTTAGTAGGTGTGAAGTAATTTTTTTGTGGTTTTTTAAATTTACAGTTTCCTAATGACAAATGATGCTAGACATCTTTTCATGTTCTTCAAAAAATTATATTTTAATGTTTATGCTATTACAGTTGTCCCAACTTTTCCCTCTTTGTCCCCTTCCATCCAGCTCTCACCCTGAATCCCTCAGGCAATCCTCACACTGTTGTCCATGTCCTTGAGTCATGCATATATGTTCTTTGGCTACCCTGTTCCCTATGCTGTACTTTACATTCTCATTACTATTCTGTAACTACCAATTTGTACTTCTTAACCCATTCACCTTTTTCATCCATCCCCCCAAACCCCTTCCCATTTGGTAACCATGAAAACATTCTCTGTATTTATGATTCTGTTTCTGTTCTGCTTTTTATTTTGTTTTATAGATTTGATTATTGATAGATACATATCTGTCATACATATTTATTGCTATTTTATTCATTTTTTCCTTCTTCTTAAAGAAGAGCCTTTAATTTTTCATATAACACTGGTTTGGTGGTGATGAACTCCTTTAGCTTTTTCTTGTCTGGGAAGCTTTTTATCTGCCCTTTGATTCTAAATGATGGCTTTTCTCGGTAGAATTATCATGGTTGTAGGTCTTTGCTTTCCACCATTTTGAATATTTATGGTCAATCCCTTGTAGTCTACAAAGTTTCTTTTAAAAAATCAACTGACAGTCTTATGGGAGCTCCTTTGCCAGTAAGTTACCGCTTTTCTCTCACTGCTCTTAACATTCTCTCTTTGTATTTAAACTTTCTCACTTTAATTATGATGTGTCTTGGTGTGGGCCTCTTTGAATTCTTCTTGTTTGAGATTCTTGTGCTTCCTGGACTTGTGTATCTATTTCCTTCACCAAGTTAGGGAAGTTTTCTGTCATTATTTTTTCAAATAGGTTTCCAGTATCTTGTTCTTTCTCCTCTCCTTCTGGCATCCCCATGATGTGAATTTTGGTACACTTGAAGTTGTCCCAAAGGTTCCTTACATTATCCTCATTTTTTTGGATTCTTTTTCCTTCTTGATGCTCTGATTGGTTGTTTTTTGCTTTGTTATGTTCTAAATCACTGATTTTATTCTTGGCTTTATCCACTCTATTGTTGATTTTCTGTAAGTTGTTCTTTATTTCAATTAATGTATACTTCATTTCTGACTGGATGTTTTTCATGCATCTGAAATCCTCTTTAAGTTCCCTGAGTATCGTTATAACCAGTGTCTTGAACTCTGCATCTAGTAGATTGCTTGTCTCTCTTTTGTCTAGATCTTTCTGTGGAGTTTTGTTCTGTTATTTCATTTGAGCCATATTTTTTGTCTCCTCATATTAGCAGCTTCCCTGTGTTTGTTTCTATGTATTAAATAGAGCCATTGCATCTCTCAGGCTTGATAGAGTGGCACAGAGTTGTAGAGTTGTACAGCTTCTAGAGTTGTAGAAGTCCTGAAAGGTTCACTCCTATAGCCTCCCCTATTACCCAAGCTATGTACGCAGGTGTTCCCACTGCATAGGCTGTTTACACTCTCCTTTTGTAGTCAAGTCTTGATTGCTGTTGGCATGTCCAAGATCAGCCACCACCTGTGTTCTGTCCAGAGTCATACAGCATAAGCTACAAAGTGATCTACAGTTGGCTTCTACTTATGCTGGTTTGGAAGTGGGCAGGAGATGCCAAGCTGTGAACTGAGACTGGCTGCTGCTAGTGCTAGACCTGGAAAAACTTAACAAGAGGTTAGAAGCCCACTGAAGCTAGATGCTGCTTGTTTGAGAGATTTAGGATAATCTGAAGCATGGACCAAGATAAGCTATTCCTATGGAAAAGGCACTGGAAACAGCTTGGGTGGGCCTGAAAGTTGGGTGGTACAGGGCCTCAAGAAATCACTAGGGAGGGGTAAACAGTGTGAGCCAGTTTGATGGAGTCTCACATAGGGTACCTGCCTGCCAGCTCTGTGGCTCTGTGGTGGGAGGTCTCAGAAAAATAACAGTAGCCTCTGCCAGCACTGCTGTCTGAGAGGAAGCTCCCCCACCCCTCCCCTTGCCCTTATGCAGGACAATTCAGTTGCTCCTTGTATGTCTCTGATACTTTTTAATAAAGATTTTATTTATTTATTTTTAGAGAGAGGGGCAAAGAGAAGGAGAGAAACATTAATGTAGGGTTGCCTCTCATGCACTCCCTACTGAGGACCTGGCCTGCAACCCAGGTATGTGTCCTGACTGGGAACCGAACCAGCAACCCTTTGGTTCCCAGGTTGACACTGAATCCACTGAGCTATGCAAGCCATGGCTGTCTCTGATGCTTTTATCTGCAGACTTGGCACTGAAGTTCAGTGGGAGTGAGTCTGGGTAAGTCTGTTAGTGGCCCTTTAAGAGGAACTATCTGAGATTCCAACAGCTTCTGTCTTCCACAGCCTCAATACCTGCTGGTTTTTACAGTCAGAAATTATGGAGATTCGTCTACCTGACACTGGAATACTGGGCTGGGGGGACTGGTATGGGGCTGGGACCCCTCACTCCTGAGATATTCCTTCTGATTTTTATCTACCACATGGGTGTGGGACCGACCTGTTTCATTTCTCCACCCTGCCTACCAGTCACAACATAGTTTCTTCTCTAATTTTGTAGTTGTGGAACTTCCATTCAGTTTAGTTTCTGATAACTCTGAATAATGGATTTTCTATAGTTTAATTGTAATTTTGGTGTGGTGGTTCAGGGAGGCAATCTGTGTTTACCTATGCCACCATCTTGACTAGAATTCCTTTTCCATGCTCTTACTGGCCACTTGTATATTTTCTTTGGAAAGTAAACATCCATTTAAATCCTTTGTCTAGCATCTTATTTTTTGGCATTGCAATGTAAGCTACAGGCAGCATAACTTACTCATAAGGACTTCAACATGCATGTTATTACCTAGAGTTTAATATTTGCTTATTTTTAGGTAAAATTTGCATACAATTAAAAACAAAACAACAGGCCTCAAATGGAGTTGCTTATGCTAAACTCCACTACACCAAACTGAGATTTAATTATAGTTTCAGCTCTCCCAGAAATGGAATCTTAAATTAGTCAATCAACCTGATTAGTATGTTAGGTAATCTGCTTGATAGGCACCTGTCTTTCCCTAAAAGAAAGTGATCTTACAATAACCAACCTGCCTTGTTCCTACTTCATTCTGCCTATAAAAGTCTTTCATTCTGTATAGCCTCTCAGAGCTCCTTTCTGTCTGCCAGTTTGGATGCTGCCTGATTCATTAATAATTGAGTAAAGCTAATAATATCTTTAAAATTTACTCAGTTGAATTTTGTTTTTTAACAAATAATAAGTACAAATCTTAAGTGAAACATTCAGTGAGTTTTAACAAATGCATGAACTCAAACCTCTATCACTCCAGAATTTTCCTTCAGACCTTTTCTTAGTAAATTCCTGCTCCCATCCCCAGAGGCAATCACTATTCTGACTTTATCCATCAGTTTAGCCTGCTCCAGAACTAATAAACAAATAAGTAAGTAAGTAGGTAAGTAAATAAATAAAATAGAACCACACATTGCATACCCTTATGTAACATTCCTTTTACTCAGCATAATGTTTTTACAATTAATTCAGGCTCTTTCATATATCAGAGTTCATTGCCTTTTTTCCCTCTGAAGTAGTTTTCACATCTAAATACATAACAGCTTGTTTATCCATTTTCCTATCAATGGGCACTTTAGTTTGTTGACAATTTGAAGTTATTATGAATAAATATGCTGAGAAGATTCTTATCTCAGTTTTTTGTGGACATGTATTTTCGTTTCTCTAGAGTATATAGGCAGGAGAGAAATTGCTGGGTTTTGAATAAAACAAGGAGCTATGCAATAAATCTAACAAGCTCAGGAGGGCCACATAGCAGGCCTGACAAGCTCAGTGACCAAAAGTAACCACACAGGATGGTCTGATAAAAAATCCCTAACGGGGCAGATCATAGCAGGTAGTCACATTCCTCTGGTTTATTTAGCAAAGGTCAATCTTTACCTCAGGTGAGCTCTGTACATTGTTTTTATACTTCTAGGATAACATAACTTTGAAATATCAGAGTAATTTTCTTTTCCTACCCCTAAAAGCTACCACCTCCACACCAGAATACAAGACCATCAGAGCACAAGATCACAGAACTCCTCATTTTATCTTGTTCTGAAAATACCATCTCTCTGTGCTGTAAGTGTTAATTATTGACTATCTTGTACCCGCCAATGTAAAAGAAGTATGTGTTGCAAGAAGGCCTATGGCTAGCAGGGCCAGACAGAATTTGGAGGCATTTGCATTCTGAGATAATCAAATTGTTTCTTGCTCTGGGAATAACACAGCCCTGGGAGGGTGAAGAGCAACAGCAAGTAGGTAGGACCTGGGCCAGACCTTAGGAATCTTCTCTGAGCAGCTGGTTTTCACCTGAGGACATGGAGACTCAGAGACTTGGAAGATTTTGCATCACACCTTAGTGACAGCCCCAGGCTGAGAGCCCAGATGACCTGCCCCAAACACAGTGTCTTTGCTGGTTTATTTGTTTGCTTGATTTTTTTTCCTTTGGTGTTACTCACACACACTTTCAAGAGCTCATCTCAAATCAGAGTATATTCTGGAAAATGTAAATTTTGTGCCAGGCTTGTGGTGAAGGTAGCAGGGATATTTCTTGGAGTTGGTGGAAGAGCAAAAAAGGCATGGGGACTTTGAATAGTGTAAAGAAAATGCTTTATAAGTAAAGGCAGCCTTGCTTATCCTATGCTATAATAGTAGCACAAATTACAATAGCCAAGTGCTAGAAGCAACCTAAGTGCCCATCAGTAAATGAGTGGATCAAAAAACTATGGTACATTTACACAATGGAATACTACACAGCAGAAAGAAAGAAGGAGCTACTACCCTTTGCCACAGCATGGATGGACCTGGAGAGCATTATACTAAGTGAAATAAGCCAGGTGGTAAAAGACAAATACTATATTATCTCACCTATAAGTGGAACGTAATCAGTAAAACAAATAAATAAGCAAAATATAACCAGAGACATTGAAATAAAGAACAAACTGACAATAATCAGGGCAGGGGAAAGTGGAGACAACTGTACTTGAACAACAATAAAAAATAAATAAAATAATAAAATAAAGTAAAATAAAATAAAATAAAATAAAAAATAATGTGTTTCCCCATTTTGCCTTTTATCCAATCCTAGAGATACCCCATGTTTTCTCCTGTCTCTAAAATCTACCACCAATGGATTTCACATGGCTTTGTTACTCCTTCTCCTTCAATTCTAATGTATAAAATAAGCTGCCAAACTGCCATTCTTTGAAGCATTTGAGATCTTGCTCCCCAGTATATGTCATCAGTTTGACACAAATAAACTCATTAAAATTCTCTACAAGTTTAGACATTTTTTACATCAACAGGGTCATGATGAAACTGCCAAAACTTTTTCCCAAGTGATGTACCATTTCATACTCCCTTAAACAATGTTTGAAAGATCTGGTTATTGTACATCCTCATCAACATTTAATTTTGTTAGTTTTAAAAACGGTGCCCAGTATACACCCATCCAGGGCACATAATCCTATCTCACTGCGGCTTTAATTTTTATTTCTCTGATAACTAATGATGTTTTTATATGCTTACTTGCCATTGAAATAGCTTCCTTTATGAAATTACTGTCCAAATTTTTATTTGTATAGCATTTTAAGACATGTAAGGGTTGCTTGTCCTTCAAGATAGTAAATTTTTTTTTAAAATGCTGAATGTTATGAATCCAGACAATTAAATATCTGGGTGGCCAAAGAAGTGCAAAATGCATTGGCATGATGGGTCAGCGCAGGTAGGGTGTCAGAGTTCTGTAAATAGGACCTGACAGAACTCACACTTGGGGATGTGCGCTAAGTCACCAGGTCTCACTGTGCCTTTCATAGGCCCTGGGCACCTTTGCTTTTGTGAGGAAAAATATTTGAAATTGTTTTTTACTACTGCATTGGTATAAAGATGAATATAATCCAAGCTGGATCTGGTATTATATATTCACTGTTATTATATTAATGTTTTCTTTAGATTTTAAAAGGAATTAAAATTAATTAATTCATAGGCTCCTAAAAGTATCATAGGTCCTGGATACTGTGCCACTCTGCTTAATGGGTAAGCCAGCCCTGTAGTTTATCACACCCTTCTTAATTTATTATATAAAAAAAACTATAGTGATTATAAAAGGAAACTCAACTCACTATAAGTCAGAGTTGTAAGAAAAGCTGGACTGGGCATTTGTAGTCCATACCTAATGTTCCGACTGAAAATTCTAATTATTCTGTAACCTCTTAAGCACTGGCAAAGATAATTCCCAAAAACTATGGATTGATATGATATTTCCTTTGGTGAGAATCTCTTAACCTCAAAAAGCATCAAGTATAGCAGTGTTTAAGAAAATCGTACCTAGACCTGGCCAGGTGGCTCAGTTGGTTGGAAAGTCATCTTGTGCACCAAAAGACTGAAGGTTTGATTCCTGATTAGGATACATACCTAGGTTGTGGGTTGGATTCCTAGTAGGGGTGCTTAAGGCAGGTAAGCAATTGATGTTTCTGTTTCTCTCTCTCTCTTTCCTCTTTCTCTAAAATCAATAAACATACCCTCTGTGATATTAAAAAAATAAAATAATACCTACACATGAATATTTTTGGGTTAAAAAACTGCACATATTTGACTTTTAAATGTTTAAGAGAATTTGACCTCTTAGAGTAGTATTTTAGCTTTATAATTCCCAATTAAATGTAAAATTGAGCAATTGATTTAGTTCATGATTTTAAGTTGATGCGTTACAAGTTTACTTTTTAAATTTTTAACTTACCTAAGAACACAGAAAAGTTTTATTTGTTTAAGCAGAACTTGAAAGAAAAAACAAATATGTTAGATGTGTACCATAGTTGAAAATATTTAAGGGCATCTACTCAGTTTAAAATTCTTCTTTAATGTGTGTGTTGAAATTGCATAGATTTGTGAAAAGAATTATGTTTTAAAACTGATTTCTTAAAGGTTTGAGAAATAATTAGGTTTTCAGTAATTTGAATACTAGTTTTCAAAATCAAACTTTCAGTGCATAAAAAACTACCTATAAGGACATTTAAAATAATTTTTTGGGATGATATCTATTACCAAAATGGAGGAAACTTGTTTTAGATAAGTGATAAGGAGAATAGTTTGTGTAGAGCTGGGATACCAGGAACCAAATGAGAATAGGAGCCTACTTCTCCTACCCAAACTTCATATTTGCCATTTTGGGGCCTCAGACTCAAGCTGAAATATGTACCTATGAAGTCATATGGTATATGTCCTAAATACTGATTCCCCAGTGTTGAAGTCCTGTGTCAATCAATCTACTATAGTCACCTTCCTATAAAACATACTTTAAATCTTTCCATTAGTACTGGATGTCTCAATTATGGCCTCTACCTTGGCCCAGACTCTCCGCTTCTGTATTATTCATCTGGCTATTTATTCCACCCAGATTAGCTATTTTTTAACATATGATCTTCATTATATTTTTCCATTACCATTTAGTCCCCTTATACCTCCCCAACAATCACCACTCTGTTATCCATGTCCATAAATCCTTTCTACTTTTTGCTCAATCCCTCTATCCCCTCCCCTCCCTTAGCTGCCATCCTGCTCTCTATCTACGAGTCTGTCTCTGTTTTACTTTTTAGTTCAGTTTGTTCATTAGATTCCACATATGAGTGAAATCATATGGTATTTGTCTTTCTCTGGCTGGCTTCTTTCACTTAGTATAATGTTCTCATCCAAACTGTCACTGTCACAATGGTAAAATTTTCTTCTTTTTTATGGCCAAGTATAAATCCATTGTGTAAATGTCCCACGGTTGTTTTAGCCACTCATCTATTGATGGACACTTGAACTGCTTCCATGTCTTGGCAATTGTAAATTGCTGCCAAAAATGCTGCAATAAACTAGGGGTGCTTATGTTCTTTCAAATTTGTGTTTTAGGTTCCTTTGGATGTTCCCAGTAGTGGAATTGCTGGGCCAAAGGTAGATCAATTTTTAATTGTTTGAGTTATGTCCATACTGCTTTCCACAGTAGCTGCACCAGTCTGCATTTCCACCAACAGAGCAGAAGTGGTTCCCCTTTCTCCACATCCTCAGCAGCACTTGTTGTTTTTTGATTTATTGACGATGGCCATTCTGAAAGGTGTGAGATGGTATCCCACTGTGGTTTTAATTTGCATTTCTCTGAAGATTAGTGGCGTTGATCATCTTTTAATATGTCTACTTGCCATCTGTATGTCCTCCTTGGAGAAGTGTCTATGCAGGCCCTTTGCCCATTTTTTAATGGGGTTGCTTGTTTTTTGGGTGTTGAGCTTTGTAAGCACTTTATATATTTTGGATATTAACCTCTTATCAGATGTATTGGCGAATATGTTCTCCCATTCTGTGGGTTGTCTTTCTATTTTGTTTATGATTTCCTTTCCTTTTTGGTTTGTTGTAGTTCTGTTTGTTTATTTTTTCTTTCCCTTGCCTGAGGAGATATATCTGATAAAATATTTATGTGATCAATGTCCAACATTTTGCTGCCTATGTTTTCTTTTAGGATTTTTATGGTTTGGGCTTTAACATTTAAGCCTTTGATCCATTTTGAATTTACTCTTGAGTCTGGTGTAAGAAGGTGGTCTAATTTCATTTTTCTGCACGTATCTGTCCAATTTTCCCAACACCATTTATCGAAAAAACTTTTAGCCCATTGTACCTGCTTTCTTCCTCTGTCAAATATTAATTGACTATAAAGGCGTGGGTTTATTTCTGGGCTCTCCATTCTGTTCCATTGATCTATGTGTCTGTTTTTATGTCAGTACGAGGCTGTTTTGATTACTATGCCCTTATAGTATAGTTTGATATTGGGTAGCATGATTCCTACAACTTTGTTGTTCTTTCTCAGGATCCCTGTTGCTACATGGGGCCTTTTGTGGTCCTATAGAAATGTTTGAAATATTTGTTCTAGTTCTGTGAAATATCAGTTCCAGTTCTAACATCATTGGAATCTTGATAGGAATTGTGTTGAGTCTACAGATTGCTTTGGGCAGTAGGGACATTTTAATGATGTTAATTCATCCTACCTATGAACATGGCATGTGCTTCCACTTATTTGTATCTTCCTC
Organism: Phyllostomus discolor; assembly: GCF_004126475.2. Taxonomy (NCBI): domain Eukaryota; kingdom Metazoa; phylum Chordata; class Mammalia; order Chiroptera; family Phyllostomidae; genus Phyllostomus; species Phyllostomus discolor. The sequence goes on along the minus strand of NC_040903.2, from coordinate 105,132,285 downwards.
AGTTTCTTTCTTCAGTGTCGTATAATTTTCTGAGCACAGGTCTTTTACGTCCTTGGTTAGGCTTATTCCTAGGTGTTTTATTCTTTTTGAAGCAATTGTGAATGGGATTGTTTTATTAATTTCCCTTTCTGTTAGTTTGGTATTGGCATATAAAAATGCAACTGATTTCTAAATATTAATTTTGTATCCCGCTACTTTGAGAATTCATTTATCCATTCTAGTAGCTTCTTGGTGGAATGCTTGGGGTTCTCTATGTATAGTCTCATGTCATCTGCAAACAAAGACAGTTTTACTTCTTCCTTTCCAACTTGGATGACTTTTATTTCTTATTGTATGATTGCTGTGGCTAGGACTTCTAGTACTATGTTGAATAAGAGATGAAAGGGGACACCCCTGTCTTATTCCTGATCTTAAGGGGAATGCTTGTAGTTTTTGCCCATTGAATATGATGCTGGCAGTGGGTTTGTCATATATTGCTTCTATTACGTTTAGCATGTTTGTCGGGAGCCGACCAACAGCTGACCTTTGACACAGTCAGGTCGGATGAGACACATCTGCACAGCAGAGGTGACTATGGCTGAATCTCCTGTCTATCTCTTCCTGTATGCCTGTCCCTGCTAGCAATAGGTGGTAGGGTTTTTAGATACTTGTGTGTTATAACAAAAAATCTGCACGATGTCTCTGCACGAAATGACTTGCTGACCACAGAATAGAGACCCCTAGCAGCCCTAATGTTGCCTGCTTCCCCCACCTGGGAAGTTAAGGACAAAATTAAACTATGGGCAGACCAACTGCCAGAACACTGAAGGAAGCTGTTGCTAGGGATGTTTCTTAGGGAGTCACCACTTGAGAGCTTAAGATTTATTAGAGCCACTACCCCTCCCATACCCTGGACAGGAGTGTATAGAAGCAAGGAGTTCTAGCTGAAAATGATAATCTCAATACATGAAAATGAACACAAAACATGGCCCCCCCAAGATGTATAAATCAAAAAACCCAGGCAAAAAACCAGTTACCTAACCAGGATAAATTTAACCTTAATGGATAATAGTTGATTTCTATATATCTATAAATCACCCCTTGCACCCTTTTAATTTAGATCAATTCCTAGAATTTTAATAGATACCTACTTACTAATTGGCACCTGAAAGTTTGTGCCCATATAGCTTCATTGGCTATCTGATTAATGACCCTCTTGGTCAAAATAACCTTTGTTTAATATGGCTGATCTGTGGGACCTTCTGTACTTTTCGGCTATTTCTTTGTTTCACATGATTGGTTTGTAAAATCTTCTGTGTTTTTAGAAATTATGTCTGTGGTAACCATTTCTGTTTTAATAATCACACTATGCACTGAATGTTGTATAACCTCCCCTATAAAAATAAAGATTGGTTTTTCTTGGTGAGTCAGTCGGGCCCAAAAAGCCTGGCTGTCCTCCAGCACCCACCGGGTATCTCGTTTCATTCACTTTGCCTTAGCCGTGCATCCTTTGGGCACCCTGAGACCCCGCCGAGGATGGACCCCGGCACATGTTCCCTCTGTTGCCCCTTTGCTGAGGATTTTTATCATAAATGGCTGCTGGGTTTTATCAAATACTTTTTCTTCATCTATTGATGGGATCATGTGATTTTTATCATTCATTTTGATTATGTGGTGAATCACATTTATTGATTTGGAATGTACCACCTTGTATTCCCAGAATGAATCCCACTTGATCGTGGTGTATGACCTTTATGATGTATTGTTGTATCAAGTTTGATAATATTTTGTTGAGGATTTTAGCACCTATGTTCATTAGGGATATTGGCCTGTGATTTTCTTTTCTTGTAGTGCCCTTATCTGGTTTTGGAATTAGGATATTGCTGACCTTGTAAAATGAGCTTGGGAGCCTTCCCTCCTCTCAAATTTTACGAAGGGGTTTGAGAAGGAGAAGTGTTAGTTCTTCTCAGATAGTCTGGTAATTCACCTGTGTAGTCTAGCCATCTGGTGTAGGGCTTTTTCTTGTTGGGAGTTTTTGAATATTGCTCAATTTCACTAGGTGTAATCTGTCTATCCAGATTCTCTAATTCTTCCTATTTAGTTTTGGAAGGTTGTATGTGTCTAGGAATTTGTCCATTTCATCCAGGTTGTCCAGCTTGTTGGCATATAGTAGTTCATAATATTTTCTTACTCTCCTTGGTATTTCTTTGGTGTCAGTTGTTATTTCTCCTCCTTCATTCCTGATTTTATTTATTTGGGTCCTTTTTTTTTTTTCTCAGTGAGTCTGGTTAAAGGTTTGTCAATGTTGTTTATCTTTTCAAAGAACCAACTCTTGGATTCATTGATCTTCTGTATCATTTTTTTAGACTCTGTTTCATTTATTTCTGCTCTGATCTTTATTATTTCCTTCCTTCTGCTCACTTTGGTGTTGTTTGTTGTTCCTTTAAGTGTAAGGTTAGATTGTTTATTTGAGCATTTTCTTGATTCTTGAGATAGGCCTGTAATGCTATAAATTCCCCTCTTAGGATTGCTTTCCCTGTGTCCCACAGATTTTAGATTGCTATGTTCTCATTTTCATTTGTTTGAAGGCACCTTTTGATATTTCTCAATGTTCTTCTTGTGGTTGATTTCTAGTTTCATAGCATTGTGGTAAGAGAAGATGCTTGATATGATTTCAGTCTTCTTTAATTTATTGAGACTTGTTTGTGTCCTAGCCTATGGTCTATTCTAGAAAATGTTCCATGTGCACTTGAGAAGTGTGATATATACGTGTTTAGTGCCATTTTATTGTTAGACTATTTTCCTCTGGGTTTTTTTTTTCTTCTTTTTTGTCCTTCTTAAAGCAAGCTCTTTAACATTTATTGCAGTACTGGTTTGGTGTTAGCAAACTCCTTTAGCTTTTTCTAGTAGGGAAAGTCCTTATTTCTCCTTCAATATTAAATGATGTCCTTGCTGAGTAAAGTAGGCTTAAGTGTAGGTCCTTGCTTTTCATCACATTGAATATTTCATGCCACTCCTTTTTTGTCTGAAATGTTTCTGAAGAGTAATGAGATGACAAGTCTAATTGGTGCTACCTTGTAGCTAACTACCTGGTTTTCTCTTACAGCCTTTAGGATTCTCTCCTTGTCTTTAAGCCTTGTCATTTTAATTATGTGTCTCGGTGTAGGCCTCTTTGGGTCCAACTTGTTTGGGACTCTCTAAACTTCTTGAAATGTGTGACTTTTTTCTTTACTAGATTAGGGACATTTTGGTTATTTCTTCAGATGGGTCCCTTGCTCACTTTCTCCTCCTTCTGCTACCATGATGTTGTTGTGTGTCATGTTGTTTAGGATGTTTCCTAAGCTGTCCTTATTTTTTAAAATTCTTTTTCTTTTCTGCTCTGCTTGTTTTTTTTCTACCTTGTCTTCTAAAACTCTGATTCTGTCCTCTGTGTCATCTGACCTACTGTTTACTCCTTCCAGTGTATTTTTATCTCAGATATTGCATTCTTTATTTCTGACTGATCCTTTTTTATGGTTTCTGTGCCTTGCTATGTCATGCTGTTGTGTATCCTTATAATCATTATTCTAAACTCTATCTGATAAATTGCTTACTTTCATTTCATCTAGTTTTTCTGGAAAATCTCTTGTTCTTTCATTTGGGGTCTATTTCTTTGTCTTTCCATTTTGGCTGTTCCTTTGTATTTTCCACCTTAGATATTAAACTAATAAGCCATTAATGAGATCATTGTGAATCTAACAATCTTTAAGCGGCAATCAGATTTAAGCACCACAGGGTGGAGCAGAGTAATTCCTGTGGGCAGGGCTATTGCTTCCCCTTAGGCTGTTGACATTCAGAGAGCATTGCTCTGCCAGAGAGAGATATCTCCTGCAGTGTGGGGCATGTGTCAGCACATGGATTCTGGTGCTCTTCCCTCAGTTCTCCACCCAGAGCCACCAACCCCAGACTCTCCACAAGCATCTCTAGTCCACTCTACCCTCCCTTTGCCAGCATCCAGGACAAGTGGCTGCAAATGAAATTTTGTGCTTTGTCCCTTTAAAAAGCTCTCTGCATCTACAACCAGCTCTCCCTGGGTGACAGAATGCTGCTTTTCACAGCTGGATGTTATCTGTGTTCCTTTCTTAGCTCTGGTGCTATAGGCCTGAGAGCCCAGCTTGGGGTTTAGATCCCACATTTCTCGGGAGAACCCCCTGGCCACTGAAATATCCCTCTACCACTTCAGCTGCTGCCTATGGGGGCCCAGCCAGCCTTCTCTTATCTCGGGCACTCCCTACCAGTCACATTGTGCTGAAATGTTTTCTTCTGTCCATCTGTGGTCATAAGGCTTCTCTCCAGCTAGTATTCATTCAAGATGATTTGAAGAGATGTTATTCAAGATGATTGCTCTATAATTTGCTTGTAATTCCTGATTGGTCCTGGGAGGAGGTTAATGTAACTTTCACTTACTCCTCTGCTATCTTGGATCAATAATTCCAGATTCTTCTTGGTACTCCCTGGGTGCACATTAGAGCTTTTGAAATCAGTCTCAAATTTTTCAGTCACTAAGTTCCCATTTACCTTCATTTACCCTCACTTATGAGAATAATAATTCCTTAAATGGTTCCATGGTGGCCTCAATAAATTGATATCCCTTTCACATTGCCTAATTTGCATCCTGAGCATGATTTAGCCACCCAGCAACATATAGAATTCTATTTTTATTAATTTCATTATTTAACTTTCTAGTTGCTTTGATAGCTATTCTCAGAGTAGCAGTATCATATTGCTTGGATAAGGAAAATACTAAAGCCTCTGCAGTGACATGGGTTATTTTAAGTTACTATATGAGAATACATTTTCTTATGCAGAGTATCATTTTAAATGTAAAGGTTGTGATATTCCTATATGCAGGCAGTTTAACAGGTATATTAATTTCACATTAAGGTTACCAAGTGTTTGTTCCCTGGGATATTGTCATGCACACACTACAGTGTGTTTGCCTACTCTTCATGCCTCCAAGAACTCCTCTTACCCATTAACAAGGCTGATTCTGTGCAGTAAATTTGTACTGTATGATGGCCACTGTTTCCTGTCTTAGTTGATTGACCAAGGACAGGAATACAATCTAAACTTGGTCATTTCTTTCTGGGGAATTGAGGCTTACAGACTTGGGAGAGTGTCATATGCAAATAGATGTCCTGTGAACAGGGTTCTAAAGCTACTGCTGTGGGCCAGCCATCCTGCACCTCATTATTGTGCAGGGAGTGTGTCTGGAGAGAGGGAGAGAGACAGATGCACCTAGCCAAGCAAAGCAAAACTACATAATGGCTGAATGGCACAGGAGAGACAAAGCAGCTGATTTCTGATAACTTTCTGCTTTCAGTCCCATGTGAACCTGAGTGCACATCCTGTTCCTGGACTCTGTGAAGTGACCCTGCATTTTGTAATAAATGTTCCCATTCATCCTGGGTTATTTTGCTTGGGTTTCTCTTACTTGAAACCCAAAGAACTTTGACAATGAAATAAAAGCCACTTACTAAATAGTAGTCAGAGAATCTGAATTATAAAAAAATAAATTACTTAGGAACAAAAAGTAATGCAATGTTGCATGAAGAAGGATCATAGTCTAAACAGTTTTATTAGGTTCTACTTAGATAGGGTTTCTATTGCCAGCTTAAAACAAATATATTGCACAGTAAGTTCAACCTACAAGATGAAAATGAACATATATAGAAATAAGCACATTGTCATTTTCCCTTGGTTTCCTAGAAACTTTTACTTTCCAGTGGAGATTTGTGAATCTTTGATATACCCTGTTCAGAAGCTTAGTTCAGATCTTTTAAGACATTTAATAAGCTTTCATATTGTGCCAATATTGGATTTACAAGAGAACCAGCCATATGGAAAAACATATTTGCCAATGATACCTCAGACAAGGGCTTCATTTCCAAAATATATAAAGAACTCACACAACTCCACTCCAGAAAGACAAGCAACCAAATTAAAAAATGGTCAAAGGACTTGGACAGATACTTCTCCAAGGAGGACATACAGAGGATCCAGAGACACATGAAAAGATACTCAGTATCACTAACTATCAGAGAGATGCAAGTTAAAACCACAATGAGGTACCACCTCACGCTGGTCAGGATAGCTATCACAAACAAAGCAACAAGCAACAAGCGTTGGAGAGGATGTGGAGAAAAGGGAACCCTAATGTACTGTTGGTGGGATTGCAGACTGGTGTAACCACTATGGAAAACAGTATACAATCTCCTCAGAAAACTAAAAATGGATCTGCCTTTTGACCCAGCAATTCCACTGCTGGGATTATATCCTAAGAGCCCTGATACACCAATCCAAAAGAACCTATGTACCCCAATGTTCATAGCAGCACAATTTACAATAGCTAAGTGCTGGAAGTAACCTAGGTGCTCATTAGTAAGTGAATGGATCAAAAAACTGTGGTACGCTTACACACTGGAATTCTATGCAACAGAAAGAAAGAAGGAGCTCTTATCCTTTGCAATAGCATGGATGAAACTGGATAGCATTATACTAAGTGACATAAGCCATGGGTGAAAGACAAATACCATATGATCTCACCTTTAACAGGAACCTAAACAACAAAACAAACAAGCAAAATATCACCAAAGACACTGAAATTGAGAACAGGCTGACAGTGATCAGAGGGGAGAGGGGAGGAAATTTCAGGGGAAAAGGGGAAGGGTTTACAGGAACAAGTATAAAGGACACATGGACAATAACGAGGGGGCATGGAAATGGGAGGGAGGTGGAAAGGGCTGGGAGGTGGGTTGGGTTGGGGAAAGGGCAGAAAACTATACTTGAAAACAATTTAAAAATATATTGGGGACACAAGATGGATGTATCCCCAATACAAAATGAATGGGCATTCTAGCAGAATGCCCAACACATAAAGAGGAAATGTCAATATATGTAAGTTCCCCTCCTCTCCTTTCTATGATGTTGGGGCTGGAGGAGATGTGGGGGATGACCATGAGGATCAGTTAACTGGTCTAGACAGGCCACCTTCCTTGGAGTCTGGTATAGTAGAAAAGGACTGGATAGGTGACCTCAGTCACAGGTTTTCCCCTCAACAGCTTTTGAAGGAACCCTAGAAGATATGATGGTGGGTACGTGCCTGTCCAGCATATCCATCCCCATGTGAGAGTCTCAGAATCAGGGCTTACCATTGCAAAAATACTATAGCAACAGTAATTCAATACAAATAGATTCAATTCACTTAATCTATTTTTCATCTGTTACCCTAGGATTAGCTCACCACAAAGCCCTATTAAAGCAATACAGACAGCTTCTAGGTTGTATCTGGCACACATTCCTATTTGAACAAGGCCTAAACTCATTTGTTGCCTGTGTTTATTTCATTGATACAGAATTACAAACTTAAGTTTTGCATTTCAAATTTATACATTTTTGACAAAATATGAAATACTTTTCTTTAAAAACTAACTCAGAATATTGAGTACAAATTTATTGAATGTTAACAATTCCCTTTATTTTTTAGGATGAAACTAAAAAGTCATTTCTTTTGTGAGAATTTCCTGTTTGGATTTGAGTACCTTTGTTTATTAAGTTGTATTCTTTTTCTGTAAAAAAATCTGTACTGTCTGAACTAGATTGCTAGGGCTGTCATAACAAACTATCAGAGACTGGGTGGCTTGAATAACAGAAGTTTATTTTCTCACAATCTGGAGGCTGAAGTTTGAGATAAAGGTGTTGCAGGTGTTGGCTTATCATGCCATTACCTTGGCTTGTAGATGGCTACCTTCTCCCTGTGTCTTCAGGTGCTCTTCTTTCTGTAAGTCTGTGTCCTAACTATCTCTTCTTTTAAGAACATAAGTCATATTGCATCAGGGTACATCCCATTGACTCCATTTTACCTTAATTACATCTTTAAATTTCCTATCTCCAAGTACAGTCACATTCTGAGCTACTGAGGTTAGGGATTCAATGTAAGAATTTAGGGGACACAATTCAGCCCATAACAATGTCCTCAGCACAATAAAGATGAGTTTTTCTTTTACAAAGTACTTTCCTGTGTAGAATCTCCTGTGACCTTCACACAGGGCAGGGTGGAGGTCCCTAGTTTACAGTTTTAGGAGCTCAGGTTCAGGGAGGCAAGGGGACACCCTCGGATCTACACACAAGGAATGAGTTAACTGGAGTTTAAATCCAGGTTTTCTGAATTATTGTCCAGTTCCCCTAGAGCCCTGACTGTGAGCTTGTAGATGGATATGAAAATTTCACCCGGTTTTCACTGAAACCTTTGCAGAAAGGTAATGTGGGAGCAGGAATTTGAAACTTATGACCAGCAAGATGTATTTTAATTTTATGGTTATAGTGAAGAGGAATAGAACTGCCTGGTGCATGCCAACTCAGAGGGGCAAGAGGCACAAACAGAGGATCTGGAGTTGTGCACAAGGAAGAAGAGAATCCGTGTCTTCAAAAACTTCACAGTGTTCCCCCAATCTACTCACCCAACTTATCTATATCATCAAGTTGACAAATATTTTAAAGCATTTGTTTCATTGACAAAAGTAGACATAAATGGAATAACATCAATGACATCTTTCACTAAATATATTGTATTATGGTTTTACTAATTACCTTTAATCATTTAAATGGTGATGTTCCCAGAAATGGAAGAATATTATAGTAATTTCTAAAGACACCCCATAAAGATGAAGGCATTTACTGATTTTTAGCACATTTTTCTATTGACCACTGGAAAAAATGAATAGCTTTTTCGATACATGTAAGTGCACAATTAAAACCCTATAAAATCCAGCAATAGATTTTTACTAATAATGTGTACATCCTAATATATGGGAATAGGAAGTATACAATCCTGGTAAGCAGTTGAGGAGTATAAATGAGCTCTATGCCTAACAGTTCACTCAGCTCTCAAGTCATATGTTAAGGCTGAGCACATTATTTGAAATTGATTTTGGAAGTCAATCAACACAGACAAAAGATTGTGTAAAAACTTATACATGGTGCTGCCCTGATGGGTGTGGCTTAGTTAGTTCAAGCATTGTCCTGTAACTTAAAAGTTGTGGGTTTGATTCTGGTCAGGGCATATGCCTAGGTTGTGAGTTTGGTCCGTGGTTTGGGCTCATATGGGACAATGCTCCAACCACCTGAGTCACACTAGCCAGGACTGGGCACATATGGGAGGCAACCAATCAATGTTTCTCTCTCACATTGATATTTCCCTCTTTCCCTTCTTCTTTGTCTTCACTTTTCTCTAAGAGCAATGAAAAAAATGTCCTTGGGTGAGGAAAAGAAACCCCAAAACCTTTACATAGCAATTTGCAACAGTCTTTTTTATATCTTTTGGAAATAATAATGACCATGTGTTCTGTTTATGACAATGAAAAAGACCTCATAAACCTATTGTGTTTGCTAATTTTTGAAAATTATTTTAAAGCATATTTTAATATAAAATATACATATACATTTTTATGAAACTATATTACTACCATCTTAGCTTCAATAAAACTTATGTCCTTTGGCCTTTTTATAAGGCCAAAAGAGAGACATTGGCTATTGTGGCAACCTTAAAGCAACTCCAGGAATGTCATCAACAGCATGAGTTTACCAAATCGAGCAACCAGAGCTTCATCATTTTCCTTGATAAAGTGTGAGCAGCCATCACTGCATGAGCAGATGCATGGCAGAATCAACCCTCCTTTCCCAGCACCTCCAAGGAGTTTGGCCCTCAAGCCTGTGCCAAATGGGTCTTCTTGTACTGCCAATCGTCTGCTTCTGGTCCTGTCAGTGGCCAGAGCTTCCTGGCAGGATGAAGACTGTAACACTTGTCCACCCTGCCAGCACTGCTGGCCTGAGCAGGAGTGAGGCAACATAGGCTCTCTTGATAATTTTTTGGTGGATATTATAAACACCAAAAAGAAAGGAGAAAAAGAAGAAAAGCAATGAAAGTTAAATGTCTAAATATGACCTTAGTAGGTGTACCAGTTATCAATTTATTGCTGCTGAACTCAAAATGTATCTACCCTTTATTATCTGCTTTGCAAGATGGGAGAGACCCTCCAAATATTCCTCATTTGTAACACTTTATTAGACTTATTGATAGAAATTTCCAGAAGGACACTGCAAAAGAAAGGGGCTTCTCCTTCTGGTTCTGGTTCTTCCATTCTACTTCTCCAGCATTAGACACATTTGTCCCCCAGGCAGAAGTAGCACCAGACACAGCAGTCTCCCTGTGGTGGAGGGGGTTGGTCAGAGAGGGCAGGGGATGGGGAATTGAGGTTGGGGGCATGGCAAATTCCCTTTGCCAGCAAGCCTGCCCACTCCCTATGAATGGGGCCTGATAACATCCCAGAGTTGCTGCCTTTGCCAGAGAATCTCCCTCAGCCACATAGGTGCTGCCTAGCCTGCCCAGGAGGTTCTGCCATTCTCTTACCTACCCCTGAGTGGTACAGTGACTGACCCATGAAGGAGGGTACAGATGATCTCAAAGGGATCTAACTCTGTTGCAGTTGGCACTTCAGAGCTTCTCTGTGGGGTCAGACTGAGCTAGGCTACAGCGGAGCCCACATGCATGCTTCATGTTTTCCCCTATCCTGCCTGCTTCCCTCATTTTGCTTCTCCTGAGAGTGTTCCCCAATAAAACACTTGAACATGAATTCACATTTCAGGTTCTGCTTCTGGGAACCCAACCAAAGGGAGGTCAGCCTGATAACGTTAATAGCATGGAAGAGCTGAACAGGATCAAGGAGCTGACCTGCCTCTGAGGCAGGATCATTCCAAAGCAGAATCTGAGAGAAGGCAGACCTCGGATACTAGTTTTGTTCCTCACTGCAAGTGCGGCAATCACAGTCTACTACTTCTCCACCAGGGAAGGGTGAGTGAATGGGAGGAGAAGCCAGGAGTATTCAGCTGAATTAGAATCATAGAGTTCCTCCCACCAGCACTAAAAGAAAACCAGGAGGGGGAAAGAAGCATCACTACAAATATCATAAAATTATTTTTTAAATATTACATTGTTGTATTACTTTCCTAGAGCTTCTACAACAATGTACTGTTACCAACCCTTCAGAGTCAGGAACCCAAACCAAGGTCCTCTGCCCAGTTGGTCACGTGAACAGGACAAGACTTTCAGTAAAGCAAGGTAGAAACTTTATTCATTGTCAAGGAATGCAGAAGAGTGATCCCATGTCTAATGGCACCTTCTCCCCAAATGGGAGAAGCCTTCTGTATTTATAGGCTATGGTGTGGCATGATTGAATTCTTTTGGGCATGCAGGGAACAAGATAACAATGAGTTCTGTGGTCTTATGCTCTGGTGTTGCAATTGTGTCCTGAGGGATCTAGGAAAGATTACTCTGACATTTCAAAGAACCTAAAGGCCTAAGACATGACTACCCACTTTTAGTTAGGAATTTCTGTGCTCCCTACACTTTCTATGTGTTACAAGCACTAATTATTAACCTTCCAGTATCCACCAATGTGAAAGAAGTATGTGTATCTCTGTTTTACTTTTTATCCAACCCCAGAGATTTCCCTGATTTGTTTTCTCCTGCACATCTTTTTTTCTGCGGTCATCTGTGATACAGGTGTACCATTTGCCTCTTCTAGAGCACTCTATTAGAAAGGAAATGATGCCCAGCCCTCAAACAGCAAGCCCAAGAGTGCACTTCTGAGTCCACTTAAATTGCTAACCTTACAGTACTACCTAAATGGCAAGAAGAAATCTGTATTTGAGAGAACTCCACCATGCCCCCAATAGTCACATACATGAAAACTACTAATTAATGCTGGTTTACAAGCAACACCAAACTGAAGTGCTTAAATAAAATACCTGAATGACACTTAGAAGCTTTTTAATTGACAATATAGATGTGACAAATGTTCCAAGAGATGTGAAGAGATATGGGGTGGAGCTCATTCTCTCCCAAGCAGGTTGAGTTACCTCTGGCACAATTTCCCTTCAGTTCTAGCACAGACCTGCCAGAGCACCTGTTACCAAGAGAGGGAGTCAAGCTTCTCACTGAAGTTCCTGTGAAGAGCAGAAACCTGGGATGGATTCTTTGGTCTTATTCAGCTGTGTGGCCTGTATCAGACATAGGAATCACCATTTATGAATGAAAACACTAGACATTATGAATCAGTAATAGGCTAATTATGCATTTGGAACAAATAATGGGAAAGACTCATCCCCTACTGAATGGAGAAGAAAGTTTCAGCAACATCTGCTAGTATCTGCTCATTTTGCAGGAAAAGATAACAAAAAGGGTCACATCATAAGTCAGCCACCACTTGGAATAGCAATTGCCAAGCTTGTTCTTCAGCCCATGGTGCTTTTTAGTGAGGCATCGCACCATTCTTACCTTTTTCTATGTGTAGACTCATGTCTTCCTGTCTTTTGCATGACTCAAGGACTTGGAGCTCCTCCTGCAAGAACATGTGTTCCTCCAGCCCACCATCTTGACAAAGACAAGACTTTTTGGCAGCAGGGCCTTAATGACAATAGTGCTGGTGTAAATCTAGGATGCCAGGGAACAGGGGAAAGCAGTGACCCACTTCCTGAAGCTGTTAGAGCTTCATTTCTCTGCATTTAGTTTCCCCAGCAGAGTGGTGCAGACACCACCATCATTAACATTTAATTTAGACTTAGTGTGTCTGCACAGGTTGGATCAACTAAAGTGTTGCTCCCATAAAAGTTCAAGCTTCCTTGAGGGCATTCTGAACTGCATCAGCTCAGGCTCAAGCAATGGGTACAGGCAGCTTTTCAAGGTCGTTCCAGTTTGTAACAGCTACCTTCTGCTGCAGGAGTCTTAAAACATGAACTTAAGACCTATGTGAAGAGCTGGAATAACTTAAGCAAAGTTCTCTTCCTGCTGCCCTATGATCATGCTGAAAAACAAAACTAAGTACTAAAATTAAAGACCATGACATAAGTTTTATGATATAGAGAAGAAAACCAAATATCAGTCTTAGTGATGGCATTTTAAAAACTGAAATAATTGGTGCATTTATTTGTTTATTTATTTTAGAGAGAGAGGAAGAGGGAGAGAAGGAGGGAGAGAAACATCAATGTGAGAGAGAAACATTGACCTGTTGTGTCTCATACACACCCCATCTAGGGACAGAACCCACAACCCAGGCATGTGCTCTGACTGGGAATTGAACCAGCCACCTTTCACTATGTGGGACATGCCCAGCCAACTGGGGCCATACAAGTCAGGAAGTGATGCATTTTAAACAAATACTGAAAAGTGGCAAAGATTCTCTTCCTGACCAAACTTTAGACTGCCTCCTCTGGGCCCTCTTTTTAACCAGGCTGTAACTTTGGCCTATCAAAACAGCAGACTCGCAGCACAAACTACGTTGTCCCCCTCCCCGCACTGGGAGACTTGAACAAACACATAGTTTCTAACAGCTCAGGATTGCACTCCTAATATGACTCCTGTCTCCTTACGTGTCTGCCTGAGAAAAGTGCCAGAAGAATGACTATTTGTTTCAAAGAAAACCTAGTAATAGACTTAAAGGCCCCTGAACATCCACCCCTTTGAGGTGTTACTTTAGAATGCTTGCTTGTAAATCCTTTCTCCTCTGATTTGAGATACAAGTCTTCCACTGCCAGATCTGCCTTCTGAGGAAACTAAGACCCTCTATTTGAAATGCAAATATTCAAGAAAATACCTTCTGCTCTCCCTCTCAGATGCTGGGCAGCTTGCTCTAACTTACACCATTACCTCCTGTCATAAAAAGACTACAAGTTTGTTTCTACTCCAGATAAGCACCAATTAACAAACCCTGTGTTTGCTGGAGCCCTCACTCTTTCCTTCATTCTCCCTTCAAAACTGCCCATCACCTCTGCACTAATCAGAAGCAAGCTCATTTCATACCAGACACTTCCCATTGCAATGGTTACTAGTGAGTAAACTCTACCCTTACAACTTTAACTAGTGTTCAGCTTATCTTTGACAAAGGTGAGATCTACATTTCATATCTTCCCTCAGAAGTGTTGGTTTAGACATATAGATGACAGTGCTAATAAGATCAGAGTTATGAACTTGATCTCCATATGGCTCTGTTCTTATGTCACATGTGTACAACTTTGTCAGGTGCTTCATAAGTGCCTTTCATTGATCACAAGGGACACCAGGTGAGAAAGTAGAGATGGCTCAGAAGAAACCAATTGCTGCTGCTTATATTTTCTTTCTTTTTTTTTTTTTTTGGTTTTTCATTACTGCATCAAGAGCTCAAATATACAGATGGTGTGGCTTACAACCTCCACTTTGCATAACTCAGCTAGAAGAGAACCGGCATGTCATCCTTCTTGTTCTCTCCTCCCCCAAACAGCCCTCTTTGTCTCAAACATTCCTAATTCTCCTGTCCTTTTAGAACCTAGTTCGTTGTTTTCCTCTTCTACCAGTTCTTTCTCAAAGAATACCTTCTGCTTCTCTCTGTCTAGTGACTATAAGCAATTATCTTCTGTATACTGTTACATTTTGTTAACTCCAGTGGTTCATGGTTCGTGTATTTATGCTTTACTACTCCTAAATAGTCCACCTCTTGTTTCATCAGGATAAATACATTAAAAATATTTCATAAAATGCATTTGAATATTTTTCTTGAAATTTCCAATGGCTTTGACAAATTTCAGCAAAATGTTGAATTCCTTCACCATTTCTAGGAAGAGCAGTAGACTGTTATTGTAACTCTCAAAGAGCTTACAAATCTTTTCAGAATCAAACCAGTGCTGCTGTACTTGGTACTAAGTAGTCTATGGTTTGTGGATTTTTTCAATTATATGTGCTCATATGGTAATATATTTTACCACAAAAGAAAATCTTTTTGTATATAGCATTAAGATAGCTAGTTCTTTTTATTCACATTGCTGCTAGCCTATTTTTTATAGCTTTATGCATACCTCTTTATAATGATACATATTTTTTGCCCATTTAAACTATTTTTATGTTCAGGAATACAAAATAATCCTTTCAGTGGGCATAACATATTTAACTTAGACTGCTCACGTGCTAAGATCCAGAAGGGGTTCTCCAGATTGTTAATTTTCCAAATGTGTTCAATGGTATTTTCAGATGTATTAGTTTTTTGTTGCTGCTGCAATAAATTACCACAAACTCAGTGGCTTAAAATAAAGCAAATTTATTACTTTATAATTTGGAGGTCAGAAGTCTCACAAGGATCTCAATGGGTTAACAACAGGTGTCAGAACTGAATTCCTTTGTGGAGGCTGTGGGAGAGAATCTATTCCCTGGCCTTGTTCACCTTCTGAAGGATGCCTGCATTTCTTGTAGTCAGGCCCCCTACCATTTTCAAAGCCAGCAATCATATCATGGCAACCATCTATCTATTCTGTTTCTGAGTTTGACTTATTTAGATTTCACATAGAAATGATAACAATGAACCTTGGTGGCAAGATGGCAATGGAGTAGGATAATTTATCTTGCACTACCTGCCAGAACCAAGCTCAAAATATAAATAAAGAGGTGAACACCCACCTGAAATAGACAACTGAAGACTATATGAAGAGGAGATACTTAACCAAGGATGAGGGAAAAAACACCTCAAGACCAGTGAAAAGGGCAGAGATATGAAAGGGGCAGGCACTGCTTTCACAGTCAGCAAGTCAAGACTTCCCCACAGCTGGGGAAGTTTCTCCCAGAGAGGAGGAAAGTCTGTACCTCTGATTGGGCTACCAAACACAGAGTGTCAATGCTAAGATCACCTGCCCATGCAGCATCCATCAGTGAGAGGACATTTGTTTTTGTCCACCAGAGACATAGCACACTAGAGACAAGGTCGTGTTTTTTCTTGTTTTTTTTTTTTTTTCCTTTCTTTTGTTCTAACAGACCAATGCACAGGCTCTGTGTTCCCAGCCACTCACCTTTGGCTCAGGCCAAAGTAAAAAGAAAAAAGATTTAAAAAGAATGAGGATGGTTTAAGGGAACTTTGGGACAGATGAAATATAACAATATCTACATCATATGGCTACCAGAAGGAGAAGAATGTGAGCAAGGGAAAGAAAACTGGATGAACAGATAATGACAGAAAACTTCCCTAACTTGGTGAAGGAAAAAGTCACACAAGTACAGGAAGCAGAGAGAGTCCCAATCAAAAGGAAACCAGAGACCTGCAACAAGACAAATCATAATTAAAATGGTAAATTTTAAATACAAAGAGAATCTTAAAGGTAGCAAGAGGGAAAAAGATGGTTACCTACAGGGTGCTCTAATAAGACTATCAGCTGATTTCTCAACAGAAACATTTGAGGTCATAAGGGATTTATATGAAGTATTTTACAAAAAGGAAAGCAATGATCTCCAACCAAAAGTACTGTATCCAGCAAGGCTATCATTTAAAATTGAAGGTGAAATAAAGAGCTTCCCAGACCAAAAAAGAGAGGAGTTCATTAACACCAATCAAGCACTGCAGGACATGTTCAGGGGACTGCTTTTAAGAAGACTTAGTAATAGAGAGAGGTTCATAAGTATAAAGCAATAAAATAGCAATGAACAAGTACCTATCATTTAATGTAAATGGATTAAATGCTTCAATCAAAAGACATAGGTAGCTGAACAGATAAGAAAACATGACTCATACCTATGCTGTCTACAAGAGATCAACCTCAGAACAAAAGATTTACACAGGTAAAAGTGAAGGAATGGAAAGAAATATTCCATGTAAATGAAAACAAAAAAAAATAAGGTAACAATACTTACATCAACAAAATAGACTTCAAAACAAAGGCCATAACTAGAGACAAAAAATCACTACATAATACTAATGGGATCAATCCAACAAGAGGATATAACCCTTATAAACACATACATGCCCAATATAAGAGCAATTAAATATATAAAGTATATCTTGTTGGACTTTAAGGAAGAGATTGATAATACAGTCATTTTAGAGGATTAAGGAAGAGATTGATGATACAGTCATTGTAGGGGATTTGAACACCCCACTGTTACCATTGGATAGATCTTCAGACAAAAATCAACAAGGAAACAGAAACCTTTAATGACACACTAGACCAAATGGATTTAATTAATACTTACAGATATTTCATCCCAAAGTATCAGAATACATATTCTTCTCAAGTACACATGGATAATTCCCAAAGACAGAACACATGATAGGACATAAAATAAGTATCAATAAATTCAAGAAAGTTGAAATCATATCAAGCATTTTCTCAGAGCACAATGAAACTATGGATCAACCCCAGTAAAAACACTCAAAATCATTCAAATACATGGAGACTAAATAGTATGTTATTAAATAATGAATGGGTCATCAATGATATCAATGAATAAAGAATTACCTGGAAACAAACCAAAAATGAACACCCAACAACCCCACACCTATGGGACACAGCAAAAATAGTCCAAAGAAGGAAGTTTATAGCATTACAGACCTACCTTAAGAGGATAGAAAGGTCTAAAATAGACAATCTAACCTTGCACTTAAAAAAACCATAAAAACAACAAAAAACAAAGCCCAAAGGGAGAGAGGAAGGAAATAAATCAAGACCAGAGTGGAAATAAATGACAGAGGCTAAAAAACAATTTAAAAAATCAATGAATCCAGGAGGTGCTTCTTTGAAAAGATAAAAAAAAATTAAGAACTTTTAACCAGACTCATGAAGGAAAAAAGAGTACTCAAATAAATATAAGTGGACATGAAAGAGGAGAAATAACAATGAATACTACAAAAATGCAAAGGATTGTAAGAAAATACTATAAAGAACTAATGCCAAGATATTGGATAACCTGAATGAAATGGATAAATTTCTAGAATCACACAATTTTTCAAGACTGAATCAGGAAGAAGCAGAAAACCTGAAAATACTGCTAAAATTAATGAAATTGAACAGTGATCAAAAAAGCTACCAGCAATCCAAAGTCCTGAACCAGGCAAATTTAACCAATCATTCAAAGAAGAATTAACAGCTATCCTTCTCTAACTATTCCAAAAAATTGAAGAAGATGGAGGGCTTTCAAGCTCTTTTTATGAGCTATTGTTATCCTAATTCCAAAAGCAGGTAAAAACACAATAAAAAAAGAAAACTATAGATCAATATCCTTGATGAACATTGATGCTAAAATCCTCAACAAAATACTAGCAAACCAGGTCCAGCAATGCATTAAAAGGATCATACAATATGATCAAGTGGGATCTATCCCAGGGATGCAAGGTTGCTACAATATTTGCAAATCAATAAATGTGACACATCACATAAACAAAATGAAACATAAAAATCACATGATTATATTAATAGATGAAGAAAATGCATTTGATAAAATCCAGCACCCATTTATGATAAAAACTCTCAGCAAAGTGGAAATAGATGGATCATACTTCAATATAATAAAGGATATATACAAAAAAACACACAGCTAACATCATACTCAATGGGCAAAAACCAAAAGCATTTACCTTAAGAACAGGAAGATCACAATGTCTGCTTTCACCATTCTTATTCCATATATTACTGGAAGACCTAGCTACACTGATCAGACAAGAAAAAGAAATAAAAGTTATCCAAATTAGAAAGGAGGAAGTAAAACTGCCATTATCCACAGATGACATAATATTGTACATAGAAAACCCTAGAGGCTCCACCAAAAAAACTACTAGACCTAATAAATGAATTTGGCAAAGTAGCAGAATACAAAATCAATACTCAGAAGTTTATGGCATTTTTATACACAAATAATAAATTATCAGAAAGAGAAACTAAGAAAACAATACCATTTACTATTGCAACAAAAAATAAAGTGCCTAAGAATAAATTTAACCAAACAGGTAAAAGACTTGTACTCAGAAAACTACAGTGCACTAAAACAAGAAGTTGAGGAAGATACATATAAGTGGAAGTATATGCCATGTTCATGGATTGGAAGAATTAATATCATTAAAATGCCCATACTACACAAAGCAATGTATAGATTCAATGTAATTCCTCTTAAAATACCAATGGCATATTTCTTTTTTTTTTTTACATTTTTTTTATTTCAATCATTGTTCAAGTACAGTTTTCTCCCCCCTACTCCTGTTCTAGCCCCTCCACCCAACCCTCCCCCCTTCCCCCTATTACCCCCCACCCTTAGTTTTTGTCCATGTGTCCTCCAAATTTGTTCCTGTAATCCCTACCCATTCCCCCCTGAAATTCCCTCTTCTCTCCCCTCTGGCCACTGTCAGACTATCCCCTATTTCAGTGTCTTTGGTTATATTTTGCTAGTTTTTTGTTTTGTTTTGTTTTGTTGTTTAGATTCCTGTTAAAGGTGATATCATGTGGTATTTGTCTTTCACTGCCTGGCTTGTTTCACTTAGCATAATGCTTTCCAGCTCCATCCATGCTGTTGCAAAGGGTATGAGCTCCTTCTTTCTTTCTGCTATATAGAATTCCATTGTGTAAATGTACCATAGTTTTTTGATCCATTCATTTACTGATGGGCATCTAGGTTGCTTCCAGCACCTAGCTATTGTAAATTGTGCTGCTATGAACATTGGGGTGCAAAGGTTCTTTTGTATTGGTGTTTTAGTGTTCTTAGGATAGAGTCCCAGCAATGGAATTGCTGGGTCAAAAGGCAGATCCATTTTTAGTTTTCTGAGGAAGTTCCAAACTGCTTTCCATAATGGTTGTACCAGTCTGCAGTCCCACCAACAGTGCACTAGGGACCCCGTTTCTCCACAACCTCTCCAACACTTGTTGTTTGTTGCTTTGTTTATGATGGCCATTCTGACTGGTGTGAAGTGGTATCTCATTGTGGTTTTCATCTGCATCTCTCTGATGGCTAGCGATATTGAACATCGCTTCATGTGTCTTTGGATTTTCTGTATGTCCTCCTTGGAGAATTGTCTGTTCAACTCCTTTGCCCATTTTTTAGTTGGGTTACTTGTCTTCTTAGAGTGGAGTCGCGTAAGTTCTTTATATATTTTGGAGATTAAACCCTTGTCTGAGGTATCATTAGCAAATATGTTTTCCCATACAGTTGGTTCTCTTTTTATTTTGATACTGTTTTCCTTAGCTGTGCAAAAGCTTTTAATTTTGATGAGGTCCCATTTGTTTATTCTTTCCTTTATGTCCCTTGCTCTAGGAGATAAGTCAGTAAAAAAGTTTCTGCGTGAAATATCTGAGATTTTCCTACCTACGTTCTCTTCTAGGACTTTAATGGTGTCACGCTTTATATTTAAGTCTTTTATCCACCTTGAATCTATTTTTGTATAAGGTGTAAGTTGGTGCTCGAGTTTCATTTTTTTGCATGTAGCTGTCCAGTTCTCCCAACACTATTTGTTGAAGAGGCTATTTTTATTCCATTTTATGTTGCTGCTTCCTTTGTCGAATATTAATTGACCGTAGAGGCTTGGGTTTATTTCTGGGCTCTCTGTTCTGTTCCATTGGTCCATGTGCCTGTTTTTATGCCAGTACCAGGCTGTTTTGATTACAGTGGCCTTGTAGTATAGTTTAATGTCAGGTATTGTGATTCCTCCTACTTTACTCTTCTTTCTCAAAATTGCAGCAGCTATTCGGGGTCGTTTATGGTTCCATATAAATTGTTGAAGTGTTTGTTCTATGTCTGTGAAATATGCCATTGGTACTTTAATCGGTATTGCATTGAATGTGTAGATTGCTTTTGGTAGTATGGACATTTTAATGATATTAATTCTTCCAATCCATGAACACGGTATATGTTTCCATTTGTTTGTGTCCTCCTTGATTTCTCTCCTCAGTGTTATGTAGTTTTCTGAATACAGGTCTTTTACCTCTTTGGTTAGGTTTATTCCTAGGTATTTTATTTTCCTTTTGCTATTTCAAATGGGATTTTTTTCTTGATTTCTGCTTCTGCTGTTTCATTGTTGGTGTACAGAAATGCCTTTGATTTCTGGATATTGACTTTGTATCCCGCTGTTTTACCAAATTCATTTATTAGGTCAAGCAGTTTTTTGGTGGAGTCTATAGGATTTTCTATGTACACTATCATGTCATCTGCAAACAGTGACAGTTTTGTTTCCTCCTTTCCGTTTGGATTCCTTTTATTTCTTTTTCTTGTCTGATTGCTGTGGCTAGAACCTCCAGTACTATATTGAATAGAAGTGGTGAAAGTGGACATCCTTGTCTTGTTCCTGTTCTTAGTGGAAAAGATTTTAATTTTTGCCCATTGAGTATAATGTTGGCTGTAGGTTTCTCATATATGGCCTTTATTATGTTGAGGAATGCTCCCTCTATTCCCACTTTACTGAGTGTTTTTATCATAAATGGGTGCTGTACCTTATCAAATGCTTTTTCTGCATCTATCGATATGATCATGTGGTTTTTGTCTTTGCTTTTGATTATGTGATGTATTACATTTACTGATTTGCGTATATTGTACCATCCTTGCATACCTGGGATGAATCCAACTTGGTCATGGTGTATGATCTTCTTAATGTACTGTTGGATGCGGTTTGCCAGTATCTTGTTGAGGATTTTAGCGTCAATGTTCATCAGCGATATTGGCCTGTAGTTTTCTTTCTTTGTTGTGTCTTTATCTGGTTTTGGGATTAAGATGATGTTGGCCTCATAAAAAGAGTTTGGGAGTCTTCCATCTTTTTGGATTTTTTGAAATAGTCTGTGAAGGATAGGTGTTAGTTCTTCCTTAAATGCTTTGTAGAATTCTCCTGTGAAACCATCTGGTCCAGGGCTTTCGTGTGTTGGGAGTTTTTGGATTACTGCTTCGATTTCTTTTGCTGTTATTGGTTTGTTCAGGCTTTCTGCTTCCATTTTATTGAGTTTTGGAAGGTTATATTTTTCTAGAAATTTGTCCATTTCATCTAGGTTTTCAAATTTCTTGGCATACAGCTCTTTGTAGTAATTTGTTACAATCCTTTGTATTTCTGTGGTATCTGTTGTAATCTCTCCTCTTTCATTTCTGATTGTGTTTATTTGGGTTTTCTCTCTTTTTTTCTTGATGAGTCTGCTTAAAGGCTTGTCGATTTTGTTTATCTTTTCAAAGAACCAACTCTTGGATTCATTGATCTTTAGAATTGTGCTTTTAGTCTCTATGTCATTTAATTCTGCTCTGATCTTGGTTATTTCCTTCCTTCTGCTTGCTCTGGGCTGTCTTTGTTGTTGTTCCTCAAGTTCTTGTAGACGTAGTGTTAGGTTGTTTGTTTGAAATGTTTCTAACTTTTTTAGGTGGGCCTGTATCGCTATGATCTTCCCTCTCAGGACTGCCTTGGCTGTGTCCCATAAGTTTTGGGTTGTTGTGAGTTCATTTTCATTTGTTTCCAAAAACCGTTTGATTTCTTCCCTAATATCATTCTTGACCCATTCATTGTTTAATAGCATGCTGTTTAATCTCCATGAATTTGAGTGTTTTGGGTTTTTTTCCTTGTGGTTGGTTTCTAGTTTCAGTCCCTTGTGATCCGAGAAATTGCTTGGTATGATTTCAATTTTTTTGAAATTGTTGAGGCTTGTTTTGTGTCCTATCATGTGGTCAATCTTTGAAAATGTTCCATGTACATTTGAAAAAAATGTGTATTTGGCTTCTTTGGGATGGAGGGTTCTGTAAATATCAGTAAAGCCCAGCTCGTCTAGGGTATTGTTCAATGCCACAATATCTTTGTTGATGTTTTGTTTGGAAGATCTGTCCATTTTTGATAGAGGGGTGTTAAAATCCCCCACAATAATTGTGTTGCTGTCCATATCTTTCTTGAAGTCCTCTAAGATTTTCTTTATGTATTTAGGTGCTCCTATGTTGGGTGCATATATATTTACTATGTTTATGTCTTCTTGGTGAATTCTTCCCTTGAGTATTATGAAATGACCTTCTGGGTCTTTCTTTATGGATCTTCTTTGGAAGTCTATTTTGTCAGATATGAGTATTGCTACCCCGGCTTTTTTCTCCTGTCCATTTGCTTGGAAAATTTGTTTCCAGCCCTTCACTTTCAACCTGTGCAGATCTTTTATCCTGAGGTGGGTCTCTTGTAGACAGCATATGTGTGGGTCATGTTTTCTTATCCAATCAGCTATTCTATGTCTTTTGATTGGAGCATTTAGTCCATTTACGTTTAAGGTTATTATTGATAGGTACTTATTCATTGCCTTTTATGTACGTGTGATCCTCTCTCACTCTCTCTTTTCCTTTCTTTCCTTAAAGCAGTCCCTTCAGCATCTCTTGCAGAGTTGGTTTAGTGGAGGTGTATTCTTTTAGACTTCTTTTGTCTGAGAAGCTTCTTATTTGGCCTTCTATCTTAATTGAGAGCCTTGCTGGGTAAAGTAGTCGTGGTTGCAGGCCTCTGGTTCTCATTACTTGGATTATTTCTTGCCATTCTCTTCTGGCTTGGAGTGTTTCCATTGAGAAGTCAGCTGTTAGCCTTATTGGGGCCCCCTTGTATGTTACTTCCTGTTTCTCCCTTGCTGCCTTTAAGATTCTCTCTTTGTCTTGAAATTTTGCCATTTTAATTATGATGTGTCTAGAGGTGGGCCTCCTTGGGTTCCTCTTGATTGGGACTCTCTGTGTTTCCTGGATTTGTGTGACTTTTTGTCTCATCAAATTAGGGAAGTTTTCCATCATCACTTGTTCAACTAGGTTTTCTATCCCTTGTTCTTCTTCTTCTCCTTCTGGTATCCCTATTATACGGATATTATTACGTTTCATATTGTCTTGCATTTCTCTTAATCCCTCTTCATTCTTTCTGAGCCTCTTTTCCCTTTCTTGCTCTTTCTGGGTGTTTTCTTCTATTTTGTCCTCTAGCTCGCTGATCCGATCTTCTGCTTCATCGATCCTGCTTTTCATTCCTTCTACTGTGTTCTTCATTTCAGAGATTGTATTCTTCATTTCCTCTTGGCCCTTGTTGAGAGTTTCTATTTCCTTTTTTATGCTGATGTAGTTTTCATTGAGTTCATTGTAGCTTCCCTGTAGTTTCTCGTAGCTCATTGTGAGCTCATTGAGCTTCCTGACAATCACTGCTTTGAATTCAATATCTGATAGTTGAATTGCCTCTGTTTCATTTAGCATTCTTTTTGAGGCTTCCTCCTTTCCTTTCATTTGGGGAGTATTTCTTTGTCTTCCCATTGTTTGTGAGACTCTTCTTGTTCACCTCAGCTTCTTATATTGATCTGTTCTGGCTCCCTCGGTTTATGATGTGAACTTCTTTAGTAGAGTAGCAGTGAGTTTCAGTGGTACTGTTTCCTTGACCCCCCAAGCTCGCTGGTCTTGGGCTGTTGTTTAAGTTGGCTTTGTGTTTGCTTTTGGGTTCTGATTGTTGTTGAGTCTTTCTTTGGTGGTTCCTTCCCGCCAGCTGGTTAAATGTGGGTCACTCTGTCCACCACCTTCTATATTTTGTTGTGCTGGTGAGGGCAGGTTGTGTTGAGGCTGGTTCTTCTGTGTGTACAAGGTTTAAAGAAATCTTGTTCAGTTGTTTGTATTGGGTACTGTCTCTACTGTTTAGTTGTATTTCCAGATAAGCCCTGGATTGAGGTTTGTGTGGTTACTACTCCCTCCTTCACCTTCTTCTGCTGTTATCTGTTAGTGGTTCCTTAGTTGTTGGGTTTCCTCTTCCAGTGGGTATCCTGATGTTCACCTCCTCCACCTATTCTTTTTTGTCATCAGATGGAGGGGAGGGCAAAATGGTTTAAGACAGCAACCGAGAATTCTATGCTATTTACAGTAGTAGCAAGTAGGGAAGATATAGGAGATACTTTCACTATGTATAGTGTTAACCGTGGTCTTCCACCCAGCTAGCTGATTTTTAGAAAGGATGGAAAGAAGATAAGACTCTTGTTGGGGGAGGAAGGATTGTGAGTTGGATCTATAAAGCAGAGAGGTTGTGGGCGGTCAGATTCTGGGGTAAGGTGAGAGTAAAGGGTAGTAAATAGGTGTAGTGTGTGAGAGAATAGAGTTAACCACTACAGTAATAGAGTTCCGGAAACTTTGAAATGGGCTACGATTTGTGGGGGGGGGGGGGGGGGTGTTGTGAAGTAATTACACTTGCATGGAACAGCAGTTATTTACAATAATATTATGGCAACATTCATATGGCAGAGTCTATGAAATCTAGGTAATAAGGATATGGAGTACCGAACATTGAGTAGTATGCTTATAGGACACAGGTGAGTTAATGGACAGTAGATTAGTAATACGGTATAGAAAGAGATATCAGGGGAAAGCTGTCAGGTCATACAATAAAACCAGCCTAGCAAAGCAGGCTATACAAAAATAAGAGGGATATAAAAATATTGTTAAAAAAAAAAAAAGATGTAGGAACACTGGAAAAATAATAATGATACAAATATGCAATAACTTGCAGGTTCTCTGTAATAGCAGAGTGACATTTATCTCACTGTCCCAGCTGTTGTGATGCCCCTTCTTTGGGTTCAACTTTGGTCTTTTCACCGTTCCAGGATTTTGTCTCACTTGTAGGTATTTAGGAAAAAATTTAAAAAAGAAAAAAAATAGAAAAGGCAGACGAAGGCAGGAAGAAGAGATAAAATTGGAGGACAGGAAGGAGGAAGGAATAAAACAAGAAATCAGGTAAGAGAGGAAAAAGAAATCAAAAGAGAATAAAAACAATAAAACTTAAAAAATTAAAAATTGTTAAAAAAATAGAATCAAATTAAAAAGTCTCTTGATTTCAAAGTGGCCAAACTGGTTTTTCTGCTCTTGCTGGCTGAGGCAGTCTGAAGGATGACTTGTTTGGCTTTTCTTCCTAGGCCCGTGGGGTTCGCACTGGCTCCACGGGCCTGTCCGCTGCCGCCCGGCGCGACCGGCGTGACCCTCGCTCCCCGCGCTCCGGTGAGCAGGCGCGGCCCGTCTGCTGCCTGCACGGCTGTCTGCCGCACGCCCCCGCGGGCGGGCGGGCGTGGCCTGTCCGCAGCCTGCGCACTCACAGCTGGGGAGTAAACAGGCCAGAGCCACTGATCACTTCAGGAGAATTCCCCAAACAGTGTCTGTGTCCATTCACTCCTTCCTCTTGGGAAATTCCTCCCGATCGAGCCCGCCGCTCTCCAATGGCCCGGTTTCTCTCACCGCCAAAGCTCCAGCCAGAACGGTGACCCTGGGAGTCCGGGTCCGCAGTGCGACTCGGCTCTGGCATTCACTGCCTCCAAAGCTGCTCGCCACCCGGTGTGCCCGCCAGCACCTGGACTCCTCCCAGAGCCGCACAGACCTTGCTCGGCTGGGGAGGGAGCAGCCAACCTGGCTCTCTCCCACTAACCCTACGGCAAACCCAGCCGCAGCCCCCGGGCCTGGGGCTGCAGCCCCGGTACCACACGCCTGTCCTGGGAGCCTACCTTGATGCAGCGATCTGTTCTTTGTTCTTTCGGTTCTGCCACAATCCTTGGTCCTCCGTTCTCAAAAATGCTGAAATATGTTGGTTGCTTGCCTTTCCACTCCAAAGATCGGTCAGGACTCTCTCCCCTGAGCAGAGGAAAGCCAAATCTGCTCCTTCCTACTCCGACGCCATCTTAGATCTCCCCAATGGCATATTTCACAGATCTAGAACAAATATTCCAAAAATTTACATAGAGCCAAAAAAGACCCAGAATAGCCTCAGCAATCTTGAGAAAGAAGAACAAAGCTGAAGAGATCACAATATCTGATATCAAACTATACTATAAAGCAACTATAAAGAAGACAGTTTGGTCCTAGCGTAAGAACAGTCAAATAAATCAATGGAACAGAACAGAGAGACCAGAAATAAACCCACATCTTTAGGGTCAATTGATATTTGACTAAGGAGGCAAGAGCATACAATGGAGTAAAGACAGTCTCATCAATAAATGGTGTTGGAAGAACTGGACTAGTACTTGCAAAAAAAAAAATGAAGCAAGACCACCACTTACACCATATCTAGAATAAAAAATGGATAAAAACAAATATAAGTCTTGATACTATAAAAATTCTAGAGGAAAACAGGCAGTAAAATTTCAGATATCTCACCTAGCAATATTTTTGATGATATATCTCCTACGGCAAGGGAAACAAAGGAAATAAAAGAAACAAATGGGACTACATCAAATTAAAAAGCTTCTGCACAGCTAAAGAAACTATCAGCAAAATGAAAAGGGAACTGACTGTATAGGAGAACATATTTGCCAATGATACCTCAGACAAGGGTTTAATATCCAAAATATGTAAAGAACTCATATGATTCAACCCCCAAAAGACATACAATCCAATTAAACAATGGGCAAAGAACTGGAATGGACACTTCTCTAAAGAGGACATACATACAGTCCATAAACATATGCAAAGATGCTCAACATCATTAGCAATCAGAGAGGTGCAAATTAAAACCACAGTGAGATACCACCTCACATCTGTCAGAATGTCTGTCATTAGTAAATCAAAAACAAGTGCTGATGATGATGCAGAGAAAAACAAGTGCTGGTGATGATGCTGGTGATTCCCACTGTTGGTGGGAATGTAGACTAGAGCAACCATTGTGGAAAACAGTATGGAATTTCCTCAAAAAAAAAAAAATGGAACTGCCTTTTGACCCAGCAATTCCACTTCTGGGAATATATCCAAAGAATCCTGAAACACCAGTTCAAAAGGATATGGACACCCCTATGCTCATAGCAGTGTTATTTACAACAGCCTAGATGTGAATACAGTCTAAACTCCCATCAGTAGATGACTGGGTAAAACAGCTGTGGTACATGTACACTGTAGAGTGCTATACCATAGTAAAAAAAGAAAGAAATCTTACCTTATGCAACAGCTTTGATGGAAATGGAGACTCTTATGAATGCTAAGTGATGTAAGCCAGGTGATGAAAGACAAATACCACATGATCTTACTTATAACTGGAGTCTAAGGAACAAAATAAACTAATGAAGAAATAGAATCAGAGGCACAGAAACCAGGAACAGACTCATAGGTATAATGGGGGAGGAGGATGGTTGGGACTTTTTGAAAGAAGGTGAAAGGATTAGACAAAGAACATACATACATCACCTGTGAGCATGAACAATGGTGTGGAGACTGACTTTGGGAAAGGGAAATGGTGGGGGAAGGACAAAGGAGAAAATTTGGGACAACTTTAATAGCATATACAATAAAAAAATACAAGTCTCTAACCTTAATGACAAAATTTTTTTCTTTTTATTTATTTTTTAGTTATTTTATTGTTGTTCAAGTACAGTTGTCTACATTTACCCCCCTCCCACTCCCCCACCCCAGCCATTCCCACCTCTCTCCCCTGCTTCCACTCCCCCTTGGTTTTGTCCATGTGTCCTTTACAGTTGTTTCTGAAATAAAGTTTAAAAAAAACTAATGAGGGAGACCCAAAATAGTGGAGGAATAAGTGGAACCTACAACAACCTCTTCCCAGTACCAAAATGGAATTACCACTTAATTATAGAAAAATTATCCTGAATAATCAACTGAACACTAGCTGGAGAGAAACCTTATAACCACAGACAGCTGGAAGAAGCCACATCAACACACTGAGACTTGTAGGAAGTACAGGGAAGGCCCAAGAGGCTGGCTGGGCTCCCATGGGTAGCAGCTAAAGTTCTGGAGGGATATTTCAGAGGCAGAGTGGTTCCCCCCAAGAAGTGTGGGGTCTAAACCCCAAGCTGGGCTCCCCTACCTAATGCACCATTATCAGGAAAGGAACCCAAATAACATACAGCTGTGAAGAGCAGTGGGGTTTCTGTCCACTAGGGAGAGATGGCAGGAGATGTTGAGAGCCTCTAATGGGCCAGCACACAAAATTTCATTTTCAGCCACTTACTCTGGGCTCCAGCACAAGGGAGGGCAGAGTGGAGTAGAGATGCATGAGGAGAGTCTTGGGCCAGTGGCTCTGGGGAGGGAACCGAAGGAACAGGTGCCAGGATCCCTGTGCTGAGTCATTGCCCATGCTGCAGAAGCCATCTTTCTCAGGCAGAGCACTCCCCTCAAGTGGCATCAGCCTGAGGAAAAACTAAAGCCCTGCCCACAGAAATCACTCTGGCCCCATCCTGTGGTCCTTAAACCTTGCCGCTGAGGAATAGTTTGAAGACTTTCACTCTTTAAAACTAACAGAAATCCTGCAGACAGAAGCACATAACAGGGAGCTCTGAGACTTTAGCTGACCCTTCCCCCAGCCTGGTGCTGGTAAAAGCTGGCCTCAGTGTGCACCCTGGTTTTTTTCTGTAGACACCTATGCCCAGCAGGAGGAGCCACAAGCTGTGGATTGCAGATAGCTTCAGAAAGGTCGCCCAGGGCTAGTCACAGGCAATATCTGACATAGATCTGTACCAGAATCTTTGCAAATCTACCTAATGTGTGGAAACAAATAATTTTTAAAAAAGAAGAAGCCAAAAGGGGAAGACAAAGAAAGAGACCCCAAATAAAAGAACAAGAGAGGAGCCGAGGGAGGCTGAAGATGGCAGCGAGGTAGATGGGAGTGGATTCCATTTCCCCCTACATACAGGTGAAACACCTAGCCAATCTACGGAGGAACAGAGCAAACAGCCAACAGTACCCCAGCATATATGAAGATAGGAGACCAAAAATTGTAGAGGACATTGAAAAATCAGACAGTAAGGAGCATGCTTCAGGACAATAAGCTCCCTAGGACAAGCGAGAGGACCAGGGTAGCTGCAGCCCCAGACCCAGTGCCTGCCGGGTCTGCCACAGGATTCTTAGGGGAGAGCCGGATTAATGGCTCCCTTCCCTGCCAAACAAAGTTTGAGGAGTACCAGGAGGGACCTGGTTGCTTGAAGTCGCAGAGAGGGGAATAAGGACTAAGTGGCAAATACACAGGGGCTGTGAGTACCAATGGAGTCTGTGGACACCGGCTGTGGAAAGTTGAGAGTTGGGCCGAGACAGCCCTGACCTGGATAGCCCCCAGTCTGGTTGGAGAATTGGGCAGTGTGAGAGGCCAGGCCTCTGTATGGAGTGGCAGGCATGAGCAAGAGGTACTTCTCAAAAAGAAAAAGTGAAAAAAGAGACACTCAGCAGCTGTTTGGGGAATTCCCCTGCAGCAGCCACTCTGGTCTCCTCCCCATGCAGCCACACAGCACTCCCAAGGTGGCGACAAAGGCCCTGCACATACTCCTGTAGCCCTGGGAAGACTGGGGAGAGTATGAGCCAGAACCTGAGGGACTGGAGCTGGCCTGGCCAAGCGTGCATGCCCAGAGCCCCGGGAAGAGTTCACACAGCTGAAGGCCCCTGAGCCCACACCCAGAGCTCCAGGCAGAGGCACCCTATGCTCACACCCATAACCCCAGGGAGAGTGCACGCCAGAACCTGTGGAACCTGTAGGACTAGAGGCTGCAGGGGAACTGGGCTGAAGGATCAGGAAGAGAGAAAAGTGAAACCAGTCACCCCTCAGCCTGATGCAGCCAGGAAGACCAGCAAAATTGGTTTGGACAGTTTGAAGCCAGCAGGAGGCTTTTTTTTTTTTAAGTAATTCTTTATTTTTTCTTTTACTTTTTTTATCTTTTGACTCCTTTTTCCTCTCTTTCCTTCATTCTTATTTTATTTCTCTTCCTTTCTTTCATATTTTATCTCTTCTTCCTTTCTTCTTTTTTTTTTTTTTAATTCCCACCAAGTAAGACAAAAACCTGGAACTACGAAAAGACCAGAGTTGGACCGAAAGAGGGGCCAGCCTGAATACCATCCAGAGGGGGCATCCCAACAGCTGAGACAGTGAGATAAATTTCATTTGGCTACTACAGAGAACTTGCAAGTTATTGCATATTTGCATTATTATTTTTTTCATTATTCTTACATGTTTTATTTTATTAGTATTTTTGTATTCCTCTTCTTTCTGTTTAGTCCTCTTCACTTGACTGGTTAAATTGCATTGTTTGATTGGTTTCCCTTGTTTTCTCTTTCATAGTGTATTGTTAATTTGTTGTCTTTCACTTCACTTGTATTCCATTAGCACACTACTCAAGGTCCCATACTTCCTATTCTTGTTATCCAGATCACATAGATTCTGTCATATGACTGTTGCTCCATTATTACTGTAAATAATAGCTGTTCCATACAATTGCAAGTACTACACAGCATCCCTCCCGCATCCTGGCCCACTTCACGGTTTCCTGAACTTTATTACTGTTGTGGTTAACTCTATTCTCTCACACACTACACCTATTTTCTATCCTTTACTCTCACTTTACCTCATAATATGACATCCCCAAAGTTCACTGCTTTCTAGATCCAACTCACAATCCTTCCCTCCCCAACAAGAGTCTTATCTTCCTTCTATCCTTTCTAAAAATTGGCTAGTTGGGTGGAATATCATGGTTAACACTATACATAGCCAAAGGATCTCCTATCTCTCCTCTACAGGCTGCTACAGTAATTATCATAGAAAACTCTCTTGCTGTATAAAACCATTTTGCCTTCCCCCTCCAACTGGTCACAAAAAAGAGTAGGTGGAAGTGGTGAAGACCAGGATACCCACTGGAAGAGGAAACCCAACAACAAAGGAACCACTAACAGATAACAACAGAAGAAGGTGAAGGAGGGAGTGGAAACTACACAAACCTCAATCCAGTACCTATTTGGAAATACAACTAAACAGTAGAGACACTACCCAGTACAAACAACTGAACAAGAGCAAGAGAGAATCCTCAAAACCTTATACACATGGAAGAAGCAGCTTCAACACAGCCTGCCCCCACCAGCACAATGAAATACAAGAGGTGGTGGACAGAGTGACCATCATTTAACCAGCTGATGGGAAGGACCCACCAAAGAATGACCCAACAACAATCAAAACCCAAAGGAAAACACAGAGCCAACATAAACGACAGCCTAAGACCAGTGAGCTCAGGGGATCAAGAAGACTGCACCACTGAATCTCACAGGTATTCTACCATAGAAATTCACACCATAAACCCAGGGAGTCAGAACAGATCAATTTAAGAAAATAGACACATTCATGCAGACAGTACAAGGGGCAGAGTCAGGCCACTGGGTGGAGAGGGGTTGCAGCAAAAAAAAAAGCAGTGGCACCAGGCACACATGGGAGCAGCTAACAAACCCTGGGTACTAAAGACGGCAGAGGGCGGGCCCTGAGCGCAGGGTGGCAATGAGCAGAATCAGCAAGGTGGCCATGGTGAAGCAAGGCACGGCGCACAAAGCAGCTGGCTGACTGGGTGGTCCCATATACAGATAAACCAGGTGAAACTGGGGAGCGAAACAGACTGCGCAAGCCAAGCTCTCAGCAGAGGGAAATAAAGCCTCAAAACACTTATTGAAAACACCTGTGGGGGTTGAGGTGCTAGGAGAGACACCCAGCCTCATAAGAGAGCTTGTTGGAGAGACCTACAGGGTTCTAGGATGTACACAAGCCCACCCACATGGGAATCATCACCAGAAAGGCCCAGTTTGCTTAGAGGAAGTGCTAGAAGGGACTGAAATCTGACAGACAGTGGAGCAAACAACATTGTACCCTTTTGGACCCCACGCTCACATACAGCATCACAACCCAGTGACTGGGTTGCCCCACACTGGTGAACACCTAAGTGTTCTGTCCCTCATATGTAACAAGCGCAACAAGACAAAAAAAATGGCACAAATGGAAGAATAGATCAAAGCTCCAGAGAAAATACAACTAAGCAATGAAGAGATAGTCAACCTATCACATGCACAGTTCAAAGCACTGGGAATCAGAATGCTCACAGAATTGGTTGAATTTGGTCACAAATTAGATGAAAAAATGAAGGCTATGCTAAGTGCAATGAAGGAAAATGCACAGGGAACCAATAGTGATGGGAAGAAAACTGGGACTCAGATCAATGGAGTGGACCAGAAGGAAGAAAGAAACAATCAAATAGAAAAGAATGAAGAAACAAGAATTCAAAAAAAATGAGGAGAGGCTTAGGAACCTCCAGGACATCTTTAAATATTCCAACATCTGAATTATAGGGATACCAAAAGGAGAAGAGGAAGAGCAACAAGTGGAAAAGCTATTTGAACAAATAATAAAGGAGAACTTCCCCATTCTGGCAAAGGAAATAGACTTCTAGGAAATCAAGGAAGCTCAGAGAGTCCCAAAAAAGTTGGACCCAAGAAAGCATGCACCAAGGCACATCATAATTACATTAGCCAAGATTAAAATAAAGGAGAGAATCCTAGAATCAGCAAGAGATAAGAAGACATCAAAGTACAAAGGAGTTCCCAAAAGACTGTCAGCTGATTTCTCAAAAGAGACCTTGCAGGCAAGGAGGGGCTGGAAAGAAGTATCCCAAGTCATGAAAGGCAAGGACCTACATCCAAGACTGCTCTATCCAGAAAAGCTTTCATTTAGAATGGAAGGGCAGATAAAGTGCTTCCCAGGTAAGGTCAAGTTAAAGGAGTTCATCATCACCAGCCCTTATTATATGAAAAGTTAAAGGGACTTATCAAGAAAAAGATAAAAAACATGTATAGTAAAATGACAGCAAACTCACAATTATTAACAACCACACCTAAAACAAAAACACAAACAAACTAAGGAAACAACTAGAACAGGAACAGAACCACAGAAAAGGAGATCACATGGAATGTTAGCAACAGGGGAGTGCGAGGAGGAGAGAGTGGGGAAAGGTACAGAGAATAAGTAGCATAGATGGTAGGTAGAAAATAGACAGGGGGAAGGCAAGAATAATATGGTAAATGTAGAAGGTAAAGAAGTTATGACACATGGACATGAACTAAAGCAGGGGAATGTGGGTGGGAGAGGGTGTGCAGGTTGGAGGGGAATGAAGGGGGAAAATGGGGTAACTGTAATAGCACAATCAATAAAGTACATTAAAAAAAGAAGCAGAGGCTAAAAAGAAGATTCTCACAAACAATGGGAAGGCAAAGAAATTATCCCCAAATGAAAGGAAAGGAGGAGTCTCAGAAAGAATGCTAAATGAAATAGAGGCAAGTCAACTATCAGATATTGAGTTCAAAGCAATGGTTATAAGGAAGCTCAATGAAGTCACAGAGAATTACCAAAAACTACAGGGAAACTACAATGAACTCACCATATCAACATGAAGCTATAACAACACGAAAACTATATCAACATGAAACTATATCAACATGAAAAAGGAAATAGAAACTATCAACAAGGGCCAAGAGGAAATGAAGAATACAATTTCTCAACTGAAAAACAGAACAGAGGGAATCAAAAACAGGCCAGATGAAGCAGAGGATCAAATCAGCAAGCTGTAGGACAAGGTAGAAGAAAACACCCAGAAAAAGCAAGAAAAAGAGAAGGGACTCAAAAAGAATTAAGAGGCTTTAAGGGAACTGCAGGACAACATGAAACATAATAATATCCATATAATAGGAATATTAGAAGAAGAGCAAGGGATAGAAAACCTATTTGAAAAAGTAGTGATGGAAAACTTCCCTAATTTGATGAAAGAAAAAGTCACACAAATCCAGGAAACACAGAGAGTCCCAATCAAGAGGAACGCAAAGAGGCCCACTTCAAGACACATCTTAATTAAAATAGCAAAATTCCAAGATAAAGAGAGAATCTTAAAGGCAGCAAGGGAAAAACAGGAAGTAACATATAAGGCAGCCCTGATAAGACTAGCAGCTGACTTCTCAGTGGAAACACTCCAAGACAAAAGGTAATAGCAAGAAATATTCCAAGTAATGAGGACCAGAGGCCTGAAACCAAGACTACTTTACCCAGAAAGACTCTCAATTAAATTGAAAGGCCAAATAATTTTGTCTTCCTGGAAAAAAGACACCTCAAAGAAAATACACCCTCCAAACCAGCTCTGCAGGAGATGCTAAAGGGTTTGCTTTAAGAAAAGGAAGAAAAACAGTGAAAGAGAGAGGAACACAGGTACAATAAAATGGCAATGGATAAGTACCTATCAGTAATAACCTTAAACATATATGGATTAAATGCCCCAATCAAAAGACACAGAATAGCAGAATGGATAAGAAAACATTACCCACACATATGCTGCCTATAAGAGACCCACCTCAGAACAAAAGACCTGCACAGACTGAAAGTGAAGGGTTGGAAACAAATATTCCAAGCAAATGGACAGGATAAAGAAAGCTGGGGTAGCAATACTCATATCAGACAAAATAGACTTCCAAAAAAGGGCCATAAAGAGAGACCCAGAAGGGCACTTCATAATACTCAAGGAAGAATACATCAGGAAGACATAAACATTGTAAATATATATGTACCCAATATAGGAGAGCCCAAATACATAAAGAAAATATTAGAGGACTTCAAGAAAGATTTTGACAGCAACACAACTATAGAAGGGATTTTAACACCCTAGATCTTTCAAACAAAATATCAGCAAAGATATTGTGGCACTGAACAATGCCCTAGACAAAATGGAATGAACTTATATAGAGAGAGAACCTTTTATCTCAAAGAAGAAAAATACACATTCTTTTCAAATACACATGGAACATTTTCAAAGATAGACCACATGATAGGACAAAAAACAAGCCTCAACAAATTCAAATTCAAGAAAATTGAAATTGTATCAAACATTTTCTCTGACCACAAGGGACTGAAACTAGAAACCAACTTCAAGGAAAAAACTCCAAAACACTCAAAATCATGGAGATTGAAGAGCATGCTATTAAACAATGAATGGGTCAAGAATGAAATTAGGGAAGAAATCAAAAAGTTCCTGAAAACAAATGAAAATGAACTCACAACAACCCAAAACTTATGGAACACAATGAAGGCAGTCCTGAGAGGGAAGTTCATAGTGATACAGCCCTGCCTAAAAAAGATAGAAACATTTCAAATAAACAACCTAACCCTATGCCTACAAGAACTTGAGGAACAACAACAAAGACAGCCTAGAGCAAGTAGAAGGAAGGAAATGACCAAGATCAGAGCACATTTAAGTGACATAGAGACTAAGAGCATAATTCTAAGTATCAGTGAATCCAGGAGCTGGTTTTCTGAAGATAAACAAAATCAACAAGCCTTTAAGCAGGCTTATCAGAAAAAAAAAGAGTGAGGACCCAAATAAACACAATCAGAAATGAAAGAGGAGAGATTAAAACTGACACCACAGAAATACAAAGGACTGTAAGAAATTACTATGAAGAACTATATGCCAAGAAACTTGAAAACCTAGGTGAAATGGACAAATTTCTAGAAAAATATAATCTACCAAAACTCAATAAAGAAGAAGCAGAAAGCCTGAACAGACAGACCGACCAACAACACCTGATGAAATTGAAACAGTAATTACAAAGTTTTGAACACACAAAAGCACTGGACCAGATGGTGTCACAGGAGAATTCTGCACAGCATTTAAGGAAGAGCTAACCCCTTTCCTTTATAGACTATTCCAAAAAATCCAAAATGATGGAAGACTCACAAACTCTTTTTATGAAGCCAACATCACTTTATCCCAAAACCAGATAAAGACATAACAAAGAAAGAAAACTTCAGGCCAATATTACTGATGAACATAGATGCTAAAATTCTCAACAACATACTGACAAACTGCATCCAGCAATACATTAAAAAGATTGTGTACCATAATCAAGTGTGATTCATCCCACTTGATTGCAAGGGATGCAAGGATGGTACAATATTTGCAAATCAACAAATATAATACACCACATAAACAAAACAAAAGACAAAAATCATATGATAATATCAATAGATGCAGAAAAACATTTGATAAGGAACAGCACCCATTTATGATAAAAACACTCAGCAAAGGGGGAATAGAGAGAGCATTCCTCAACATAATAAAGTCCATATATGAATATATGAGATACCTACAGCCAGTACCATACACAATGGGCAAAAACTTAGAGCTTTCCCACTAAGATCAGGAACAAGACAAGGCTGTCCACTTTTACCATTCCTATTCAACATAGTACTGGAAGTCCTAGCAACAGCAATGGACAAGAAAAAGAAATAAAAGGCATCCAAATTGGAAAGGAGGAAACAAAACTGTCACTGTTTACAGATGACATGATAGTGTACATAGAGAATTCTATGGACTCCACTCAAAAGCCTCTCAACCTAATATATGAATTTGGCAAAACAGCTGGATAAAAAGTCAATACTCAGAAATCAAAGGCATTTTTGTATACCAACAATGAAACTTCAGAAACAGAAATCAGGGAAAAAATCCCATTTGATATAGAAACAAGAAAAATAAAGTACCTAGGAATAAACCTCACCAAGGAGGTAAAAAGACCTGTACTCAGAAAACTGTACAACACTGAAGGAAGAAATTAAGGAAGACACAAACAAGTGGAAGCATGTATCACGCTCATGGATTGGAAGAAGCAACATCATCAAAATGGCCATACTACCCAAAGCAAATTTATACATTCAGTGCAATCCCTACTAAAGTTCCCATGGTATATTTCACAGATACATAATAAACATTTCAAAAATGTACATGGAGCCTGAACAGCTGCAGCAATTTTGAAAACGAAGAACAAAGTAGGAGGGATCACAATACCTGATATGAAACTGTATTACAAGGCCACTGTAGTCAAAACAGCCTGGTACTGGCATAAAAACAGGTACATAGGCCAATGGAACAGAACAGAAAGTCCAGAGATAAACCCAAGTTTCTATGGGCAATTAATATTTGACCAAGGGGGAAGAAGCATAAAATGGAGTAAAAATAGCTACTTCAACAAAAGGTGTTGGGAGATCTGGACAGCTACATGCAAAAAAATGAAACTCGATCACCAACTTACACCATACACAAAAATAAATTCAAGTGGGATAAAACACTTAAATATAAGTTGTAACACCATAAAAGACCTAGAGGAAAACATTGGCAGGAAAATCTCAGACATTCCATGCAGCAACATCTCCACAGATATGTCCGCTAAAGCAAGGGACATAAAGGAAAGAATAAACAAATGGGACCTCATCAAATTAAACAGCTTCAGCACAGCTAAAGAAAACAGCATTAAAATAAAAAGAGAGCCAATCATATGGGAAAACATATTTGCCAATGACACCTTGGACAAGGGCTTGATCTCCAAAATATATAAAGAACTCACATGATTCCACTCCAGGAAGACAAGCAACCCAAGTAAAAAATGGGCAAAAGACTTGAACAGACACTTCTCCAAGGAGGACATACAAAGGGCCCAGAGACATGAAAAGATGCTCAGCATCACTAGCCATCAGGGAGATGCAAATTAAAACCATGATGAATGGCCTGTCAGAATGGCTAACATAAACAAATCAACAAACAAGTGTTGGAGAGGATGCAGAGAAAAGGGAACCCTAGGGCACTATTGGTGGGAATGCACACTGTTGCAGCCACTGTGGTAAACAGTATGGAATTTCCTCAGAAAACTAAAAATGGAACTGCCTTTTGACCCAGCAATTGCACTGCTGGGATTATACCCTAATAGCCCTGAAACACCAATCCAAAAGAATCTATGCACCCCAGTGTTCATAACAGCACAATTTACAATAGCCAAGTGCTGGAAGCAACCTAAGTGCCCATCAGCAAATGAGTGGATCAAAAAACTATGGTAAATTTACACAATGGAATTCTATGCAGAAGAGAGAAAGAAGGAGCTCCTCTCCTTTGGGACAGCATGGATGGAACTGGAGAGCATTATGCTAAGTGAAATAAGTCAGGTGGTGAGGGACAAATACCATATGATCTCGCCTTTAACTGGAATATAATCAACAAAAGAAAAAAGCAAATGAAATATGACCAGAGTCACTGAAAATAAGAACAATCTAACAATAGCCGAAGGGGAGGAGGAAGGGGACAGTGGGGAGAAGGGTTTTCAGGAACTACTATAAAGGACACATAAACAAAACCAAGGGGGAAGGTCGAAGCAAGGGGGTGAGTTGGGTTTGGATGGTGTGGGGAGGAAATACAGACAACTGTAATTGAACAACCATAAAGTAATTAAAAAAAAAAGAACAAGAGAATTATCCAGAAGTCGAGCTAGATGAAATGGAGATGAGCAATTTATTAGATACAGTTTAGAGTAATGATTTTAAGGATATTCAACAGCATGAAAAAAAGACACAGAAACCATAAAAAAAAAGGACCACTGACAAATAAAGAATACAATATCTGAAATAAATAGTACAATAGAAGGAATAAATAATAGGTTAGATGAAACAGAGTATTGAATCAGTAATCTGAGTGACAAGGCAGAAAAAAAACACCCGAGCAGAGCTTCTCATTAAGATAGGGACATAGGCAGACAGGCCTCGCTCATTGCACAACCATAAGAAGGAAAACAACTACCCTAAAACAAAAACACCCAGAACTGCCAGAAAATCACTCAGAAAAATACCCAGAACCATATAGAAGTCTGACAACCAAGGATTTAAAGAAGCTATATTCATCCAGACAAGTAGGAGGAGCAGAGATGGGGAGTAGGGGTGGGGAGGACTTGGCGTGGCTGCAACCAGCCTGGGTGGAGAGGTGGAGAAGAAGTGAGGTGATGGTGGCAGGGAGAATGG
This sequence comes from Phyllostomus discolor, assembly GCF_004126475.2. Lineage (NCBI taxonomy): Eukaryota > Metazoa > Chordata > Mammalia > Chiroptera > Phyllostomidae > Phyllostomus > Phyllostomus discolor. The sequence continues at coordinate 105,092,899 of NC_040903.2, read as the reverse complement.
CATCCCTACAGTCACATTTGGTGGATAAAAATCAGGGAGACACCTTATGAGTGAGCAAGCCCAGCCCCAGGCAAGACCACACAGCCCAGGATTCCATCACTGAGGAAAAAAAGCCTGGTAACTTCTGGCTGTAAACCCACTGGGGGTTGGTGCTGTGGAAGACACTGATAGTTCCTCAGGAGAGCACTGAACTATGAAAACCCAACCACCTTGGCAACCACAACCAGGACAGCAGCTTCAGGGACACCAATCACACATGGGAGGGCCAAGCAAGCCTATGGAAGTCACCCAGCAACAGCACTGACCCCTCTATAACTCTTCCCCCACATATGGTGCCATGGTTGCCCTGCCCTGGTTAATACTTAAGATTCCACCTAATATTGTTGTGGAAAAGTCACTCACACTCAGGGAAGATGATGAAGCACAAACTTTATTACCCGGGGGGCCTCAGGGGTTAATTCCAAATCCTGAGCCCATCCGGGTTCATCACAGTTCCTTTAAATACTTGTTACAAGGCAAAGAGGGGAGGGGGATTCATCTGCTAAAGCAAGGGAGCATACAGAGGCAGAAGCGAAACGAAGGTCAGCATTTCAGCCTTGGGATAACATTACCTAGCAATGTCTGCTAGCCGGCTCCTTACCTAAAAATAACTTTTACTCAGCTTTTGTCCCGACAAATCTTGCAGGTGTTACAGAGAGCAGAGAGCACTTGTTTATCAAAGAAACTACAGAATAGAAACCTTTATGAGACTTTCTTTTCCTGCCACAGTATGACTGAACAGATGTACTAAAATGGAATCAAAGTGGCTCTACCTAGCACACAGACACAAGGAGGCCGCAAAAATCAGGAGACAAAAAATATGACCCAAATGAAGAAGCAGATGAGAACCCCAGAAAAAGAACTAAGTGTCAGAGATAGCCAACTTATCAGATGCAGAGTTCAAAACACTGGTGGTCAGAATACTCAAAGATCTCATTGTATATGGCAAAAACATGAGGGAAAAAATGAAAGCTCTACCAAAATAAATAAAGAAAAACCCACAGGAGGTTTGGTTGGTGTGGCTCAGTGGATTGAGAACCAGCCTGAGAACCAAAGGGTCACTGATTTTATTCCCAGTCAGGGCACATGCCTGAATTGTGGGCCAGGTGCCCAGTAGGGGATACATGAGAGGCAAACACATACTGATGTTTCTCTCCTTCTCTTTCTCCCTCCCTTCCCTTCTGTCTAAAAATAAAGAAATACAATGTTTAAAAATAAAAAATTAAAAAAAATAAAAATCCATAGGAGACAAACAGTGAAGAGAAGAAAGCCAGGGTTCAAATCAGTGATTTGGAAGATAAGAAAGAAATCAAAATTCAATCAAAACAAACTGAAGAAACGAGAATTTTAAAAAAAAGTGAGGAGAATTTAAGAAAACTCTGGGGCATCTTCAAAGGGCCAACATCTAAATCACAGGGATGCCAGAAGAAGAGGAAGAGCAAAAAATTGAAAACTTATTTGAAAAAAATAATAAAAGAAAACTTCCCCAATTCAGCAAAGGGAATAGACATACAAGTCCAGGAAGCAGAGAGAGTCCCAAACAAGTTGGATCCAAGAAAGCACACACCAAGCACATCGTAATTAAAATGCCAAAAATTAGAAATAAAGAGAGAATCTTAAAAGCAGTGAGAGAAAGGTAGAGAGTTACCTACAAAGGAGTTCCCATAAGACTATCAGATGATTTCTCAAAAGAAACTTTGCAGGAAAGAAAGGGCTGGAAAGAAGTATTCAAAGTCATGAAAAGCAAGGACCTACAACCAAGATTACTCTATCCAGCAAAGCTGTCATTTAGAATGGGAGGACAGATAAAGTGCTTCCCAGACAAGGTAAGGCTAAAGGAGTTCATCATCATTGAGACCTTATTATATAAAATTTTAAAGGGACTTATTTAGGAAAAAGAAGATCAAAACTATGAACATTAAAATGACAACAAACAACTATCGACAACCGAAACTAAAAAACAAAAACAAACTAAGCAAACAACTAGAACAGGAATAGAATCATAATATGGAGATTATTTGAAGGGTTATCAGCTGGAAGAAGGAATGAGGAGAATGGGGGGAAAACTATAGGGATTTAGAAGCATAATTGGGTAGGTGCAGAATAGACAGGAGGATGTTAAGAACAGTAAGGCAAAGGAGAAACCAAAGAACTTACATACATGATCCATGGAAAAAACTAAGGGATGGGATTGCTGGAGGGAAGGGAGGAACCAAGCAGAGAGGATCCAAGGGGGAAAAATGGGACATGTAATAGCATAATCAGTGAAATAAACTAAAGTAAAACACCCAAGCAGAGCGGCAAAAAGAAAAAATGAATTTAAAAGAATGAGGAGAGAATAAGAGATCTTTGGGACAACATGAACTGTAACAACATCCACCTCATGAGAATATCAGGAGAAGAGAATGAGCAAGAGCCTGAGAATATATTTGAAGAAAAACAGACCAATAATATATGTAATACAGTGAAGGGAATGGACACAAAGTTCAGGAAGCTCAGAGGAGCCCAACAAGTTGGATCTAAATAGGACTACATGAAGACATGCCATAATTAAAATAGCAAGACTTAAAGATAAGGAGAGAATCCTAAATATCTCAAGAGAAAAGTTGGTAGTTATGTTGAGGAAAATCACTCACTCGTGGAGAGATAACGAAGGACAAACTTTATTACCCCGGGGGGGGGGGCGCTCAGAGGGAGCTAACCATCCAAATCCTCTGAGCAAAAAGGCTGGGCTGGAGTTTTCTTTATGTACTAGCTACACAGGCAGAAAGGAAGGGGGAACCAGCCACTGAGAGCAAGCAGCGAAGGTCAGTTTTGGCCTTGACATAAGCGGCTGTTGCCTTGGTGATGGCTCCTTACCTAAAAATAGCTTTTTGCAAGTGTTACAGAGAGTACTGCTTATCAAAGAAGTTACAGAGCATAGAAACTTTTTCATGGGGGTTTTCTTCTCCTGCCACATTCCCCCCTTTGATGCTATAAGGTGTTTTATCCCTTTTGGCATCACTAATACCTGGCTATAAGGCTGATGTCCTTGGGAGGGTTACAACAGCTGATACTGGTGTTGGTACCACCGGAGGGCTAGCACTGTGGCGGCTGCCCTATGAGTTACTGTAGCACTAGGTGTTGGACTAAGGTCCGGAGGATGCAGGGTCCTATATGCCTGATACCTCTGGGTCTGGTACTTCATGGTCCTGGATGTTACTCTAGTCTGGTATACCTTCCCTCCCCAAGTGCAGAGGGATTGCTGTGGCTGAACGCAACCCGATGGCATGTCAGTGAAGAAGCTGAAAGCTGACCCTGGGAGATAGTAAAAGACCACTTTACCATTGAGCACAACTCTATGCCCTGGGGTATTACATTTGCAGGCTGGGGCTGAGACAGGGGATGCATTTGTTAAGCAAAGCATATAATAAATTCAAATGCAGAGACCAAACAGAGACAAACTATTTCTAGGGTGACCCACTTTGCAAGGATTCTATTCCTCAGGGACCACAGTCACTAGTCCAATTCCCAATGCTCCTGTGAAGGTGCCAATTGAAGTCAGGTACCCTGCGGAACAGTGGTCTATTTTTTGGTGTCTTCTTTACTGGCTGGCATCCTCCGGTGCCTTAGTGTGGGTATTCTATGTGCAGGCCTAGTCCTGGGGTCCTCGGGATCTGCTGCTGTTTTGGCCCAGCTGTAGTGGATCCAAGGGGTGACTCCTGCAACCTAGACAATGCTAACAGCAGTAAGTTTGTTCAGGGCAGTCCAATTTTCTGGTCTGCGTACTCAGCGACTCTCCTGCCCTCAACCATATAGCTGCTTCCATCCATGTAGTGGGTGGCATCAGGTTGGGCCAGGGGCTGGTCCTGGAGGTCTGGCCGGCTGGTATGGACCTCTTTGGTTACTCTAAGACAGTCATGGTCCAGCTCTCCAAGTTCTGCCGGTAAGTAGGTGGCTGGATTGAGTTGTTTCATGGTCTTAACATGCACCCTCTGGTTTCCTTGGAGGATGCCCTGATACTGAGTCAGTCTAGGGTTCGACAGCCACTTATGCCCCTGCCCAGCAAGGAGGCTGTTTACTGCATGTGGTACGTGAAGACTGACTTCTTGGCCTAGAGTTAACTTGTCTGCCCCTTGCAAGAGGGTTACGGCAGCAGCGACTGCCCTCAGACGAGGTGGCCAGCGGGTGGCGACATGGTCCAACTGCTTAGACAGGTGAGCCACCAGGTGTTGCCATGGTCCGACAGGCTGGGTCAGGACCCAAGGGCTACCTTGTCTCTCTTGTGCATATACAGATCAAAAGACTGCCCCAGCTTTGACAGTCCAAGAGCAGGAACATCACTGAGGCACCCCTTGATATCTTGGAAGGCTCTCTCTTAATGTCCGGACCCTTCAAAGCCTGGTAGTAGGGCCGAGTTTCACAGCAGCAGGGTGCAGGCTGGCTTTTCCTCAGGAGAACGAGCATTTTCCTTAGAAATCAGACAAGGTTCTGGAGGGCGTTGGCAACTCTGTCATCTTCTGTCTGCGCCCCTGATCACACTGTGAGTACTTCCGGCAAGCCTAGTTGCTGAGCTCTGCACCTGGTGACACTGTTGGAGCCCTGAGGGAACTTGCAGGCCACTGGGGCAGGCGAACCCGATGGAGCACCATGAAGGGCCATGACACAGGACTGCGCAGATGGCTGCAGGGGCACTTCGGATACCCAGTGCGTGCCCTCTGCAACTCGACGTGAAGAGTAGGAGTGTGTTCAGGATGTGCTTCTGGTATTCTTTCCTTAATTCAGTCAGGCGCTTCCGCAGCATGTGTGTTCCCTCCCAGCACCGTTCCTGGGATGGGCTGCCAGGAGGAGGTTGTCTGTGCACTGCAGAATTGTCAGGTTCATCCCCCCTTAGTGAGGGGTCTCCTGCTAGGGCTTCCCCAAATAAGGTTGGGGAGTTCTTAAACCCCTGGGACAGTCTAGTCCAGGTTAACTGAGTCTTGACCGCAGTGTGCAGATTTTCCATTCAAAGGCAAAAATGGGTTGGCTGGAAGGTGCCACAGGAATGAAGGAGAAGGCATCCTTCAGATTAAGGCAGGTAAACCATGTTGCTGTTGGAGGAAGCTGGCTCAGGAGGGTGTATGGGTTCGGGACCACCGGGTGGCAGCTGTTGGCTGCTTCGTAGATGGCCCACAGATCCTGGACAGGCCAGTACCTGCTCCCGTCTGGCTGCTATCATGGGTCTGGGCAGGTGTGGCCTCATGTTATGGAGCCAATCTTCTTCAAGCTCCCACACAGGTGCTGTAACTCAGGGGACCTGCCTCCCAGTCACATCTTGGGCGGGGGAGTCTTTCTTTATCTCCCTGGCCCAGAGCATGGCCACAGCTATTTAGCATACCCAGGTAACCAGCTGAAGGCTATAGGTATGTTAAATGACTATGCCATGGGTTAGCTGTAAAGCTGTTGCTGTACAAAACAGCCCCACATATTTTTGCTTTGTGTGTCCCTCCCCAACATACACCTGTGGGGGAAGGGGTGAAGACATCTTAAAATCTCCTGGACACCTTGAGTTATGGACCCCGTTTTAAATGCCCATTTGGAGTCCCCCCTCTTGGCTGCACCCTGTAACAATTTTTCGTTTTAGATATATACCCACTTTAAATTCTTTTAAAGGACAATGGACGAAGGTCTTATCTTCTTGTAACTGCTTCCGGCTGGAAATGGACATTGTTCTACCTACCCGTGGGTCTGGGGTGCCCTGAAAGGGGGGTGCAGCATGGAGGGAGTCCTTCCTGTAAGGGGAAGGACCTTACAGAATCCTGGTCAGTTGGCTGTTACCAGGAAGTTGCAGGCTTGGTGTCCAAAGGCTGGTATTACTGGACCGTTGGCATCCTGGTTATATTCTGGAGGTGACAGATTTGGAAAGAGTTGGAAGGCACACTTAAATCATAACCATTAAATGACAAAGGCAGGGGCTTAGGTATGGCTTATCTGGAGGAAGGTGTACAAGGCATGCTACACTTATCCAAAATTCTTGTGGCCCATTATACTTTACTTGGGCTGAGGGGAATATATTATGATTTCCCTCCTTTCAGATACCTGTCCAAGCCATTAAGACAGAAAAGGGAAAATCAGTTTTAAAGTGAAGCCAACAGATCGCCCAACCTGCTTATTAACCTAACCACTCACTCAGTTCAGCCAAACCATTAAGTTTCAGGGGACAATGATGAAGAATGGGCTTCTTAAGTGAGGCCTATATTGCAACCAATTACTCAGGTAATGAAGTTATAGGCATATGCCCCATGAAAACAGAAGAACACACAGGTTAATTTACACAATAGTCCCCAAACCAGTCTCTGTGCCTGTGAGACTGTCTTTTGGGAAGACATTCAGTTATGAGGTCTTTCCTGCAATGACATTCAGCAATGGCAATTTGACAGGTCCTCCATACCTGTAAATTGTACATTTTTGATATTACAAACTCAGTTTCAACTTTCAAATGAAAACAAACTTTCAAGACAGTTAGCTGCATCATTCTGGTGTCTAATACTGAGCACTGTGATTTCCCTTGAACTATGATTTTTCTCCTAAAGATCACCCTCACTGTTATTAAAGGGACTACTTTGAGTTCTGTTTTTATTTTGACTGTTCGTTTGCATAAACACACCAAGAGCAGCCTGGATCACTTATAATCCTTGATTCCACTCTGCTGGAACTCACACAGGGACCTTTCGGATTGACTTCTCAGTCCACCCCTTAGGGCACAGAAGCAGAGCCACACATCCACCATCTGGCTTTGCCTGTACCAGTTGTTTTAGTCAGATCCTTGATTCTTTCATTGTGCCCACAGGTTCCTTTTTGGCCATCTTTCAGGAAAGCAACCTTTGTTCCTTCCCTGGAAAGACTGCCATGAATTGCACAACCAACCAGGCTTTTCTTGTGGGCTTACACTAGCTTCACAAGTCAATTCTAGTTCCTCAGGGCTTTCAGGTGACGACCAGAACCCATACATGCCTCCTTCAGACACGACATTCCAGTCAAAGTCTTGGTTAACAAAACCACTATTAACTACTGGTCTTATTGGTCTTATGCAAAGAAACCTTATGTCTTCATTCACTCCTTCAGAATGCCAAATTCTGGAGGGATCAAGTAGGGAGAAAAATACAAAGCCCGAAGGAAAATCTTTTCCCTTCTGATATCCACTGGGCTTCTCAAAACTTTACTTCCAGACTTTCTAGAACATTCAGAAACCCTTTATTTTTTTATACATTTTCTGATATCCACCAAGATTGCATTATACCTTCTATTATTAACTAACACCATATAATTCCTTTCTAAAACTTTCACTTTTCCATTTATCTTTACAGCTTCCTGTTTATTTTTGCAGTTTTCTACAGACCTTCTTCATATATATATATATATGTGTATATATATATATATACATATATATATATAAAATTATATCTTTTATTTACTTTCCTACAGAGTGTGAAGTTTCAACCTTCCCTGGAATCCTCAATTTCCTTTTTAGAGCCGATACAGAGCAAAATTCAAAACAGAGTTTCCAAAACAATACACAGGTAGGGACATTCTCTTGCACACAGACATGCTCCTTCAGGCCCGGTCTTTTGGCAGAGACACGCTGCTTTGCCTCTGGCTGAAGCACTCATCAGCCCCAAATGACCCTTCCTGGGTCCCGAGTGGCAAAGGCATTCTCCCCAACTGGTTACAGGCAATCTTAAACATATTTTAAGTACAGAGGGTTTCTGATCAGAAACAACACCAATGTTAGAAATTTTGCTCTTTTCCCACAAAACCAGAAAAAAATAGTTGAGGTTTCCTTTACTCCAGGTTTAAAACTTTACATTCTTTATACATAATTTTACTCATTCAGATTTAACCATTATTCTTTTTTAATCCTGGTTCCTTGTTCCTTTCCCACTCTGGGAAGGACAGCTGAAAGTCCCTGGCACTGTAGGTACCTTCCACTAAAATCCCCTAGATTTTCAGGGACACCCTGCAGTTTTCTGAAGCTCAGACCCTGCAAACACCTACAGGTCGGATGTTTACCCTTGGACCTCAGCTCATGTCCTTCAGAAGCAGAGCCATTCTTATCAGAACCAGTTACACAGAGAACCAGACTGATGCAGTGCCTACACAGTAGCAGCATACAGCCTATAATCTGAAGACAGCCCTTAGCCTGGCACCTTGCCAGTTCCAAGATGGAAGGGCTCTCACATGACCCATCATCCAAGGTGATGACAACCATGCACGCTCCACCCTTGGGGGGTGGGGGGGCACTCACGTGGCTCGTCCTCCATTTTACCCAAAATGACAGTGCACGCACATGGCTTGCTGTCTGATCTCCCACATACATGCAATATAGTACTGTGGCAGAGACCCCCCCCCCCACTCCATGATGAATTCTCCCAATTGGCTCAGACAAACAAAGAAAAAGGGGGTCTTTCACACGCCTGCCACAGGTGAGGGCACAAGCAAACTCTGTAAGCCTGGCCGGCTTGTGGAGTTACAGATACATTCACACACACAGTCACACAGTTTTCTCCCCTGAGAAGGAGTCCGATGGTCTGGGTCTTGGCCCAGACTCCTGAATTTTCCGGTTGAGAGGTGATCAGCCTCTCACTGATTCTAGGGTCAGGTCCCCTGGGGCACATACCGATTCTAATTGGCGCCTCCGACAGTTCGTGGTTCGTCTCTCCCCCTCCACCTGGGTCTTAGAGCAGTCAGGGATGCAGCACTGGAGTCTCTGCTCTGGAAAGCCTGAAACAACCAAGGCACCTGCTCCTTCCCTTGTGGCAGGGCTCCCCCGCAAACTCTCCCAGTCACCTTCACCAGAGGCAAAATGAATGCTCGTGTGAGTGTGTTTCTCGGTCAGGGAACCAAAATGTTGTGGAAAATCACTCACATGCAGAGAGATAACGAAGCACAAACTTTATTACGCGCGGGCCTGGCGGGGGTTAACCATCCAAATCTTCTGAGCAAAAAGGCTGGGCTGGAGTTTTCTTTATATACTAGTTACACAGGCAGAAAGGGAGGGGGAACCAGCCACTGAGAGCAAGCAGTGAAGGTTAGTTTTGGCCTTGAGATAAGCGGCCGTCGCCTTGGTGATGGCTCCTTACCTAAAAATAGCTTTTTGCAAGTGTTACAGAGGGCACTGCTTATTAAAGAAGTTACAGAGCATAGAAACTTTTTCATGGGGGTTTTCTTCTCCTGCCACAGTTACACACAAGGGCACACCAATTAGATTATCATTTGATTTCTCAAAAGACACAGTTCAGGCCAGAAGGGAGTGGCATGAAATATTCAAGGTGATGAAAACCGAAGACCTACAATCATGGCTATTTTAACCAGCCTGGCTATCATTCAAAATCAAAGGAGAAAAAGAGACCTTCCTAGACTAGAAAAAGTTAAATGAGTTTGTTAACACCAAGCCAGTACTGCAAAAAAAATGTTAAATGGCTTGCTTTAAGAATGAGAACAAGACAAACAAACAAAACAAAGGAAAATAGTCTGATAATAAAATGGCACGACCTTAAATGCAAATGGCTTTAATGCTCCAACCAAAAGACATAAAGTAGCTGGATGGATAAGAAAACAAACCCAAATATATGCTGACTCCAAGAGACCCACTTTAGATAGAAAGATACACACAGACTAAAAGTAAAGGGATGGAAAAAGTATATCATGCAAATGGAAAGAGAAAAAGCTACAGTAGCAGCACTTATATTTCACAAAATAGACATTAAAATAAAGGCTATTATAAGAGACGATGTAGGGTACTACATAATGATAAAGAGAACAATCCAACAGGAGGATGTGACCATAGTAAACATTTATGTATCCAACATAGGAGCATCTAATATGTAAAGCAAATATTGATGGACATAAAAGGAAAGACTGATGGAAATACAGTCATAGTTGGGGTTTTTAACACCCCATTTTACTTCATTGGATAGACATTTCAAACAGAAAATCTACAATGAGACAGAGGTCTTAAATGACACACTAGATGAAATGAATTTAACTGATACATTTAAAGCATTTCACTGCAGAACAGCAGAATATACACACTTCTCAAGTGCACATGGAACATTTTCTAGAATAGACCATAGGCTAGGACACAAACAAGTCTCAATAAATTAAAGAAGACTGAAATCATATCAAGCATCTTCTCTTACCACAATGCTATGAAACTAGAAATCAACAAGAAGAACATTGAGAAATATCAAAAGGTGCCTTCAAACAAATGAAAATGAGAACATAGCAATCTAAAATCTGTGGGACACAGGGAAAGCAATCCTAAGAGGGGAATTTATAGCATTACAGGCCTATCTCAAGAATCAAGAAAATGCTCAAATAAACAATCTAACCTTACACTTAAAGGAACTTGAAAAGGAACAATAAACAACACCAAAGTGAGCAGAAGGAAGGAAATAATAAAGATCAGAGCAGAAATAAATGAAACAGAGTCTAAAAAATGATACAGAAGATCAATCAATCCAAGAGTTGGTTCTTTGAAAAGATAAACAACATTGACAAACCTTTAACCAGACTCATTGAGAAAAAAAAAAAGGACCCAAATAAATAAAATCAGGAATGAAGGAGGAGAAATAACAACTGACACCAAAGAAATACCAAGGAGAGTAAGAAAATATTATGAACTACTATATGCCAACAAGCTGGACAACCTGGATGAAATGGACAAATTCCTAGACACATACAACCTTCCAAAACTAAATAGGAAGAATTAGAGAATCTGGATAGACAGATTACACCTAGTGAAACTGAGCAATATTCAAAAACTCCCAACAAGAAAAAGCCCTACACCAGATGGCTAGACTACACAGGTGAATTACCAGACTATCTGAGAAGAACTAACACTTCTCCTTCTCAAACTCCTTCGAAAAATTTGAGAGGAGGGAAGGCTCCCAAGCTCATTTTACAAGGTCAGCATTATCCTAATTCCAAAACCAGATAAGGGCACTACAAGAAAAGAAAATCACAGGCCAATATCCCTAATGAACATAGGTGCTAAAATCCTCAACAAAATATTATCAAACTTGATACAACAATACATCATAAAGGTCATACACCACGATCAAGTGGGATTCATTCTGGGAATACAAGGTGGTACATTCCAAATCAATAAATGTGATTCACCACATAATCAAAATGAATGATAAAAATCACATGATCCCATCAATAGATGAAGAAAAAGTATTTGATAAAACCCAGCAGCCATTTATGATAAAAATCCTCAGCAAAGGGGCAACAGAGGGAACATGTGCCGGGGTCCATCCTCGGCGGGGTCTCAGGGTGCCCAAAGGATGCATGGCTAAGGCAAAGTGAATGAAACGAGATACCCGGTGGGTGCTGGAGGACAGCCAGGCTTTTTGGGCCCGACTGACTCACCAAGAAAAACCAATCTTTATTTTTATAGGGGAGGTTATACAACATTCAGTGCATAGTGTGATTATTAAAACAGAAATGGTTACCACAGACATAATTTCTAAAAACACAGAAGATTTTACAAACCAATCATGTGAAACAAAGAAATAGCCGAAAAGTACAGAAGGTCCCACAGATCAGCCATATTAAACAAAGGTTATTTTGACCAAGAGGGTCATTAATCAGATAGCCAATGAAGCTATATGGGCACAAACTTTCAGGTGCCAATTAGTAAGTAGGTATCTATTAAAATTCTAGGAATTGATCTAAATTAAAAGGGTGCAAGGGGTGATTTATAGATATATAGAAATCAACTATTATCCATTAAGGTTAAATTTATCCTGGTTAGGTAACTGGTTTTTTGCCTGGGTTTTTTGATTTATACATCTTGGGGGGGGCATGTTTTGTGTTCATTTCCATGTATTGAGATTATTATTTTCAACTAGAACTCCTTGCTTCTATACACTCCTGTCCAGGGTATGGGAGGGGTAGTGGCTCTAATAAATCTTAAGCTCTCAAGTGGTGACTCCCTAAGAAACATCCCTAGCAACAGCTTCCTTCAGTGTTCTGGCAGTTGGTCTGCCCATAGTTTAATTTTGTCCTTAACTTCCCAGGTGGGGGAAGCAGGCAACATTAGGGCTGCTAGGGGTCTCTATTCTGTGGTCAGCAAGTCATTTCGTGCAGAGACATCGTGCAGATTTTTTGTTATAACACACAAGTATCTAAAAACCCTACCACCTATTGCTAGCAGGGACAGGCATACAGGAAGAGATAGACAGGAGATTCGGCCATAGTCACCTCTGCTGTGCAGATGTGTCTCATCCGACCTGACTGTGTCAAAGGTCAGCTGTTGGTCGGCTCCCGACAAACATGCTAAACGTAATAGAAGCAATATATGACTAACCCACTGCCAGCATCATATTCAATGGGCAAAAACTACAAGCATTCCCCTTAAGATCAGGAATAAGACAGGGGTGTCCCCTTTCATCTCTTATTCAACATAGTACTAGAAGTCCTAGCCACAGCAATCACACAATAAGAAATAAAAGTCATCCAAGTTGGAAAGGAAGAAGTAAAACTGTCTTTGTTTGCAGATGACATGAGACTATACACAGAGAACCCCAAGCATTCCACCAAGAAGCTACTAGAATGGATAAATGAATTCTCAAAGTAGCGGGATACAAAATTAATATTTAGAAATCAGTTGCATTTTTATATGCCAATACCAAACTAACAGAAAGGGAAATCAATAAAACAATCCCATTCACAATTGCTTCAAAAAGAATAAAACACCTAGGAATAAGCCTAACCAAGGACGTAAAAGACCTGTGCTCAGAAAATTATACGACACTGAAGAAAGAAACTGAGGAAGATACAAATAAGTGGAAGCACATGCCATGTTCATAGGTAGGATGAATTAACATCATTAAAATGTCCCTACTGCCCAAAGCAATCTGTAGACTCAACACAATTCCTATCAAGATTCCAATGATGTTAGAACTGGAACTGATATTTCACAGAACTAGAACAAATATTTCAAACATTTCTATAGGACCACAAAAGGCCCCATGTAGCAACAGGGATCCTGAGAAAGAACAACAAAGTTGTAGGAATCATGCTACCCAATATCAAACTATACTATAAGGGCATAGTAATCAAAACAGCCTCGTACTGACATAAAAACAGACACATAGATCAATGGAACAGAATGGAGAGCCCAGAAATAAACCCACGCCTTTATAGTCAATTAATATTTGACAGAGGAAGAAAGCAGGTACAATGGGCTAAAAGTTTTTTCGATAAATGGTGTTGGGAAAATTGGACAGATACGTGCAGAAAAATGAAATTAGACCACCTTCTTACACCAGACTCAAGAGTAAATTCAAAATGGATCAAAGGCTTAAATGTTAAAGCCCAAACCATAAAAATCCTAAAAGAAAACATAGGCAGCAAAATGTTGGACATTGATCACATAAATATTTTATCGGATATATCTCCTCAGGCAAGGGAAAGAAAAAATAAACAAACAGAACTACAACAAACCAAAAAGGAAAGGAAATCATAAACAAAATAGAAAGACAACCCACAGAATGGGAGAACATATTCGCCAATACATCTGATAAGAGGTTAATATCCAAAATGTATAAAGTGCTTACAAAGCTCAACACCCAAAAAACAAGCAACCCCATTAAAAAATGGGCAAAGGGCCTGCATAGACACTTCTCCAAGGAGGACATACAGATGGCAAGTAGACATATTAAAAGATGATCAACGCCACTAATCTTCAGAGAAATGCAAATTAAAACCACAGTGGGATACCATCTCACACCTTTCAGAATGGCCATCGTCAATAAATCAAAAAACAACAAGTGCTGCTGAGGATGTGGAGAAAGGGGAACCACTTCTGCTCTGTTGGTGGAAATGCAGACTGGTGCAGCTACTGTGGAAAGCAGTATGGACATAACTCAAACAATTAAAAATTGATCTACCTTTGGCCCAGCAATTCCACTACTGGGAACATCCAAAGGAACCTAAAACACAAATTTGAAAGAACATAAGCACCCCTAGTTTATTGCAGCATTTTTGGCAGCAATTTACAATTGCCAAGACATGGAAGCAGTTCAAGTGTCCATCAATAGATGAGTGGCTAAAACAACCGTGGGACATTTACACAATGGATTTATACTTGGCCATAAAAAAGAAGAAAATTTTACCATTGTGACAGTGACAGTTTGGATGAGAACATTATACTAAGTGAAAGAAGCCAGCCAGAGAAAGACAAATACCATATGATTTCACTCATATGTGGAATCTAATGAACAAACTGAACTAAAAAGTAAAACAGAGACAGACTCGTAGATAGAGAGCAGGATGGCAGCTAAGGGAGGGGAGGGGATAGAGGGATTGAGCAAAAAGGAGAAAGGACTCATGGACATGGATAACAGGGTGGTGTTTGCAGTGGGTAGGGCGATATGTATAAGGAAACTAAATGGTAATGGAAATAGTACAAAAAATAAATGACAACATACACTCTGTCTTTGAGTCAAAGCCTTAAAACAAGAAAAACTGGTTAATTTTTTTAAATAGTTTAAGAAACAAAACGTACACTTGAACATTCAAGAGTATGTAATGTACCAAAATTTGAACACTAGATACTGCCAGTGCATTAACTTTTGCTGCCAGGTTCATTTGTTTTAGTGCAGACCTTTGACTAAAGCTTCTACTGTCATCTCACATTGGGGAGGCTTAATCGTCTAATACATTTGGTTCAGCTAGAGGAAAACCACTCGTGTCTTCCACAGTGACTGTTGTAATTCTAAATAGCAAAAAATTTTTATATTACATACTTATGTTCTCCTAAAAGACAACAGTGACTTCTTCTAGAACTACTTCAAATGGCCACATATTGGTTGAGTAACTACAATATTTAGTGAAGGAAAGGTCAGAAGACTATTTTAAAAATTCAAAATGAAAGTTCTGGCCAAGATGGAGGTGTAGGTAGAAACACTTCGCTTCCTTGCACACCCAAAAGGAGGATAAAAACCAATCTAAAATCAATAAACAACCAGAATTGCCAGAAAAATCAACCTACATGGAACTCCAACAACCACGGAATTAAAGAAACAGTTAAACAAAACAACCAGACCACTAAAGAAGCAGATGGGTGGGGCTAGCTGCTGCAAGGCCGCAGGCTCCATGGGTGTGTCTGACTTAAGGGGAAACAGACTCAGAGCTAGCTATGGACTAATGTCATTGCCACAGTGAGAGAAATTCCGAGCTCACACAAGGGTTCATTGGAAAGTGGGCTAGAGCCAAGGAGAGCTGAATTGTCCCCTCTCTGGCCCCTCCCCTCCCCCACAGGCAGCCCTGCAGTGCAGTAAGGAGGGTTGCCTTGCCCAGGTGAATACTGAAGGCCCTGCCCCCTTATCAGCTGCCCCAAACAAATAGGGCCAAAATGAAATAGAGCAAAACTTCAGAAAGGGAGCTAAGTGATGAGGAGATAGCTAACCTGTCTGATGAATTGAAAGCCCTGGTAATCAAAACACTCACAGATCTGATTGAGCTTGGTCGAAAAATGGAAGAACAAATGAAAGATAAAGCAAAATGAAATAAAGCAAAATATTCAGGGAACTAACAGTGACAGGAAGGAAACCAGGACTCAAATCGCCCATCTGGAACAAAAGGAAGAAATAAACAGCCAACCAGAACAGAATGAAGGAACAAGAATTCAAAAAATGAAGAGAGACTTTTGAACCTCTGGGACAACTTGAAATGTTCCAATGTCCAAATTGTAGGGGTGCCAGAAGGAGAAGAGCAACAGCAAGAAATTGAAAACTTATTTAAACAAATAATGAAGGAAAACTTCCCCAATCTGGTGAAGAAAATAGACTTCTAGAAAGTCCAGGAAGCCCAGAGTCCCAAAGAAGTTGGACTCAAGGAGGAACACACCAAGACACATCATCATTACAATACACAAGATTAAAGATAAGAAGAGAATCTTAAAAGCAGCAAGAGAAAAGGAGACAGTTACCTACAAAGGAGTGCCTGTTAGGTGATTTCTGAAAAGAAACCTTGCAGGTAAGGGGCTGGAAAGAAGTATTCAAAGTCATGAAAGACAAGGATCTACATCCAAGATTACTCTATGCAACAGAGCTCTCATTTAGAATGGGAGGGCAGATAAAGTGCTTCCCAGATAAGGTCAAGTTAAAGGAGTTCATCATCACCAAGCCCTTATATGAAATGTTAAAAGGACTTATTTAAGAGAAGAAGATGAAAAACTATGAACAGTAAAATGACAACAAACACAACTATCAACAAATGAACAAAGAAAAAAAAAAGAAAACAAACTAAGCAAACAACTAGAACAGGAACAGAATCGAGAAATGGAGATCACATGGAGGGTTTTCAGTGGGGAGGGGGAAGAGAGGAATAGGGGGGGAAGGTACAAGGAAAAAGAAGCATAATTGGTAGGAATTAAATGGACAGGGAGAGGTCGAAAATGGTATATGAAACAGAGGACTCAAAGAACTTATATGTACAACCCATGGACATGAACTAAGGGAGTGGGGAATGCTGGAGGGCTGAGGGTGCAGGGTGGAGGGGGAACAAAGGGGGAAAATTGGGGAAACCGTAATAGCATAATCAATAAAATATACTTTAAAAATTCAAAATGTAGGACATGAAGCATGCTAATTTATTGCACTGAATTTTTACTTTCAATAATTTAACAGGATTTTAGAGACGTGTAAGGGCTAATACATATCTTCAGTCTGCCATCTTGTTTGACTTCTTTCCAAAAACACATAGGTACCTTGTAATGCAAGTAAACAGTCAAAAACAGAATTATCAGTATGATTCTGGTGCAAGTCTAGGCTCTGCCACTCATTGAATGGGGTGATCCTGGACAAGTCACATTTTCTTCAGGTGTAACATAGGGTAAAGAACTAACAGTCCTCAGATGGCTGTAAGGAATCATCCAAGTAATGTATATAAAATATATAAAATATTTACCCTAGTGCTGGTATGTGGTAAGCCCTCAATAAATGGTAGTTTTTATCTTTATTATTTATCACTGAGAGTAACAAAAACATATACTTATCAGTATATGATTATAAATTACTGGATATTAAAAAACCCCTAGTATAATAATGCTTAGGTATACTATTACTTTTGTCATAATGGCATGAACTTCAAAAGCAGTTGTGATTCTTGTGGGAAAGGGTTCTTTGCCCACTCCTGTGGTTGTGTTTTAGTTTTTTCAGAACTGAGGGAGAAGGGTGGTAGGCAGGGATATCAATAACTAGGTACAGTTAATAACGTCACAATGGAAATGATGGATAACTCAGTGAATGGAGTTGGAACAAATGGCTACCTCATGTCTTAGAAAAATATTCAACTGAATACCTAACTATCTCCTTAAACCAAATTAAACTTTAGGTAAATGAAAAGATTTGAATGTGTGGTTTTTGATGGTGTCATATGACTACACTGAAGTATCAAAGAAGGTACCTTCAGTTCCTTCATATCAGTTTTATTGCTGCTGTGGTTTGGGAATGTGACCATGAAACACTGCTTTTTGTTTAAGCCAAATATCCTTGGATTTGTATCACTTAAAACTGGAAAAACCATGTTTGTTATATATTAAATGCTTAAATGTATTTAGGTATACTTTTATTCTTTACTATATTCCCACCGATTTACTGTTGCTTCTTTTCTGGAGCTGAACTGTTTTAATTTCTTTCCATTATAATATCTTTTTGGGCTAAGTCCCCATTACACTTGACACAGACTATTAGTTAAATTGACCTAGAGAAACACTGATGGGGTGATGGGAGATTATCCTGGTCTGCACATACAGGTATTCTAGTTTTTGTAAAGGTATCCCCTCCACAACCTTGCCATCTCTAATCTTATATTAATAAACCACAATGAGATACCACTTCACACTGGTAAGAATGGCTATCACAAAGAAATCAAGAAACAACAAATGCTGGAAAGGATGTGGAGAAAGGGAACCATAGGGCAATGTTGGTGGGAATGCAGACTGGTGCAGCCACTGTGGAAAACAGTATGGAATTTCCTCAGAAAACTAAAAGGAGAACTACCTTTTGACCCAGCAATTCCATGGCTGGGATTATACCCTAAGAATCCTGAAACACCAATCCAAAAGAACCTGTGCACCCCAGTGTTCATAGCAGCACGATTCACAATAGCCAAGTGCTGTAAGCAATCTAAGTGCCCATCAGTAAATGAAAGGATCAAAAAACATTTACACAATGAAATACTACACAGCAGAAAGAAAGAAGGAGCTCCTACTCTTTGCAAGAGTGTGGATGGAACTGGAGAGCATTATGCTAACTGAAATAAACCAGGTGGTGAGGGACAAATACCATATGATATTACCTGTAAGTGGAACCTAATCAACAGAACAAACAAGCAAGCAAAATATAACCACAGACATTGAAATTAAGAACAAACACCCAGTAACTAGAGGGGAGGTGGGAGGGGCTAATGAGGGGAAAAGGGGAAGGGTAAAAAAAAGAAGAAAAGAAAATAAGTTAAATTGGGATTATTAATCAGCCTTTTATATATTGGTTATTAAGAATCAGGCTCACTTACAGCCTTACTTGAGTAAGCTGAAAATACTAGAATTTCTAGATTTAAAACTGAAGACTAAACCAAGCTTTTAAAGTCTTTTTAGCTGGAACAAAAGGAATATGTGCAGTGAAGTGTGAGGTTCTCCTCAGACATTAGGATGTCATACTGTGATTCGTAAGGAGGGGGGTGTGAGAATGAGCTGTAATGCTAGGGATAAATTCAAGGCCAGGTGAAAAGAACACTTAGAAGGAATGAAGTAGGCAAATTAATCAAGACAGTATTTTATAATGGTTATGTGCACAGACTTTAGGCTGGGACTGCCTGAGTCTGAATCCTTTCCCTGCAGCTAACTTGTACATGACCTTGAGCAAATTATTTATTTTATTCATTCATTCATTCATTCATTCAATTTATTTTTTAGACTTATTGGAGACTTAATCCCCCCTTTTTATAGATTATTTATTTATTTATTTTTAGAGAGGGAAGGGAGGGAGATAGAGAGAGAGAGAGAGAAAAACATCAATGTTTCTTGTTACTGGGGGTCATGGCCTGCAACTCAGGCATGTACCCTGACTGCAAATCAAACCTGCGACACTTTGGTTCGCAGCCCACGCTCAATCCACTGAGCTACACCAGCCAGGGCTATTTTATTTATTTTTTTATCCACATACAAAATGTTCTTTATTTGATAAAAAATAGGCATTATAAGAGATTAATATATATAGTGGAATTTAGAGACAGATGTTACAATAGCTATGATTAATATATTTAAGAAATTAAATAACAAAGTGAAAAGGTTCAGCAGTGAACTCAAAGCTACTGAAAGGATCAAATAAGAATTCTAAAAATGAAAACTACAACAATGGAATTAATAGCCCAATATATGGATTTAACCATACGTTAAACCCTGTAAAGGCAATCAGTAAACATGGAGAGAGTCTAGAAAAAAATGTACTTTATGTAGTCCATGAAAAATTTAGTCTAGAAAACGAATGAACTTCAAGGAAACATTAAAAATATGGACTATTTACCAAAATAACTATATGCTAGAGTATAAAGCAAATCTTAACAAATTTCAAAAGACAATATTTTTTAAGGATATCTCTTTTGATCTTTGTTTAACTAAAGCATGAAAGAGCAACTA
The DNA here is from genome assembly GCF_004126475.2 of Phyllostomus discolor. Lineage (NCBI taxonomy): Eukaryota > Metazoa > Chordata > Mammalia > Chiroptera > Phyllostomidae > Phyllostomus > Phyllostomus discolor. Next base: position 105,073,191 of record NC_040903.2, on the reverse strand, counting down.
AATTATACTTAGGAAATCTCCAAATAGTTGGAAGTTAAAAATATCAATATTAAAATACAAAATGTTTGACTGGATAAATATGAAAGTGTAACATATTAATTTTAGGATGCCTCTAAATGCAATTTCTAAAGAAATGTATATCTTTAATATACATGGTAGAAAAAAAAACAGGTAAAAAATTATCTAAACACCTTGCATAAGTAAATAGAAAAGGAGCAACATACTGAACTCAAAAAAAGTAGAAGGTACCAAATAGGAAGAGCAAAAATTGATAAAATAGCAAGTTATTTTAATTACTCTATGTTTCAGTTTACTTATCTATAACATGGGGATGATAATAGTATCTGCCTTACAGTGTTGTTGTAAGGACTAAATTAGTCATTTAAAGCACATATAATAGTGCCTGGTACATGGAAATTGGAAGGTAAATTACTACATTATAATGGTAGAAAATGTTAAGGCATGAAGAACTTAGACTGAATCTATTTGCAAAGTCTTCAATGGATGTCCTGAACAGGTAAGACTTTAAGTAAGCTAGTTCAGTATTAATCAATATTGGTAGTTATTACCCTTTTTTTCTGTAGCTAACCTGTCATCTACATTTGAACTATAATTCTGAAAAGGGAGTGGGAAGAGGCAATATTTAGGTGTGTTTGAAGAGAATCTTTAAATTATTCACTTGAGTAGTTTTAATTCTTCACAAAGTTTCCTGCTTTCTACAGTAAATTGTGGTAGGTACTATGTGCCATACAAAGATGATAAAAAAGGTCTCCACTTTCCAGGAGATTTGAAACTAATAGCATTTAAAAAGACATGGGCTGGTCTTCACTGAAGGTCACATTGAACTGCAAGCTGCTTCAGGTCATTTTTAGGAGTCAGCAATGTGGCAGAAGACAAGAAGACCAAATCTAGAATTATGACTGTCCCTTTTGACAGCTGTTTTCCCAACCACTACCAGACAAGGAACTGCTAGCAGGACTACCTGGACTTCTGCTGTTGCAAGAAGACAATGACCATTAAAGGGGATGATGTTTCCATGTGCAAATGGTCCACATCCCAGGTGTGCGCCTGAGATGACTGCCATGCAGAAGGCCCACTGAGATGACTGCCATGCAGAAGGAAAGAATTCAACTGGCTCCACCCCACTTCTCCTCTGTTCTCCATTCTTCTCCCAGGATGGTGAAGGAGGATCTAGGCACATCACACCCTGGCATCCTGAATCATGACTTAACTAATAATAAATATTCATTGGAAAACTATAAAAAAATACATAGGCATAAATGAAGGGCTCATAATACTTACAGAAGTGCAAGAACTCATGTATGGAGTGGGAATGAGAACAAACTTGAACTTTTTCATACAGGAGACAGAATTTGAGCATTTTTAGTTGATAGTTGAAGTATGTAGCACATTTTAAAGATAATTTTCTATGCACTTGGAATAGAATAAAGAAGTTAGGAAATAAAGGGTTTGGAAACTGCAGGGGAAATTCTGGAATTTTAAACAGTTCAGTTTGATAAAAGAAATGAGTAAGAGATGATGAAAGATCTGTCTACAAAGGTAGGATGCAGCAAGGTTGAGGAAGTTGGGTTTCATTTTTGAACACAGATACTGGATCATGTATAAGATTTGAGTAAGATGGATTATTACTGGGAAGGTTACTGCAATTATGGGTGACAGGTATATTCAAACATCATCCACAGTTCTGAATGTATAATTAAAATGTATTTTTTCATTTATAAACTATGAGGAACCTTTAATAAAACATATGTACAAAAAATAATTCATATTTGAAAATGCTCATCAGACAGCTTCATGCCTTTTCAATGGAAGGGAAATCAGAAGGTAACCTCAATAGCTCTTCTACTTCTTCTTGCAAAGCCTCTGCTTTTTCATGCAACAGCATCTACAATAAAAGCATTAAGACATGAGACTAAAATATGCATTGCTGGAGAAATGCTAACATTTTTTACCACCGGAATCCTTACACATCAGCAATCTAGACATTAAAAATAATAATGAGATTGAAAAACAGCCACTTAGGAAAAAGTGATCATAGTAAATGAAACTGAAGCATATAGTTAAAGTCATTTTAGCTGATTGCTACATTTGGTATACCAAAAAAGGAACTCTAATACTCTCAAGGATTTGTTTTAATTGAAGACTCAACCACTTAAAATTAGCTTTTAATCTATAAAATAAAAGACAATTTTTCAAAAATTTAATTAGAACTTGAAAATATTATCCTTCATATATGTATTTTATTATTCCTTAAACTTTAGTATGCTATCTTTTGAAAACCTACCACTTTTTCAAAGACAATTTTTATTCAAGTTCCTAAAACTAACATGGTTAATTTCAAAAGAAATGTAATGAGCAAACAAAATATTTCTAAACATGGCACATAGTAGATATAAATGAATATTTACCAAATAATGACTTTTCCTCTTTCTTTTAGAAACCAGAAATAAAATGTTGGTAGTTATTACAGTTGGGTTTTGTGTATATTGGGGTAAAGTATTTGTACTACTTTTGTTACAAAATTATATAATAAAAAGTTCAGCAAAATCATATTAAGGGAAAAAAAAATCATATGACACAAAGTGAAAGGGAAAAATCTACTCTACCTATTTGGTATAAAGCATAGAATTACATATAATGCTTATAATCTATATAATCTATATTATGATATAGATTATATATATTATATATAGAGAGAAATAGAATAAAATGTACTCAGGTAAGTTTTCCAGCAGCTGAGGTAATGGTGACCATATGAAACAAATCTCCCAACATGTCCTCTAAAAACTATACAGATCAACAAGGAACACACAAAACTTGTGTCAGCAATACTTGAATGAAAAGAACACCATCAACTTCAAATTACTCATAGTTAAAAAAAATCCACCAATTTCCAACAAAGTCATTTCTTAAGTTCTCATTCCAAAGTGTTTGCAGAGATCAAAGTGGGTTTGAGGAAAAAACAAAACAAAACACATGAAACAAGAAAGAGGAAAAACAGAGGGTCTCAGATTAAACAAAATCATCTCCAGATAGAGAAAGGTTACCCTAAGTACAAAAATATTGTGAAAAGAATCTTAGTAAAATGGATAGAATAAAATGTTCCCCAAAATTAACTCTACTGAATCAAGCCCTGCCAGAACCATGGCAGTTATCAATAGGTAATTATAGAACAATGGTCCGGGAACTAGCCTGATTTCTTTAAAGTTTGTTTTTCAGATCTAAAGCTAAGCCAGGAATCACAGAGACAAACTCAACACTTGGTTAGGAAAGTCCCTTTCTGCATCCCATAATAAGTGTTACACAATCCCAGAATGCTTCTCTTTGCTGACGTATACCTAGACATCAATGTTTTGAAACAGGAAAAGTCTGCTAACTTACTTCCATAACCCCAGCAACTTCTGTGTTCCCAAGCTATAAAAACCCATAAGACCCACATTTGGGGTGTATAACTTGGGAACTTATCTCGGTTCTCTCACCTGCTGAAGAACCTCAATAAATCTGCCTTTGTTTTCATCAGTGTCCTTGGTCTAAATTCTTTTGTAGCTGGAGATAAGAACCCAGACTTGTTTTGACATTAGTAGATTAAAGCATTGTTTATAAGAAAGGATTTAAAGTATGTGAAACTCTAGAAGGCAGTCTTGGAAAGGCAATACCTCTAGGGGAAAGAAGGAGTGAAAAGGAGAGGTATCCTTTGGAAGCTGGGCAGCGAGGGGAAAAAAGAGGGCAAAATTTAGGAACCTGCAGGAAAATTACAGAAATTTAAAAAATCAAAGAACACCACTCTTCCTTGCATTCCTCTCCCACCACAAGCCACCCATTAATGAAACTACACTGACAGAAGAGAGATTGTTGAATAGGATTCTCATTAATCACTCTCAATGGCCATCTCAGTCTAAGAGATGCAGAGGATAAGCAGCTCTCATTATACAAGACTACCCTATAAAAAAAAATAGAGAAAATGACAATCCAAGCACTTTAGCTCATAAATATTTCCTTCCTTGAAAGCAAACCATGATACTGAAAAACTGTAACACAATATTCCAAAGAGAATTATGTAGTCTCAAGTAAACACTTGGAGACATGAGGGAAAAACACATCCTGAATAAGAAAGTCCAAAACTAAGAAGGGAAGTGAACCAAAAACAGAAAAAAGTGAAATAAGAGTTGAAGCTCAGGAAAATAATAGAAGAAAAAGGCAAATTATATCAGAAATAAAAACTAAATAATGAGGTATCCAAGGAAGAACAGATTTGAATAAAAACCTAATTAGGGTCATTGGGGGGAAAAAGCAGGAAAACAATCAAGATAATGAACATGAGATGAAGAAAGAAGTAAAGAATCAGAGAAATTGAAGGGGAAATGGGCAAAGAAGATCTAACATATATATAATTGGAGTTCCTAAAAAAAAAAGAAAAATAAAACCTTGGCCAGGTAGCTCAGTTAGTTAGTGTCGTCCTGATATGTCAAGGTTGCAAGTTCAATTCTCAATCAGGGCACATACAAGAATCAACCAATGAATGCATAAGTAAATGGAACAACAAATCAATTTCTTGCTTTCTCTGCCCTGCTTCCTCTCTCTCTGAAATCAACAAATAAATTAAATTTTTTTTTAAATCAAGCAATGGATCAGAGCTAATATTTAAAACTACAACCTAAGGAAGCTTCCATAAATAAAAGAAAATAAAGATATACCCTAGTGAAACTATTTGAATTTATAGCTAAAGAAAATAGGTTCATGTTTCATATATTCAACAACAACAAAAAAACCCACTCATAAGCACTGGTGTGAGCAAATAAAATGGAATACAAACAGACTCTGTATTTCAAATGAGTAACATGACTGCCTATTTTAAAATGTAACACTTAGGCACATTATTTCAATTATATATTCTCTTATATATAAAGACAAAAAGGCTGTAAATAGATACTGAATTCCAGTTAGTAAATTTTTTTCCTCAGTAGCATGCTTTAACAATTCTGTAATTATTTTCAGGTATTCTAGGATTCAGCAAAATAGGTAAGTATATTAATGAAAACAGGAGTCAGGTTTTTCACTGTTGGAGAAAGAAACTAAAAACACGAGAAGGGGGAAGGCTACAGTGAGTGTGGTAGATTAAAAATGGTTGGAAATTCTCTGACACCTCTACTGAGAGATTGAATTTAATTCTCCTGTTCAATGTGTGCTGGCCTTGGTGATTTATTTGTAACTAATAAAATGCAGTGGACATAATGCTGCATGATTTCCACAACTCTGCCAAAAAGAAGCTTTGCAAGTTTCTGTCTTGGTTTCTTGGAATGAGACCATTCCAAGGCCTCTTGAATGCTCCCTTCTCAAAGCCCAGGAACCATGCTGTAAGAAACTCAAGCTATGTGGAAATTAAAAATAGATGAATAAGAAACTCATAAGGTTTTAAAGGACATTATACCAGATTTAATAAAAAGTGACAGAGATAATAAAATAAAAACCTCTGAACCCTTGAACTTCTACAGAGAGGAAGGAGACTGAGAAAGCTACCTAGCTGCAGACATGGGAAATTGCTTATAAAAAGGAAAGAATGATTCAGATGAGGGAATCCAAAACTAGGAAGACTCATTCTCAGGGAGCAGAACTGGGTCCTAATCAAGAATCTAGCCACATACGCTTGGCTGTATATCAGATGTACCACTCATTTTCCCTCTTTTTGAATAGGAATGTGGTTATCTTATCTCTGTTTCACCATTGTAGGTGGTCTATCACTTAGACTAGATTTAGAAGGAATATGGGACATTGAGGTCCAACCTGAGTCTGATTCCATAAAGGAATAAATCTTTTAGGGATGAACCTATTTTATATGTGGGAGAAATGTAAATAATTTGTGACCAGAGGCCAAACATTAAAGATGAATGAGAATTACTTGACATTCCCCTCATGGAGAGATGAGGGTCTAATTCCCCTTCCTTTTAATCTGAGTTGATCTTAATGACCTTCTAGTAACCAGTCATATACAGGAGACCACATAACTTCTGAAATTAGTTCAGAAGGTTTCTTGTCTTTTCTGCCTTGATTTCTCAAAATGTTTACTCTGTGGACATTTCCTCTCAAAACGTAGTTGTGCCCTGGGTGGTGTGGTTCTGTGGATTGAGTGCCAGACTGTGTTCTGAAAGGCTGCTGATTTGATTCTCAGTCAGGGCACATGCCTGTGTTGTGGGCCAGGTCCCCAGATGGGGGCATGTTGAGAGGCTACCACTCAATGTTTCTCTCGCACATTGGTATTTCTCTCCCTCTTTTTCTCCCTCCTTTCCTCCATCTCTAAAAATAAATAAAATCCTTAAAAAAAGAAAAGAAAACCTGGTTGCCATGCAATCAGAGACCCAAGCCCCATGGGGAAAGCTCCAGCTGAAAGCCTCAGATAATGGTACTTTTCAAGTGCCAGCCAAGTGAGTGACCCATCTGGAATATCCAATCCAGTCAAGCCTTTAGATGACTACAGTTCCACTTGAAATTTGACTGTAACTGTATGAGAGTCCAGGAAAAATATCTGGCTGAACTCTTCCAGAATTCCTAATTCACAAAAATGAATAAAATGAAATAGCTGTTTTAAGTCGCAAAGGCAGAAAACACTTCCTTAATCAAATGATAGTATTATCAGTAATGAAACCAACTGACACCCTCTGGCTCCTGGCACAGTGTTCCAAGAAGGACACACATCATTTCTGTAGTATTACCACAAAAAACTGCATGCACTCAGTATAATCCTAACTGGTTTCCCATTTTTATTCTTGTGCCCGTTTGCACCTCTGACCCACTCCGTTATTCAAAATCCTGCATGAAATATCCATTTTTTCCTCTTTCAAGCTGTCAGGAAAGCAAAAAGCACATATCTCAGTGCATAAGGTAGAAGCAATGTATTGAGAATGACACAGAAGTATGGGTCCCTGGATACAACACCAATTCCCCATATAAACTATGAATTGCTTATGCTTGAACTTGTCTAATAACCTTTTAAATTTAAAGTCACTTCTTTTGTCCATTGTTACTACAGCTCTATTTGTATTCTTTTTTTAAGATTTTAAAAAATTATTTTATTGTTGTTTAATTACAGTTGTCTGCATTTTATTTATTTATTTTTTAGAGCAGATAAGGGAGGGAGAAAGAGAGGAAGAAAACCATCAATGTGTGGTTGCCTCTCCCATGCCCCCTACTGGGGACCTGTACTGAAACCCAGGCATGTGCCCTGACTGGGAATCAAACCAGTGACCTTTTGGTTTGCAGGCCAGCACTCAATCCACTGAGCCACACCAGCCAAGGCTGTATTCTTAATAATATATAGTCTAACTCTGCAGTCCTGGCTCTACAACTTACTTATCTGTGTTTCCTTGGGTAAATCACTTAATTTCTTTAAAAGAAATTATTCGTTCATTCATTCAAACATATATTAAATACCTACTCTAGGCTGAGTACTGTGCTAGCTGCTATTGCAATGAAAATTACTATGACTTCATCAATATGAACACTATACACTCCTAATCTAATAGAAGAAGGTCAGTTTTAGTGTCATCATATTGAAGATAATAGTGACAGCACTTTTATAAATATCAATGAAGATAATATAAACAATGTGAGCACTATTCAAAAAAGTTAGATGGAAACATTTTTTAGCTCATTCTAACCTGTATATAACAATAATGTAGCAATTTCAGGCTACCAGAAATGGAAGTACAGTTGAAATCAAGGAGGAAATAATCCCACACTGCTGTGTAGTGGCTTCACCCACATTGAGCAGGAGAGTAATGATACACAGGACTGCATCTAGCAAAGGGTAGATGCAGTTTTTTAAAAAGCTAAGCAATTTCAGGCCACCAGAATAGAAGTACAGTTGAAATCAAGAAGGAAATAATCCCAAACTGCTGTGTAGTGGCTTTACCCACATTGAGCAGGAGAGTAATGACACACAGGACTGCATCTAGCAAAGGGTAACTAGGACAGTGATAGATTATTTAAAACAGATGAAACAAACAGAAAAGAGAAACCCTTGTTGATAGTGAGAACTGTTTTTAAATATGTGAAAAACTACCACATGAATGAAGGAATAGAATAGTTTCAGAGGGTAGCATTACAACACAATGGTCAACATTATAAGAAGGCAAAATTGAGCCTTGTTATAATGGGATCCTCTTTGTGATACTGAAAGTGTCCAAAAACAGAACTATGTAATTTTTGAGGTTGTAAGCTCCTTGTCAAAAATGGGAAAACCAGATGTTGAGGATGCTGAGGAAAGGACTTCTGTGAAAGGTTGTAAGGAGGCAGAATTCAATGAGTTCTACACTTCCCTGTACTTCAGTGAGCTCTTGAAATTGTGTTTTTTAGGAGGTCCTTTTTCTCTTTATAGCAAGCCTTTTATCATAACAAATATACTATTTTTATCCATATATTATGAGTTTACACTTTTGGGTCTATTTGTTTTCATGTCTAAGGCATAAGGAGATAATAGCATAAAATATCATAAAGATTAAAAAATAGTTTGCTTACCTTTGCTGATGAAACAATTTGCTTGGCCTGGTGTCTTGATAAGTGATCAATTGTCCTTATTAGCACTTCAGGATCTGCATTAGCTAAGTGTGTTAGACTTTTATAACCTGCGTTGTATAACTGTTTTGCTCGACCCTGAAAAGTATTACAAAAATCAGTAGGATCAGAATTTGGGATTTGGAAAAAATAACTAAATGTCTTATTAAAAGGAAAAACTTCACATGCAAGAGATAGGAATACACTAAGATAATAAAGTAAACATGAAGAGATAACACATCAGAATCCTGAAAATACATTTTAAAAGATGTATTTGATTTCAGAAATTTATATGGAACCATAAACAACCCAGAATAGCTGCAGCAATTTTGAGAAAGAAGAACAGAACAAAGCAGGAGGGATTACAATACCTGATATCAAACTGTATTACAAGGTCACTGTAATCAAAACAGCCTGGTTCTGGAATAAAAACAGGCACATAGACCAATGGAACAGAACAGAGAGCCCAGGAATAAAGCCAAGTCTCTATGGTCAAGTAATATTTGACAAAGGGGGAAGAAGCATAAAATGGAGTAAAAATAGCCTCTTCAACAAATGGTGTTGGGAGATCTGGACAGCTACATGCAAAAAAATGAAACTCAATCACCAACTTACACCATACACAAAAATAAATTCAAGGTGGATAAAAGACTTAAATATAAGTTGCACCACCACAAAAGTCCTAGAGGAAAACATTGGCAGGAAAATCTCAGACATTCCACGCATATCTTCAGTGATATGTCCCCTAAAGCAAGGGACATAAAGGAGAGAATAAACAAGTTGGACCTCATCAAATTAAAAAGCTTCTGCATGGCTAAAGAAAACAGCATTAAAATAAAAAGAGAACCAACTATATGGGAAAACATATTTGCCAATGACACCTTGGACAAGGGCTTGATCTCCAAAATATATAAAGAACTCACATGACTCCACTCCAGGAAGACAAGGAACCCAAGTAAAAAATGGGCAAAAGACTTGAAATAGACACTTCTCCAAGGAAGACACAGAGAGGGCCCAGAGACCTATGAAAAGATGCTCAGCATCACTAGCCATCAGAGATGCAAATTAAAACCACAATGAGATACCCCCTCACACCCATCAAAATGGCTATCATAACCAAATCAACAAAGAAGTGTTGGAGAGGATGCAGGGAAAAGAGAATCCTAGTGCACTGTTGGTGGGAATGCAGACTGTTGCAGCAACTGTGGCAAACAGTATGGAATTTTCTCAGAAAACTAAAAATGGAACTGCCTTTTGACCCAGCAATTGCACTGCTGGGATTATACCCTAATAGCTCTGAAACACCAATCCAAAAGAATCTACGCACTCCAATGTTCACAGCAGCACAATTTATAATAGCCAAGTGCTGGAAGCAACTTACGTAAGTGCCCATCAGTAAATGAGTGAATCAAAAACCTAGAGTACATTTACACAATGGAATTCTATGAAGCAGAAAGAAAGAAGGAGCTCCTACCCTTTGGGACAGCATGGAACTGGAGAGCATTATGCTAAGTGAAATAAGCCAGGCGGTGAGGGACAAATACCATATGATTTTACCTTTAACTGGAACAGGATCAACAAAAGCAAAAAGCAAGCAAAATATAACCAGAAACATTGAAATTAAGCACAATCTAACAATAGCTAAAGGGGAGGGGGTAGGAGACAGTGAGGAGAAGGGTTTTCAGGAAGCACTATAAAGGACACATAGATAAAATGAAGGGGGAGGAGGGAAACAGGGGAGTAAGGTGGGTTTGGCTGGGGTCGGGTGGGAGTGGTGAGAAGAAAATGCAGACAACTGTAACTGAACAACAATAAAGTCATTAAAAATTTTTTCTAAAAAAAAAAGATGTATTTGAGTGGTTCCAATATGATTGAAAGATAGCCTCTGCACAGCTTACATCAACTGATGTGTGTTGCAATCAGCAATGAGAAATCTATTATGGCACTTAGGCTAGGGGCATTATTTCAGATCCCAGTGAAAATGTTCTAGTCTAATATCCTTAAAATGTTCTTACTATCTACTCAGGGGACTATAGGCATGTGGTGTGGTGGTGGTGGTGTGTGTGTGTGGGTGTGTGTGTATGTGTGTGTTCCCAAGCAGAAGGGCTTCTCTAATTCAAGAAATGAGTAACAGAGAATAAATTTAAATTAAGGGCTGGTCAAAAGAGAAAGCTGAAAAACCAGCTGAGAATTCGTTCTTCTAAGCCTCTTACAAAATGTAAGTTAGCCTTGTTACCACCTAATACCGGTACCTTAAACAAGCACAAAGTCTAAACAACAGAAGGTAATTCTTTACTGAAGTGGAGGAAGGAAGAGATGTTAAGGATGAGTGGAGCACACATATACTGAGGGAGCATGACCTTTCCCTACTGTTATTTGTTTTCACATTTGTGCTTCCAGATTAACAGGGATTTCTAGGAGGCCATGGTGGCAAATGATTGAAAAAAAAGAAGATTGCCATAAGGCTGTTGTTGTCAGTTACCCTGTGATAAAACTTCACGTTAGTTGAAAACATCTCAACTGGAAAACTACTGACCTCTAAAACTCCAGTCACTTCCATGAGCGGGACTAGTTCTGCCCTTACACAGTAAGTCAACTTCTTGGTAAGTTCTACCAGAAGGGCTCTATAAACCCAAAACTCCTCAAGTTCCTGCAGAACGCAAAGAAATATACAGAATTTAAGTCTGGCAAGTTATTTCAAAGTTTAGTTTGCATGGTAGGGGGCTCAGAGAGGATGTTCCCTTATGTAACTTTTAGAACTTGGGTTAAGCCAGAGGTAAACAATAATTCCAAATAAAATTATTATTAGGACACATGGCAGGGACTATGATGAATATGATAAAGTGGCTTTGGGATAAGTAAAAAATTGAAATATAAGTCAGTAGAAGAGTTCTATTCATTTTTATTAAAATACCAGCAAGTGGATGCATAGTTTTTCTTTCCCAAATGACTGAAAACAATTCTTACTTCTGGGAATTCATCCTGAAGAGAACATATTAAATATAGAAGGATTCCAATGCAAGATGATGCTCAGTGTAAAAATACTTAATACAATAAAAATATTGGAAGCCATGAGTCAATAATTATTGAAGCTGGATGGGTAAATGAGTATTTATTATATTATTTGTCTTTAGCTTATTTTTTAAGTCACTTTTTAAGCTTTCAGTATTATTGTTAGAGTATGTGATGCTTGGAACAGAACTGGTTAGCCATTTTGTGACTACTAAGAAAGGAGCCAATGCACTAAAGATGGGAGAGTGAAACAAAGAAAAGGTAACCTTGCATAAAACTATGAATCGATCACCCCTGGAACTGCCTTAGTTCTTGCTTTCCTGTTACCTAAGATCACCTTTTTTCCTATTGTTTAATTTTTGATGGGGTTTTTTCAGTTACTTGTAGTTAAAAGCATTTTAATTAATATAATTGGTGTCCTAGTTTTTACAACTCACATAACTATTTAAGAGAAAAAACCCTTTAGAATATTGAAAACACATTCATGAGTATGTAAGTTGTCAGGCAAATTTTTCTAGGATCAACCATCCAATAATAGTAGTTGCTTTTTCAAGTTCAACATATTCTTTTAGATGGACAATTCTACAAAGCTGAAGTCCTTATAGTCCTAATTAAAACAAAGGGATAGAATATTAGGGAAAGCATCTTTAAATATAAAGAACAACATAGAAAATTTAAAATATATTTTAAAGACTTAAAGGCTAGCTTCTTGTTAGTCATAGCTAGCATGGGATTAGGGAATGTAAGCTAATGTTAAAAACAGCATCTGTAGAAGATATTTAGAAAGATAAATTTGCTAAAATAAGTATCATCCAATGCAAAATTAAGTATTTTGGATTATTTACTCATTAGTATTTATAATGGAGTTAATTGCCATATACATACACAGAATATGGAGATTTAAGATAGGGAAAATGAAGCAGATTTTAAGTTTAAAAATATGAGTCATGGGGGAAAAGTTTTTTTAAAAAATCAAGTATAAAAACAAATGTGAAAAAGATATTATGCTATCCAATAATAAGAAACTTAAATACAGCAAAATTGGCTTATATTATAAATTTGTCAAAAAGTTATCTGAGTAGAAAAGTCTGGTAAGCTTTCTTGTGTTATTTAAGGAATTCTGAAAGCTTCTTTTAGTAAAGTCTGAAACAAATCCATCCCAAATGCATATGGCTAAAACAAAGTTTTCTCCTTTGAGTTACTTTATAAAATGAACATTTGTTGTAGAAACCTAAGGTAGCTGCCTGACTCTGGAAGCAAAAATGATAAGTTACTGAGGCAATTGAAAAACACAGAACTAAGTGAATAACAGTAGCTGTTGGATATTCATAACATACTAATCAAACATTCACATGGGTATCTCTCATGAGAAGAACATTTACAAAGAATGTACATCAGTGGAGAAATGTCATTTTAATAGTTGATTCCAAATACTTGAAACTATTAGTGGTGGTTTTGAGTATAGGGATAACTAGGTGTTTTTTACTTATTCATTACATACTTTAGTTGATTTTGTCATTTTTGTATCTTTACCTTAGTATGTATATAGTATTTTTATAAATGGATAAAACCAAAAATATATTTTATTTATTTATTTCCAGAGAGGGAAGGGAGGTAGAAAGAGAGAGAGAGAGACATCAATGTGCGGCTGTTGGGGGTCATGGCCTGCAACCCAGGCATGTACCCTGACTGGGAATCGAACCTGTGACACTTTGGTTCGCAGCCCGCGCTCAATCCACTGAACTATGCCAGCCAGGGCTAAAAATATATTTTAAATAAATCCTGAGTGCTTTGTAATAACAGAATAAGTCAACAATGAGAAAATACTAACTGGTTTATGAATTTAATAACAGTTAAAATAAGAAGATGCACAGAGCATCTATCATCTATTTAATGGAATTACCTCACAGAAATGTAACACACAAGATGAGAAGGTGGCAGCTGCAGTGAGGAGGCTTTGTATATATCCTCGAGGCATATTAAATTTTTCAGACACACTCCAAATATTGGTTTCTTTGAGCAAGGTATAAAGAACAAAAGACAGGTATAGTCTGTTCACAATATCCTTGTCCACCTTCTAGAAAGACACAATCAAATAAACTTATGTAGTGAACCTGCTAAAAATGTACATTATATTCAAATTGGACAAAAAGTAAACAAAATTGTGTTAAGGAGAGCAAGGAAAGAATGATTCAGTAGAAATAAAACTAAGTTCTAACACATGTACCTTAGATTAATTAACATCAATTATCATTTTTCCAAGTATAAGAAAACATGTCAAATTGTTTTCAATTTAAATTAAACTTCTTCCTATAGGGAGTGGAGTAGGATGAATTGTGTCTTACTAAAAAAAGATGGTGTAAATCTTTTTTTAGTAGGGGTCCTAACCCTGGTAACCGTGAATGTGGCCTTATTTGGGAATGGGATCTTGGCAGATGTGATTAGTTAAGGATCTTGAGTGGAACTCATCCTAGATTTACAGTGGGCCCTTTAGGGCTATTTATTTAATACAAAGTATTAGAAAAATTGTCCTTATAAGAAGAGGGGACACAGAGTGACATAGACAAGAAGGCAATGTGAAGATGGAGGCAGACATGGGAGGTATGCATCTACAAGCCAAGGAAAACCAAGGGTTGCCAGCAACCACTGAAAGCCAGGACACAGGCAAGATGGTTTCTTTCTTAGAGCCTCTGGAAGGATCCAACCCCACCAGCATTAGTTTGTACACTTCTGGTCTCCTGAACTGTGACAGAATAAATTTCTGTTGTTTTAAGACATCCAGTTTGTACTAATTTATGACAGCAGCCCTAGGAAGGAATATAGAAGAAAAGGAGTTGGGGAGACTTTTACATTTCCTGTGGTATTTATAGGTTATATATACATGTGTGAATGTGTTTATAAATTAGACAAATGCATTTATTTAGATAAATATGTTAATAAGCCTGTCTATATTGTAAACTAAGAGTAAATATTAGATTCTATGATTTCCACATAGTCATGATAAGTAATTAATGTTTCCAAAGTTAAAACACTGAAAGAAAAAAATGCTATCTGTAGTTGACAATTTCTATTATGTGTACTTGCTTTTGCCTGTGGCATCTAGTAACTATTTTTTATGTAAAGTATTTCATAGTTAATATTAATCTAACTTAGAAACTAAGTAAACTCATGCTTCAAATCAGAGGGCAGGGGAAAAGGGTGAATTTGAAAAAGTAGGTATAAAATCTACAATTACATCTTCTACTATATTAATAGAATGTTTGAAATGAGAACTTAGACTGACATATTGAAGAATATGCAAATTAAGATTCTGCATGTTGATACTGAATCAACCACTTATTAAAAAACATTAAGCTAAAAAACATGATAGTTCAACAAAAAGTAGAAAAAGATTGCTTTTTAATTTCCCAATTGTAGTGTACCTGTTATTAACCATAACGAGTCATTGTAGATTTTGCTCAAAAAGCATTTTCTAAGTCAAGAAAAATGATAAAAAATTATATTACAAGGCAAGATAAAATGCTTTATGCCAGTTTCAAGATCTTTTACAAGAAATGTTTAAAGAAAAGAGGGTGTGGGTGTCCTCTTTAATGTGGAAAAATCAATTTAGATTTTAGGTAAATATCATGTGCTCTAGAATTACAAATAAGGTATTTTCAAACATTAAACTAGTAATTAATACATTTGTAATTAAGAAAAATTCATGCCCATACTATTTTAAATATATAATTATCAATTGAATAAACATTTCTTGACTATATTTTATAAAATATAACAAAAATAAATTCTGATGCAAGTTTTAAAAGATGTATTATTTTAATAGAATTTTGTAAATGTTTACTATTTGGCAGTAAGTTTCATATTAACATGATTTTTAAAATATGGTTTTGTGTTTATTTTATATTATAGACTTAGTTATAAAAAGTTTAACAAATATTTTTATTCAACATTTTGAGAGTCTAAACAATATAGCCATTTCTAAGGTAAAAGACTCAGTCTAAATATTGTGACATGAACACTGAAGTACTATATATTTATAATATGTATTTATAATTTTATGATACAGCAATACATGGGACAGTTGCACCATTCAATTCAAATGAAAGTAAACACCATCTTCCATTTTTCAAAATGAAATCAGTAATATTTATGTAAATTGAAAAGATGTAGGGGGAAATAATAGGAAGATAACTAGGTTTCAGTGAAGACTAGAGTATCAAAGAAAAGTGAAAAAATGTATATATTATGAAGTAAAAAATGATATTAACTTAAGGAATTTGAAAGCATGTTAGCCAAATAATTATTTCCACTTCTCTTGTTGTATGCATTAGATGCTTGCTTCATGCTTGTTGACTGAACTTTAAAACCCCAAAGTATAAAATATCAAGCAAAAGAGTATTAGTTTATCTGCTTCAACCTTCCCAAATGTTTTATATAGGTCAAATACTAGATTGGAAGTTCTTTGAGGACAACCAACACCACCAACAATAAAAACCCCAAACCTGTCCTATCTTAGAATCTCTGACATCAAGTAAAATGCCTAATAAAAAGTTTCTAGAAAATAAAATTTTCCCCCTTGAACTGAATTTATTTCAGGATTATTTAATATCATGAAAACATTTTATAAATATTATTTGTAATTTTTATACTGTGTAGTAAGTAGGCCAGGAAAAAACATATTGATAAGGTTTACATTTCCCTATGATAAAAGCCTTACACGTACATGACAGAATATTTCAGAATACAAAGATATAAAAAAAAGCCATCACACTGCCCAGAAATAGTTTTTTAAAAATGTCTAAATTTCTGGTCCTCAGATGTTCTAAATAGTAAAATAGGAATTATATTAATAATATAATAGTAAAATAGGAATTTAAAGAAAAAAATGTGAAACAGATACATCAAGTCGAGAAAAGAAATAATACTATAACCTTAATTTTGTTAAATCAACTTAAGTTATTTAGGAAGAAAAAAAAAGACTATGGTACCTTCTTGATAGCTTGACCTGATGCCTTCTTCCCAATATAGTTTTCAGAGACTCCAATAAGAGTAGCCACATTTTGTTCTGCTGGACTGAGTTGGTTAAACTACATGGAAAAAGAGCAATTACACAGAAAAATCAAATTATAAGTTTAAAAAATACCATTTGAACCAAATCCAGTATTTCCTATATCACATGTTCATATTTTTAAAGATAAAAATAAAGCAATTTTTTTACAAATAGGGTAAACTTAAAAATATTATTAAAATATAACATACTTTAGTAGAATTACTTCAAGTCACAGTCACAAGTCCTTTGTAATATTGGAAGACATTGGTGGGGGAAGAGGGAAAGCTTTTGAAAGTAACTGCATCATATAATTACAGGAATAATTTTAAAACATGACATTAAAAATAAAGCTAGTTTCTTGCAAATAAAGGCTGCATACTACTTCTGCCTAATATGTGTTCACGTATCTATTTACAGTAAAATCATAATAGGCTGTACTCTACTACTTGCTTTTGTAATAAATAGGACCAGTTCTATCTTGTGATAAAACTGACATTCTGTCTCAGTTACTAATATTACTAGGTTTGGTATATTATCATTCTTGGCTCTGACAGAGCTTTCATGTAATTAAACTCTCAATCAACAGAGATGGCCTTCGTGGTTTTCTTTAGATTACAGACATTATAAAATGCAGTGGTCAACAAACCAGAATGGTAACTATCTTTAGTAACTGGAAGCAGGAATGATCCTGTTTTCTTTTCTGTACCTTTATTTATTTATTTTTGATAATGACATGTTTATATTTAACAGAAAAGTAATATTTAAGTTGAACAAACCAAAAATGCTATTGCCATATTACTATTTTAAAAACTGAAAGAACTAAAGACCTAATTTCAAATATATTTTAATAGAAAAGTGAATAATCACTTGACAAAAGTCATTTCATCATTAATAGACTAAGTAACCTGTACTGAAGAGCCTCATATGCTCACCTGTCTGAAATATATCATCCAATCAGGGTCACACTGAGAAGCCATATCATAGGGAGTGGTTAGGTAAACTAGATGAAGAAGGCTTTCAAGTACAAGGCCTTCAAGACCTTTCTTCAAATCTCTGTATAAAATGTCACAATAAGCCAAATCTATAGTTCCTAAAAGATATAAGTATTAGACAAGGTAGATAGTAAACCAAGGCAGGGAGTGGGAGGGAGACATACCTCACTTATTAATTTAGCAGTCCTGAGTCTGGTCAGGTGAGATTGCCAGGTGTTCCAAACATCACAAGAAAAACTATGGTAGTGTAGGAGCAAGGGAGTCCTTGAAATTCTCTATGTACCTTTTCCACTAGCTGGGAAAGAAAGTCTTTGGAACCATGTATTAATACCAAGGTCTGGAAGGGTAGGAGAAAAGGGAACCTAGAAGTTGTTTACAATCATAAAAATCCTAAACCCCAACCGTTGGGGCTCTCAGACTAGCTGGGTGCCCACTTGCAGCTTTGTGCTTAAGTGTATTTCATAAGTAAACTTGCCATCTTATTTCCACTATATGTGTTGCCTCTTGCTTGAATTCTTCTCTTGAGAGCAAGGCAAGAATTGAGGAGTGGGGGAGTCCCCCAACGTGGGTCTCCCCAGTAACACAGTATTTTATCTTTCATAATTACCAAAGGGGAAAAGAGGTGACTTTTAAAGAAAGTCTTGTTTAGAAGTTATCTAAATATAGTAAACAGTATTCAAAATCTCTTATTATGTAATTTAGCACAGCTATTTTGGAGGTCATTTTGATAGAATACATCAACATATACTAAGTACATACATTCTGATCCAATTACTGTACTCTATTTTTGGCAATTTAACCTAGAGAAACATTTCCACATAAACCCAAAATATATAATAGAGATGGTCATGCAAACTTGTTTATCATTTTAAAAACTCACAAACAGTGCATCATCAACAGGGGAATGGTTAAACAAATTACAGCCTCCATACTATGGACAACTATAGCAAAAGAAAATGAGGTAGATTTAAAGACATTAACATGCTAAGGTGTTCACGATACTTTATAAGTAAGAAAAGCAAGCTGCTAAAACATACACTACAATTTGATTAAAAATAAACTATGTGTTTATATACACACAAAAATATTTGCAAGGATGTGTGTGTGTGTGTGTGTGTGTGTGTAATCTCTAATTGTTAACTGTGGTAGCTACTGAGTGGAAATATGGGACAGAAGTATGGGATTTTCCTTTACATAATTCTGAGTACTAAGGATTTTTTAAATAACAGACATGTGGTATTTTTCATTAAGTAAATTATGAAGTTGTCATTAAGAAGAAACTATTTGCTATCACGCAACAATCTCTAAGATAATATATTAAACAAAAAAACAATAATATATATTGTTTCAGAATAATATAAATGACTGTTTATTTAAAAACAGAGCTTTAAAAAAATCTTATACCTGTATATATCTATGAATTAGGTTTTAAAATGAAGTATACAGAATCCACCTGAAAAGACATACACCAAATTGTTATTCTTGGTAGGATATTAAGACTTGTGTGATCCCTGGGGAAGGAGAGTGTGAACAAGGGATGAACATCTTTTTCTGTATATACTTCTGCAGTGTTCTTAAAAAAAAAAAGATTGTGTTTATTTTTTAGACAGAGGGGAAGGAAGGGAAAGAGAGAGGAGAAGGGAGGGAGACAGAGAGGGAGAGAAACAATGATCGGCTGCCTCTCTCATGCTCCTGACCAGGGACCTGGCCCACAACCCAGGCACTGTGCCCTGACCAGGAGTGGAACTGATGACCTTCCAGTTTGCAGGCTGGCACTCAGTCCACTGAGCCACACCAGCCAGGGCTACTTCTGCAGTATTCGAAATTACTTGTAATTAAAAACATTTTTAACTTTTTAAAGTTGAAGTAGTGTAACAGTTTGTAAGATTAATATTATTAATATGAAGTTACAAATCCAATTTAAAGTTCAGAATAATTTAACTTCTATTTTTTCCAATGAATTTCCTTAGACTTTGGTAAACTAAGGTTTTCTAAAATTTTATTTGAGGTAAAATAAAATTTAGGTAAACTATTACCTTTAAAAGAAGCTTGTCCCAACTTTGTAATATGAAAACTAAACTGGAACCATTCTTCAGACTTATAAATAGCATCTTTTTGTGTAAGTCCTTTTTCTGTAAAAATGGTGTTTTTTTGTAGGAGTCCTTTTTCTGTCAGGTATCTAAGTGATTCAACAGTTATTTCCCAGAGACTTTTTTCTTTCAACAAAAACTTTTGCTGGACACCAAAAAATGTACCACTCATAAAGTGATATATGTCACCAAGATTTGTTGCAATCTGAAACAATATAGGGCATCATTGAAGTATTTTCCTTAATTTAAGACATCATTTTGATTGTACATTAATTCAGATAATTCATTTCCATACCTCAAAGATATTTAAATTAAAAAATTAGTCAAAAATCTACATAGTTGCACATAAAAGGTAATTTTATAATAACATGTAAAATTAACAAGAAAAACATTTTAAAGGAGAAAACAGTTATCATATTTATATTTTTATGAAAACATCACACATTTTTCATGTAAAAATTCCTTATATTTTTGAATAATTTTTCACAGTATCTCCAAAGCTGTGCTCTTTACTCCTCAACCAGTTATCACTAATTCCATCACTGCCTCCTTCAAAAACCCTCCTTTCACGCCTTTCCAAACTGTGAAAGCACTCTAAAAACTATGTTTAACAAAGAAATAAAGAAACACATGGAAAACACACGTGAAAGTCTCCACTGAAACAGGTTCAGACAATACTTTCTCTGATATATTACCTAAACTTAAGTAGCAGTTTTCTACCTATTTTTGGACTCATTTCTATCTCCTTTTCCTGCCCTTTCACTCTCTCCTCTTGTTACTCACCATTTAAACTTTTTAATGGCAACCATCAGTAATAATACTTAACTCTCCATATGGTAGTTAGATGTAGAGTTAACAATGAATTAGAATAATTTTATATTAAGCAATTTCAATGAAATCAGCATGCTATGCTAAAATATAGCCAATCAATAGCCATACTTCTCTCTCATAATTCTGATAATATTTCA
Organism: Phyllostomus discolor; assembly: GCF_004126475.2. NCBI lineage: Eukaryota > Metazoa > Chordata > Mammalia > Chiroptera > Phyllostomidae > Phyllostomus > Phyllostomus discolor. The sequence continues at coordinate 105,052,511 of NC_040903.2, read as the reverse complement.
ACTGGAAAACTTAAGTAGTCATTTTTTAATTAAACCAATATAAGGTATAATAAAAATATTATGAAGCACAGACATTTCTTATGGCTTCTCCTTTTAATAAAAATTATTCTTAATATACTATTCAATTAGGCTAAAATTATACTTCTAAGATATTCAAGAGCTAATACTCAGTTTATAGATTATCAATGGACTTGGTTAATTACAGTTAACACTCGGGGTTAAAGAAAAATGCTTACTTGCTCCTTCCAGCTACCATCATGTTTACTTTCTACTCCTCTCTGAGAAACTTTTAGACATAGTGATTTAAACCTACTGGGTTAGCCTCTGCCTCTGGCCTCCACAGCTTCTTAAAGCTGGATTCTCCACTGTTGCCCCAACCTACAAGTTCACACATGCCCAACTCCAAAGTCAACCCATTAATTAATTCAAGAGTGCCACCCACATGCACCACACTGAGATTGATGATAAATGAAATAAATCTGGACCCTGGGCTTACATTACAGGGCTTCACAGGGCTTACATTACAGTGGAGTACAGTCTATGGTTCTATAAAATATACAATAGGCTAAGTAGATCAGAGGCACAGGGAGGCTTCCCTGAGGAAGCAATGGTTAAATAAATATCTGAAGGTGGGTGGGAGTTAAGTAGACAAAGCTATGGGTGAAGGTAGACAGCATGAAAGGTTAAGAGCACTGGTTTTGTATTTAGACAGAGCTAATTCAAACTTTGGCTTTGTCACTTTGTGGCAGAGTGACACTGGGCATAAAGTTAAAATTTACTTTGCTTAGGAATAATCCTAAAAAAGATGTTTAACTCAAGAGTAAGCCTTAAAAAGAAAGCTAATGTCTAATATTAGGAAAAGAGTATTTTCCTGTCAGGCCTTTTTAAATTTTTTTTTAAGTTTTCTGCTGCTAAAGGCTATACTTATCTTAGAGATGTTTAAAATACCCTAGAATGGTCACAGGACTATAGATGAAACTTACTCTTAACAAGGACAGAGACACCTCAGGACCCATGTCTTTACAGCAACTGTGTATCCACAGTATCCACCAAAGTCTCTTACTTGTAATGGATGCCCAATTATGATTTGTTGATTTCTCATATTTTTTACAACTTAAAGATTAAAAATGCACATATAAATTCAGAATCAGATTTATCATGTCACAGACTGTTCCACATCAGATTAAAGTCAGTATTTTTTCATACATTACAATTTTCATAACTATTTAAGCTCTACTATCTAAGATAACAGCAATAAGATTTTAAAATATTAAAAAATACCTTCAAACCAATCAATGAGAGAAACAAAGTTTGGATTCCCTTGGTGAATTCTTGAACAAGATGGCTGTAACAATTTTCCAGTGGTCTGCTTATTAACTCCAATACCTACAAAATTAAAACAGTATTATGTTTTGTTATTATAAAAAATAAATGGTATTTTGTATAAAATTTTATATTTTGTGTATATCTTGTGGAGGCAGGGGAACACAAAAAACACAAATACCAAAAAAGGAATTTAGCAGCTGTGCTCATGAAAATAGAAGATAAATAGAAAAATACTTTTCATTATTTATCTGAAATATAAAAATATTCAAATTACTCTTTCTAATTATTTTTTAAGGTTTATTTTATTCTCATTTGAGAGGGGAGGGACAGAGAAAGAGAGAAACATTGCAGGAGGCAATCATGGACCCGGCCAGGGATTGAACCTGCAACCTAGGTATGTGCCCCAACCAGGAATTGAACTGGTGACCTTTTAGTTATGGGATGACACTCCAACCAACTGAGCCACACCAGCTAGCACTCTAATTCTTAATCATAGAAAAGGAAACATTATTTTTAAAAATATGTAAAATTAATTATTTAAAAACATTTAATTTATTTAATTTTAGAGAGGGAAGGGAGGGAGGAACAGAGGAAGGGAAACATCAATGTGTGGTTTCCTCTCACACACCCCCTACAGAGGACCTGGCCCACAACCCAGGTATGTGCCCTGATTGGAAATCAAACCAGTGACCCTTTGGTTCTCAGGCTGGCACTCAATCCACTAAGCCACAATAGTCAAGGCAATATTAAAAATAATTTTTAAAAGAGAATCCCCTAAAAGATCTGGGCCACAGGCCAAAAAAGACAAAACAACACACCAACAAACAGATCATTACCTGTTGTTTATCTTTTTCTTGCAATATAAGGATACTCTCCCCAACAGAATCTATTCCAGCACGGCCAGCTCTGCCAATCATCTGTTTATACTGATTTCTCTTTAAAAATTCTTTAGCAACATAGGGGGCTCTCAAAATAACTCTATGGAATAGATAAAATTAATTAAAAGTGAGTCTTCATCTATAGCAATAGCACCTATTTTTAAGCTCCTAACTTCATTATATCTATGTGATATTAAATTTTAATATCTATGTGATATTAAATTTAATGGCATATTAACTTAAAATAGATAACTATATTTACCAAAAATCTACGATGTCATAGAAGTTCTTTATCTACATTATCTGTAATTCTTACAACTCTTTGTAATAATATTCTATTTTGTTTTTTTTAAGTGGCTAATTGGCTTATCTCAACTCACAAAATTAGTAGTTACCAGAAACATGATTTGAACTTAAGTTAGTCTCACTGTAAAGCTTATGACCAATCCAGTAGAGCAATAATCTTTAAAGATTTATTTTATACTCCATAAATGAAAACTCTCACCATGTGCCACCGACATATGCATATTTATTTATGAATTTATATTACTGTTAACTATATAAAATTATAGATTTCAACTGTTTTTGAGCTACAAACAGGGTGATTTCATCCTGTTCATGTATATAGAAGGAGTCTGTAATCAGCTTTCCTGTTCAAAGGCGAGAGAAAAATATATTTACCTGTACTAATCAACCAACTCCTTTATTTATAAACCTCAGTGGACAACAAAGATTACCAAACATTTGAAGTAAACTAATGATAAAACAAAAAAACCTCATTAGAATATAAAGATCAGATGTATGACAGAAGCAGACAATATAGGAAATAGAAAAGAAAAATTCTAATAAACATCCACAGAAAATCCTAGAGGGTATTATATTCCAATTTTTTTTTAATTTAAAAAGAGCAATAAAAAAAGATAGTTCTTGGAAGTTAAGAAAAATTTTAAATTCATTTTAAAAATTCAATAGAAGAACTGAATAATGGAATGAATATAGCTAATAGGATGCAGTTAAAAACTAATTTTGTTATACATGAGGTCTGCCTGGAAAAAGTCCAATGATCGATAACATAATAATGGTTTACAACACTGATGTAACCTGGCAGCCAAGGAGAGTGGACTGGAATGCACACATGTGAACAATGACTACTTCACTGTACTAGTCAGTGGGGGTGGTACAAACCGTTGAGTGATCATATGTACTGTGTGGCAGTCGCATTCAAAATGACTGAGTGAGTAGAGCAATAAATCTGCATCAACTTTTGTGTAAAGCTTTAACATTCCTTTGTGGAAACTATCAGATGATTCAGAAGGCTGAGTTATGGGCAAATGGTGACACGACAACACGCTGGCTCATGCATCATGTCTCATGCAGAGGTTTTTGGTGAGACATCCAATCACCCAGGTGACTCAGCCCTCCTACAGCCCAGATTTGGTGCCCTGCAACTTGTGGCTTTTCCCCAAACTAAAATCACCTTTGAAAGGGAAGAGATTTACCCTGACTGGTGTGGCTTAGTGGATTGAGTGCTGGCCTGCAAACCAAAGGGTCATTGGTTTGATTCCCAGTCAGGGCACATGACTGGTTTGCAGGCCAGGTCGCCAGTGTGGGGGCATGCAAGAGGCAACCACACATTGATGTTTCTCTGCTTCTCTTCCTTCTTCTCTGTAAAAATAAATAAGTAAAATCTAAAAAAAAAGAAGAAAGAAAGGGAAGAAATATCAGATCATCAATGAGATTCAGGAAAAAATGATGGAGCAACTGATGGTGATTGGGAGAACTGGGTTGAGGTTCCAAAGTGCCTACTTTGAACGGGACTGAGGTGTCATTGCCCTATGTACAATGTTTATTTGATCTTGTATCTTCTTCAGTAAATGCCTCTATTTTTCATAGTAAGTGGCTTGATACTTTCTGGACAGGCCTCATAGAAGGTAAAGTTAAAGAAATTACATTGCTCAAATGGATTGGAAAATGAGATGAAAAGAGATTGAAAGCTCAATCTACAAAGTTCCAACCCTGACAAAATGCAGTTACAAAAGCAGAGACCAGAAACAATGAAAGGAAACATGTTAAAATAACCAAAAAATTACTATTAGTTGATGAAAGGCATAAAACTTGGAATTGAAAGCAAACACCCAAGTGCTAAGCTCTATAAATGAAAAGTAGCTAAAAGAGGACAGCTGGGATTATAGATTTAGTTTCCTGGGTTCAAACATTGGCTTTGAAACCTGTTTTTGTTGGGCATGAAGTTGTGCAAATTATTTAATTGTTTAGCACCTTAGTTTTCCCTTCTATAAACTGTAGCTAATATTATAAAATATGACCTTCCTCACAGAGTTGTCATGAGGATCAATTAAGTCAATATATTTAAAGCTATTATGACATAGGAGAGGGAGTGTAAGAGCTGCAATTACTATTATACAGTATGATGAAATTTTAAAGTTAAAGAGAAAAGTCTAAAAGCTTCTGGAAAGGGAAAGACAGCAAACCCACACAAAAACAAAAATGAACAATGCTGGCTCTGAAAGACTAGAAACAATATATCAAAATCTCCATGGAAAAAATATGGAACCTAAAATTCTAGCAAGGTGTTAAAGTATGAGGCTAAAATAAAGACATCTTCAGCTATGCAAAGGCTTAGCACTTAAGCAAAGACGTCAGTTATTCTGTGGTACAGCACTTAAACAATAATTACTCAAGGAAGCAAAGAAAAAATGAATCACAGAAGGAAGATGTGGGATACAAGAGGAGAATGATAATCAAAAAGAAGCAAACAAACAAATAAGTATAATATATAGGTAGGTTTAAACAGTTACTGATTACAAAATGAAATAAAATAAAAAATCTGAAATTAAAATTTTAGTTAATTGCAACATACATGCATGAGGCAGAGTATTGTAAGAGGATATACAAATGGTAAGACACATGTTCAAGAAAGGATATAATTATTAATTCTATAATGACAGAAAAACAAGTTTGATTACAACTGTTAAAATTTTAACAGTTGGAATAACATAAGTAGGATATATAACTTCCTTTGTTTTTCAAAAACTAAATTAGTAACAGCTTGAAAATAAAAGAATGGAAAAGGATCTCCTTGGCAAAAAATATATATTTCTAGTATTTAGAGTAAAATCACTAACTTAGAAAACCAAGGATCTATTATATTGATAGAAGGTACAATTCAGCAGTAACATATTTGGAGTAAACCTTTTTATACCTAAATAATTTTAAAATACAAAGCAAAGACTTTCAGAAATGCAAAAAAAAGAAATAGGCAATTCCATAATTAAAGTGGGAGACTAACACACTTCTATGAAATTTACAGATTAAAGAATTACAAATAGTAAAAAAATAGAGGAACTGACAATATGATTAATAACTGTGATCTCACTGAGATATAGAAAACTGCACATCCAACAGAAAATACATATTTTTCAACACTCATGAATGATTTATAAAAATTGACCATTTATTTTAACAAATGTCACAAATTTTAAAGTCACAAATTACAAAGAACAGAAATCAAATATGTAGGACACAGCTTTGGTAATAACTGAAAAGGTAATCTAGGATCTACTCTAAAAAAATACTAGATTTGAAAGTCTTTATGGATGAATTCTCTAAGATTTCAAGGAAATCTCTATTGGAAATAAACTCTTTCAGATGATAAAAATGGTGGAAAGCTTTCCAACTGTTTCTACTGAAGCAGGATAATAAACCTTGACATCAAAACCAGATAGGGAGAGCACAAAAGAAAGAAGGAATTTTAATAGCAGGAAAGCTACTGATATCATAATACCAGGAAACCTACCAATACTATCTTTCATTAATATATTAAAGAAAATAAACCAAATGTTCAACTCAGCAAAAACTGGAAAAAAAAATTCTCACCCACTACCACAAAAGAATAAAACAACAACAAAACCCCTGGCAGATAGGAACTGAAAAGTTTTGAGCCTGGACAACAGCTACTTTTATCTCACCTTCGAGCTGGTAGGTTAACACCTGCTGCTAGGGTGGATGTGCAGGTTAAAAGACAGAGAACTCCGGTGGAATAGGCCTCTTCCAAGAGCTTCCTTTCATCACTCGTTAAACCACTATGGTGATAAGCAACTCCTAATGGGATAGTGCACTTTAAAACAGGGCACAGGTTGCCATTGCTGATATTCTTCAAGTTCTTAATCATCTCTTGTTTTTCTTTTTCCCTGTGTTTCAGATATTCCCTAGGAAAAAAGATCTGTTAAAAAATATGAACACTGATCTTACAATGACAGAGTGCCTATAATTTTAATTTTAGTAGGTTCATGTAAATACTCTTTTTAAAAAAGATTAATTTTATTCATATAAGTATATAAAATGTTCTTAGAATTTTGATTCTGATTTCACTGGTAGGCAGTCTCTATCAACCGCTTTTTTGGTAGATAATAGAGTGCTGTGAAAATTTGATTAAAGCTAAAGGAAAAAAAGAACTCATATAAACACAACACTTTGCATTTCATTACAGGGTTCATGGACTTTCTGAAGTTCATTCCTGTACTTCCTATGAATCCATGGATACCAGGTTTATACCACTGTTCCAGATGTTATGATTATTTTTCTCACTAGATCATATACCTTTATTGAAGATGATTTATTTTGTTTTAATCATAAATTTTCTTAAGATGGAAATACATTATTAAATCATTAGTAGTATATGTAAAATACTGACTGTCTGGACATGAGTGTTTTAGAAAACTCAGTAATATCCTACAATGTGTGAATCTAGAAACACCTGTTACTTTAAATTCAATTAAGAAAAGAGAGAAAGTAGACTTTGTAGAACTAACAACTAACTGACTGTAAAGCACCAACTTCTAAATACCAGAAGCAAACACATATCATCCAAGATATAAATATAATACACATAGCCCTGTTGTTTTAGTCTTCTTTATGGAAGGAATAGAGCTCTGGCTGGTGTTCACTGAGGAATGCCAGTAATTTCAAAAGTTGAGAAATGGGAGGCAAAGAGACAAAAGAAGAACAATAAAGAATTGGGAAGAAAGTGGTCAAGAATCTTAGAATTGGGAGGAATAGCTCATTAGGGGAGAGCAAGAATTGGGAGGAACAGCTTATTAGGGGAGAAAAGACTTTCTGTTGCTATTTTCTAGCCAGTGTACAAGGTCCTGAAAGGGATGTATAGAATGAATGCTTCTCAGGGAATTAGTGTTATAAGTAGTGAAAATATGGATAATCCATGTATAATTTTCCCAATCAGAGAAGGGATTGTCCTAACTGAGCAGGTTAGGTATGGTTGTATCAAGAATGGTTGTGGGAGAAACTGAGATCTGAGCTGGGTCTTGAAGAACAGGTATTAGAAAGGTGGCAATGAAGGGTCAGTAAAGTGCATTCTTGGCAGAGGGTAAAACATGATCTAAGGCTTGAAAATGGGAAGTTGGAGGCATAAACAAAGAAGAGAAGTAGCTCAGTTTGGATGAATTGCAGGGTGAATGAAGAGTAGAAGAAATAGGATGGAAAAGTAAGTTGAGTCAGATCTTGGTCTGAATTCTAAACTAAGAAGCACTGAAGAATCATTTTTAGGGAGATTTTGTTTTAAGGAAAGTAATATTACCAGAGCTGTGGAAGTTGTCAGAAAATAGTGTTTAAAAGACATTCTTTAGATTTCGGTTATATGTGAAATCTAAAAAACAAAATAAATGAACAAGCAGACCAGAAACAAAGAACATTTTGATGGTTGCCAGATGGGAGGGGAGTCTGTGTGAAAGAGGTAAAGGGATTAAGAAGTACAAATTGGTAAGTACAAAATAGTAATGGGGATGTGAAGTATAGCATAAGGAATATAGTCAATAATATTGTAATAACTATATACAGTGTCTTATGGGCACTAGTTTTACTGAAATGATCACTTCACAAGTTATATAAATGTCTAATCACTGGGCTGTACATCCGAAACTAGTATAATATTGTATATCAATGGTAATTGAAAAATAAAAAAAAATAAAAATAAGGCTTTTTAAAAAAGGGTATTATTTATTTTTAGAGAGAGGGGAAGGGAAGGAGGAAGAGAGGGAGAGAAACACTGATGTGAGAGAGAAACATCAATCCATTGCCTCTCTTAATTAAATGCCTGACCAGGATGGAACCCAGAACTCAGGCATGTGCCCTGACTGGGAATCAAACGAGTGACCTCTTATTTTGGAGGACGAAGCCCAACCAACTGAACCACACTGACCAGGACAAGACATTCTTGACTAAAAATCAAAGGGAATAACAGCTACAAAAAAGTTAATATTCCTAGAGACTGAGACAGTCACTGGGAATAACCTGCTTCAGTCTTTGCAGTCAAATAGATAAACAGCCATGTTCTACTGCCAGGATGGGAAAGGGGTTTACTGTACCTGCTTCCCACAAAATTTATGATAAGGAGACAAATAATTAAGATACACACAGGAGTTTCAAGAAGTCATGTTTTAAAGCCAGTAATGAGATGAGAATCCATTTAGATTTCATTTCGTCTACATCTAAACTACAGAATAATATAAAAAAGTATTCTTTCAATATGATGACATTTTAGTCAACAGCCACCAAAAAGGGGCTAAACTATACTCAAAGCACTCAGCTTACAAAAGCAGCAAATAATATAAAAAATATAGCATAGAGGAAATTTTCCTTTGGAAGGAAAGTGTTTACTCCTATAAGAAAGTATCAAGTATCCTTTACAATTCATTAACTAAAGATTCTGGAGAGGTAAATTTTTACATGATTCAATATTAAATATAAACATTTAATACCCAAATAAACTGTTATCATCAAAAGGCAAAATAACTCAAAGGTATAACATACAAACTTCATGTCTTCCAGTTAATTGTTAGTCTTTATATTTCTATGTTACTTAGCAAGTACTATATACTAACTTAAATTATTCTAAGAAAATGAGCAATTTACTGAGATTGAGCAAACTGCCTCATGATAATTTAATTTCCTCAGGCTTTTATAATCAACATCATCATTGTAAAGGCACATGATCAGTTACAAAATGAGAAACTTTTTTTTGTGCTATTCAATAAATTTAACTTGATTTTAGCGCAATCCATGAGAGTAGGATTGGGAGAGGAGGTAGAGGATGACTAGATTAGAATCCAGAGTAAAGGTCTATGAATAGTGATATAGTAATGGCTAAGGGGCCAAAAGTCATCTGAAAAAATGCTAAAATCATGCACGGGAGAAATAGGTGCAAAAAACTGAACCATTCATATTTAACATCACATTATATACATAGAATCTTGAAACACAAATCAGAAAGAATATATGCACCCC